>NC_041223.1:36311741-36337269 GCF_002837175.3 Physeter macrocephalus | reverse complement strand
GTCTTTTGCCTCCTTAGGTAGGTTTATTCCTAAGTATTTTATTCCTTTTGTTGTGATAGTAAATGGGATTGTTTCCTTAATTTCTCTTTCTGATTTTTCATTGTTAGTGTATGGTAATGCCAGAGATTTCTGTGCATTACTTTTGTATCCTGCAACCTTACCAAATTCACTGATTAGTTCTAGTAGTTTTCTGGTGGCATCTTTAGGATTTTCTATGTATAGTGTCATGTCATCTGCAAACATTGACATTTTTACCTCTTCTTTTCCATTTTGTATTCCTTTTATTTCTTTTTCTTCTCTGATTATCATGGCTAGAACTTCCAAAACTATGTTGAATAAGAGTGGTGAGAGTGGCCATCCTTGTCTTGTTCCTGATCTTAGTGGAAATGCTTTCAGTTTTTCACCATTGCGTATGATGTTTGCTGTGGGTTTGTCACATATGGCCTTTATTATGTCGAGGCAGGTTCCCTCTACTCCCATTTTCTGGAGAGTTTTTATCATGAATTGGTGTTGAATTTTGTCAAAAGCTTTTTCTGCATCTATTGAGATGATCATATGGTTTTTATTCCTTAATTTGTTAATATGTTGTATCACATTGATTGATTTGTGTATATTGAAGAATCCTTGCATTCCAGAGATAAATCCCACTTGATCATGGTATATGATCCTTTTGATGTATTGTTGGATTCTGTTTGCTACTATATTGTTGAGGATTTTTGCATCTGTGTTCATCAGTGATATTGGTCTGTAATTTTCTTTTTTTGTTATATCTCTGTCTGGTTTTGGTTTCAGGGTGATGGTAGCTTCATAGAACGAATTTGGGAGTGTTCCTCCTGCAAGTTTTTGGAAGAGTTTGAGGAGGATGGGTGTTAGCTCTTCTCTAAATGTTTGATAGAATTCACCTGTGAAACCATCTGGTTCTGGACTTTTGTTTGTTGGAAGACTTTAAATTACAGTTTTACTTGTGATAAGTCTGTTTATATTTTCTAATTCTTCCTGGTTCAGTCTTGGAAAATTGTACCTCTCCAGGAATTTTCCATTTCTTAGTTGTTGTCCATTTTATTGGTATATAGTTGTTTGTAGTAGTCTCTTATAATCCTTTGTATTTCTGCGGTGTCAGTTGTGATTTCTCCTTTTTCATTTCTAATTTTATTGATTTGCATCCTCTCCCTTTTTTTCTTGATGAGTCTGGCTAAAGGTTTATCATTTTTTTTTATCTTCTTAAAGAACAACCTTTTAGTTTCATTGATCTTTGCTATTGTTTTCTTCATTTCTATTTCATTTATTTCTGCTGTGATAGTTATGATTTCTTTCGTTCTACTAACTTTGGGTTTTCTTTGTTCTTCTTTCTCTCGTTGCTTTAGGTGTAAGGTTAGATTGTTTATTTGAGATTTTTCTTGTTTCTTGAGGTGAGATTGAATTGCTATAAACTTCCCTATTAGAACTGCTTTTGCTGCATCCCATAGGTTTTGGGTTGTCATGTTTTCATTGTCTTTTGTTTCTATGTATTTTTTTTACTTCTTCTTTGACTTCTTCAGTGATCTTTTGTTTATTTAGTAGTGCACTGTTTAGCCTCCATGTATTTGTGTTTTTTACAGGTTCTTTTTCCTGTAATTGATTTCCAATCTCATATCATTGTGGTCAGAAAAGATGCTTGATATGATTTCAATTTTCTTAAATTTACTGAGGCTTGATTTGTGACTCAAGCTGTGATCTATCCTGGAGAATGTTCCATGTGCTCTTGAGGAGAAATTGTTTTCTGCCACTTTCAAGTGGAATGTCCTATAACTATCAATTAAATCTATCTGGTATGTTGTGTCATTTAAAGCTTGTGTTTCCTTATTTATTTTCTCTTTGGATGATCTGTCCACTGGTGAAAGTGAGGTGTTAAAGTCCCCTACTATTATTGTGTTACTGTCGATTTCTCCTTTTATCGTTGTTAGCATTTGCCTTATGTATGAGGTGCTCCTATGTTGGGTGCATAAATATTTATAATTGTTATATCTTCTTCTTAGATTGATCCCTTGATCATAATGCAGTGTCCTTCCTTATCTCTTGTAACAGTCTTTATTTTAAAGTCTATTTTTTCTGATGCGAGTATTGCTACTACAGCTTTCTTTTGATTTCCATTTGCATGGAATATCTTTTTCGATCCCTTCACTTTCTGTCTGTATGTGTCCCTAGGTCTGAAGTGGGTCTCTTGTAGATAGCATATATATATGGGTCTTGTTTTTGTAACCATTCAGCCAGTCTGTGTCTTTTGGTCGGAGCATTTAATCCATTTACATTCAAGGTTATTATCAATATGTATGTTCCTATTACCATTTTCTTAATTCTTTGGGGTTTGTTTTTGTGGGTCTTTTTCTTGTCTTGTGTTTCCCACCTAGAGGAGTTCCTTTAGCATTTGTTGTAAAGCTGCTTTGGTGGTGCTGAATTCTCTTAGCTTTTGCTTGTCTGAAAATCTTTTGGATTCTCCTTCAAATCTGAATGAGATCCTTGCTGGGTAGAGTAATCTTGGTTGTAGGTTTTACTCTTTCATCACTTAAATTATATCCTGCCACTCCCTTCTGGCTTGCAGATTTTCTGCTGAAAAATCAGCTGATAACATTATGGGGATTCCTTTGTATGTTATTTTTTGTTTTTCCCTTGCTGCTTTTAATATTTTTTCTTTGCATTTAATTTTTGTTAGTTTGATTAATATTTGTCTTTGTGTGTTTCTCCTAAGGTTTATCCTATAGGGGAACTCTTTGTGCTTCCTCGACTTGGGTCATTCAAGGTTATTATCAATATGTATGTTCCTATTACCATTTTCTTAATTCTTTGGGGTTTGTTTTTGTGGGTCTTTTTCTTGTCTTGTGTTTCCCACCTAGAGGAGTTCCTTTAGCATTTGTTGTAAAGCTGCTTTGGTGGTGCTGAATTCTCTTAGCTTTTGCTTGTCTGAAAATCTTTTGGATTCTCCTTCAAATCTGAATGAGATCCTTGCTGGGTAGAGTAATCTTGGTTGTAGGTTTTACTCTTTCATCACTTAAATTATATCCTGCCACTCCCTTCTGGCTTGCAGATTTTCTGCTGAAAAATCAGCTGATAACATTATGGGGATTCCTTTGTATGTTATTTTTTGTTTTTCCCTTGCTGCTTTTAATATTTTTTCTTTGCATTTAATTTTTGTTAGTTTGATTAATATTTGTCTTTGTGTGTTTCTCCTAAGGTTTATCCTATAGGGGAACTCTTTGTGCTTCCTCGACTTGGGTGACTATTTCCTTTCCCATCTTAGGGAAGTTTTCCACTATAATCTCTTCAAATATTTTCTCAGACGCTTTCTTTGTCTCTTTTTTTTCTGGGACCCCTATAATTTGAATGTTGGTGCATTTAGTGTTGTCGCAGAAGTCTCTGAGATTGTCTTTGATTCTTTTCATTCTTTTTTCTTTATTCTGCTCCTCAGCAGTTATTTCCACCATTCTGTCTTGCAGCTCACTTATTCGTTCTTCTGCCTCACTTATTCTGTTACTGATTCTTTCTAGTGTATTATTTTTTTCACAAACCAAATTTTCCTAGATCTTTTGGTCACTTAAGATCACTGAAAAGTCATGGTGAGTTTTTGGAAAATAAATTGAAATCTGGTTTCTTCCTGGTGAATTGTCAATTATGATTGGCCTTAATATTTTCTTAAGATAAAATAGACAATTTGTTTTAGACATAGTCAGTTCTTTAAAGACCAGAAGTTTGGGTTGGTTATGCACAAAAAATCGTTAATTTTCCAAATGTGTCAAATGCACACAGTTTCTAAAATTCAGCAAATGATTTTCCAGGAATTCATGAAAAAATGTTTTTTCTTATAAATCCTGCATATGATAAATGTTCAAAAGTATATTAAGTTGCTAACATTGGACTAATATGGGAGTGACAAAATACATTTAGAAAAAAACTTCTCTGGGTAAATATTGACACCCCAAAGTTTGTTGTATACTGCTTTTTAAAATAATAATTATGTGAATTAATTTATCATATATATTTTTAAGATTAATAATAATAACATACTTGCATAATATGAAATGTACAAAGTAATCTAGCTTTTTAAATTGTCTAAATATGTTAGTATATTATAGAGTAAATAAATAACATAATTTAAGAAGCCTCCTAGAACTCTGACCCAAACTCAAACAACTGAGGGGCTTCCCTGGTGGCGCAGTGGTTGAGAGTCCGCCTGCCGATTCAGGGGACGCGGGTTCGTGCCCCGGTCCGGGAAGATCCCACATGCCGCAGAGCGGCTAGGCCCGTGAGCCATGGCCGCTGAGCCTGAGCATCCGGAGCCTGTGCTCTGCAACGGGAGAGGCCACAACAGTGAGAGGCCCGCGTACTGCAAAAAAAAAAAACAAAAAACTGAAATTTTCTCCCTGATTTCTTTAAAGTTAATTTTAATGTTATGATTCTTTTTGCTAAATTTTTGAATTAAAACCTTAATAAAAACTTGCATGATGGGAAATTTTAATCTATGAGAATTTTAATAAATCTATCATTACTTGGATAAAAAGTCTGAAAATAATAGTAGTATCATAATAATTTGACATGTCATGATGTTATTTAATTTAAAATTTACGGGGTTTGCATTGAAAAAGAAATATAGAACTTATTTGAGGAATACTCTCTCAAACGTACTGTAAATGCTGGAAAAACACTATGGAAAAATATTTCACTTGGATTTGAAAGTATTAAATGCCTTGCCTGTCAGCAAATTTAAGCTATTTTTTCATGGTTGGTGGAATGGACTGAGAGGATATCCTCTATTTTGATATTAAATATGTAGACAGTCTAATAACTTATGATAAAGAGATTCATAATGGATAACAACATGATTCCTCACCTTGACTCTTATGTAAATCAAATTAATAAAAAGTGGTTTGTATTAATTGTACAAAAAGGTAATATTCATGGTATTATTCTAGAGGACTGGATATCAAAATTTGATTTGGTTCAGAGAACAAATGTGGTGCCATTGAGAGTAAGCTAAGGGTGAGCTGATGTGTTGAGCTAGCAGTCATAGTTTTGAGTTCCATTGTAGACTGCACATTAATATATTCAAATGGAAAGTGAAAACCCACAGTTAATCCTGCCCTGATGGTTGATTGATGAAACTGAAAATTTTTAAATGCTGAAATAAAATAGAGGAATAGGGGAGAGAGAGAAGAGAAAGGAAACGTGAAAGAAATTGAGAGTATGTGAAAGATTCATTGACTTGATGCAACTAGTTTTCTTCTATTAAAATTTCTGTCAGACTTCAGGCATTGTGAAAAGAGAAAGAAAACCTTTGGGTTGAACTATATAATTTATCTGCTGATAATTTACCATTTTTGACTTACAAATATAACGTTTTCACGTTTCAACATAATATAAAACACCTAACTTGATCTGACTTTTACCGAGTGTTCAGTAGTAGACGCTTGCTTTTCCTCATATAATGCAATACTCAGTTATTTTTGCTCCTCTCATATTAGCATTCTACAATACTGTAGAGATTCTAGGGTTTCAGAGTCCTTTTGAAAAAGGAATGGGAAAAGAACTTTCTGCAGACAAGGACAATAGAGTAAAAGAATCCCAGGATTCAACAAATTTTTATTGAATCTTTACAAATGGCAAAGGGAAACAGAACAGACATCCTCAGGTAAAGTGGCCAGAAGTGGCCACTAAGTAGTATGAAATGTCTTCGAAACCCCAGGTTTGTTTTTAAATATCATGTGATAGTTGCAGTCTACAATATGTCTAATAGTTTTTTTCTATTGTTTTTCTGCCCTCAAAGTCTTAGGGAAAAAATAATTTCCATGAAAGTATATAAGTATATCCTGTGGTTTCTAAGATCTCTAGATTGCCAGTTGGTTATCTACATGGTCAAGTTTGAAAGGCATGGGATAACTCAGAAAATATGAGTGGAAAAAGAGCTTCTGAGAAGCACAGACATTGTGAGTTAGAGTAATTGGAAGATTCATGGAAGAAATAAAACTTAAGTTGTCTTTTTAAGGATGGGTAGAATTTAGCTACAGAAGGTAGAGAGGGAAGTTCAAATAAGAATAAGAAATCTTATTCAGATTCAGTAGGAATCTGTTTGGCATGTAAGGCAAAGTCAGCTGAAGAGGAAAGAAGAATACACACTAATGAATGGAAAGATATCCAATGTTCCTGGATTGGAAGAACTAATATTGTGAAAATGTCCATACTACTTAAAGCTATTTACAGACTCAATGTAATTTCTATCAAAATTCCAATGACATTTTTTCACAGAAATAGAAAAAGCTATCCTATAGTTTTTATGGAATCACAAAAGACCCTGAATAGCCAAAGCAATCTTAAGAAAGGAGAAAATGTTGGAGGCACCACACTTCCTAATTTCAAACTATATTAAAAAACTATAGTAATCTAAACAGTATGGTACTGGCATTAAAAACAGGCACATGGACCAGTGGAACAGAATAGAGATCCCAGAAATAAACCCACACATATACAGTTGATTAATTTTTGACAAGGAACCAAGAACACACAATTGGGAAAGGATAGTCTCTTCAATAAATTTTGTTGGAAAAACTGGATATCCACATGCCAAAGAATCAAACTGAACCCTTATTTTTCACCACTCATAAAAATTAACTCAGAATGGATTAAAGACCTAATCTTTAAATACAACTCCTAGAAGAAAATACAGAGGATAAGCTCCTTGACATTGGTCTTCTCAATAATTTTTTTGAATTTGACACCAAAAGCCCAGGAAACAAAAGTAAAATAGACAAGTGAGATTACATCAAACTAAAACACTTTTGCACAGCAATGAAAACAATCAACAGAGTAAAAAGCTAACTTACAGAATGAGAGAAAATACTTGCAAACCATATATCTGAATCCAAAATACAGAAAGAACTAATACAACTCAATAGCAAAAAAAAGCAAAGAATTCAATTAAAAATGGGGAAATAATTCAATGTAAAAATGGGGAAAAATAGACATTTTTTCAAAGAAGACATCCAATTGGCTTATATGTATGTGAAACGATGCTCAATATCACTAATCATCAGGGTTATGAAATCAGAACAAGAAGATATCATCTCATACCTTTTAGGATGGCTATTATCAAAAAGAAAAGAGACAAATGTTGGTGAGAATTTGGAGAAAAGAGGACCTTTATACTCGATTGGTGGGAATATAAATTGTGTTAGCCATTATGGAAAATATTTGATGGTTCCTCAAAAAAATAAATATACAACTACCATATGATCTGAATCTCAGCTATATATCTGAAAGAAAAGAAATCAGTGTCTCAAAGAGATATCTGGGAAATCCTTTCATTTGGACAACATGGATGAAACTGGAGGGCATTATGCTAAGTGAAATATGCCAGACAGAAAAAGGCAAATGCTGTATTTATGTCATTTATAAGTGGAATGTAAAAGAAAATAGTTGATTGCATAGAAACAGAATAGAATGGTTGTTGTCAGTCTTAGGGGAAGGAGAAATGGGGAGATGTACATCAAAGGGTACAAACTTTCAGTTGTAAGAAGTTCTGAGGATCTAATGTACAGCATGATGATTTTAGTAATATGGTATTGTTATACTTGAAAGTTGCTGAAAGTAGATCTTAAGCGTTCTCAACCCTCCCATCCCAAACGCACACAAGAGTTAACTATGTGAGATATTAGGCGATGGATGTGTTAATTTTCTTGACCTTGGTAATTATTCCACAATTTATATATATATATATCAAATGATCATGTTGTACACTTTAGATATATGCAATTATATTCATCAATTACTCCTCAATAAAGTTGGGGAAAAAAAGAAGATAACAACGCACAATGTGGGTTTTTTCCTCAAGAGTATCTGGTCTGCCTATCAATTAAAGAATTCTGGGTTTACAGCCTGGATCAAATCATGAAGCAGGGTTAAGAGGATGTAACTATCCATTATGAGGACTGAAGACAGGATTTACATTTATTCCTAGAGTCCCAGTGATCAATTAACTACTGCCAAAGATCCCTGTAGTTAAAACCTTTCTGTTTAGTGATCCAGACATGAAGAGTAGTATGATAACCACACTTACCTTATTTTTGATTCTTAAAATCTGCTTCTAGGTATTTGCCACTCTTGAATCCCATTACCTCTATTAAAACCTATTTAAATTTCATTTGTAACAGTTCATTCTCAGCCTTTATCCACAGAGGGTAGCAAATAAAATGCTTTTAGTAATGGCCAGGCTTCCCTCACTATGGAGTTTGCAATGCCTTGATAATGACACAGTCCCCTGGGGGTGAGAGTAAAATTTAAAAATTCCTTAAAGAGGTATGATGATAGAATACTAGTTAATACATAAACCCATATAACTATCTTCTTTATAATTATCCAGGACTTGCCTCGATGCCAAAATTATATTCTTACGCATATATATATGTTTATATGTAAGCTTCTATTAAAAAGGGTCTTGAAAAGAGGTACCTCTACTTATATAGATTGTACAGTGTTTGAGAGCAGGTGTCATATTTTCTCTTTTGATGGTCATATTCCAGATTTCAATACTATTAAAATGGAAATGATGCAAATAGGTGAAATTTGAAATATAGCATCATGCTCAAAAGCATGTTTTTAATCAGATATATTTTAGTTTATTTTGGAATCTTTGTCTGATCCACAGCCTGTTATTAAACAGGGCTACTCTGATTATCAATCCTTTTGGATTTGTTTGAGTAGCCTGAAGTTGCCAATAACTTTAAGATACCTTTCTCATCCTTGCATTCTTTACTCATGGAGTCTGCAGTATAGACTACAAACTGAGAACAAAAATTGGAATTGAAAGGAATATGGACAGTTAATGGGCACAGGAGCACTTATACTACAGCCTAAACACTAATAATGGCCATAAATAGTAGCCATGGAAGCTTTTGTCAGACCTAGTAGGTAGGAAAAGTAAGAAAAAGAGAGAGAGAGAGAGAAACTGCATCAAGAAAGCAGGAGAAGCAAATGGAATAGTAGGATAAAAAGGAGGAGAAGAATAAAGATTTAGTAATAAGGGAAGGCAAGGCAGTTGGCTTCTGAATCAATTGTCCATTCCTGCTCATGTCATTGGGTCTTTCTGAGGGAGGACTAGGCTGAGATTTAGGTATTAAAATATGTACCCGACTATAATTTCCTAATTGTCTTTGCCATCTCCTCAATCCCTGTGTGCCTTTAGCTCCCTCTGTTGGATTGGTATTGTTTACACACAAGTGATACTCGCTTTTTGAAGATTTAGCCAAACAAAACTCCCTTCCAATATTTTACATTCAAAAGACGAGGTAAATGATCTCTTCTTAGTGTTTCTACATTTGTATAAAGCTTCTAAGCACCAACCAAGACAAATTGTTTGCACAACTCAAGACTCTTCCTCCAGGTCTTTATTCTACTAAAGAAATCTAAGTATTTTGTATCTTTACCACACTGACTCTCTCACATCAAATATTCAAAATTGCAACCACATTAAGGGAGAACTTTGGAAATTTCCCTATTACAAGGCAATCACAATAATTTTCAGTAACCACTAGGCCTCTTGTGATTCTATGACTTAAATACAATAACAAAGCCTTCATTCCCAAATGGGTGAAAGGTAAACAGTTTTCTAATAGCGTAAATCATGTTTGGAGATAAAACATGAGGACTAGGAATTCCAAAGTTTGGAAGATTTTGGAGCCATAGTACAGGATATAAAATATGTTCATCTATGAATGCTTCATAACATGCAATGTGTGATGCCGGAGTTGTATGCCTCGTTTATTACTTTATGGAATCTCTCTCAATCATTCTTTTCTTTAGTTTATGAATTTTAGAAAAAGAATTCTGGAAAAAAGTGGACTTGTAATTTCATTTTCATTAGATTTACAAACTTTACTAACTTTGTATTTCTCCCACACAGCACAATTGATTTCTCAAACTAGAGTGTGGGTTAGAGAGATCCCAGAGATTGGGACTGACGCAGTCATAAGATTTCTGGGATGTCCCAAAGTTTGAATGCACATTGGACTCTCTTGTGTTGTCTAGAGTGGAATAAATTGATGGATGAAAACTGCTGTTTCTCCCAAGGCCCCAGTGTTTATTTTATTGGGAATGACAATGGCCTACTATATTGACTTTTCCATGACTCTCATGACAGGACCACCTAGTTTCAATTTCCCTGAATTCCCTAGAATCTAGGTGTGTGTGTATATATGTGTATGTGTCTTTGTGTAGAAATCAGGGGGCTGGTGAGGGGATGAGACAGAGAAGGAGAACTGATGAAAAGCAATGCTTAGGACATTATGTAAAAATTTGACCTTTATGTTATTTTTATAATTTTTCCTTATGTAGCATTATTTTGCACCATACTGTAGCATATTAAAAATGGAAGATCTATGAGGCACTCATTGCCTTTATGTTACTCAGGTATCATATAACTGTAAGAAAAAACATCTCTCAAGCTACATTTGGTAAATGAGATATATTGTAGAAAACCAGGAAAACATCATGGAATCCAAATGGAAGGAGGGTTAGCTGAGCCAAAGATGATTCTGTAATGAGGGACTGATGTGTTGTTCAAGAACCAAGGATGCTAATCTCTTGACTTCTTTCTATCTGGGGCCATATGACTCTTTATATATGTGGGCATCTATTTCATGCTTCTCTGAGCACAGAACTGGTTTTACTGCATTCACATGATCTTTTATAGCTGCCCAGAAATATGACCTGAGGCTCCATAACCTTCTATGACTGGCACCTACCACTAACTTAATGTGGTTTCTATGTACTACTTTTACATTCCCAGGGGAAAGAACATGGTTATCTCAGCTTATGTCATGTACACCCTGCAGGTTTAATCAAGGATCTGGGCTTTCAGCCTAGAATAGGGATGTTTTAATATCCACTTTGTGGAAGATTGGTATCAGACTCTTCACAAGAGGTGTGGGAAAAAAATTCAATGGCAGATTTAATATTTCTACTTTAATATGCAAACATTTATTTTAAGATAAGAGACAGATCAGCCTAATTCTACCACTAAAAGTTAAGTTGAAAATCAAAATATTTCTTTCAGTAATATTCAATATAAATTCATTTGAGTAGATACCAGTGAAGGTATCAATTTAGTAAAATTAACCTATCAGTTTATTTTTTTCCAGGGTACTCTAAGATTTCTAAAATATTGGAGTTGTTGATAACAGCTTTCTTTCCTATAATATAGTCAATTTTCTATTAATGAAATTCTGATACTATTTCCACTCCTAGCTGAACAAAAGTATAACAATAGAAAGGTATGCTATAACAAAGACAGTGTGAAAGTTCTGAAATATATTTTGAGTTCTCTTGACACCATTTGTATGGACAAAAGGATTTTGCTAGAGGATTTGGACCATTTTACAGTCTGTATTACGTTTCAGAACTTGCATACATACAAATTTTCATTCAGTTGCATAGAGAGAATTTAGAGCCAACAATAACTTTGGTACTTATTAAAAGCAGGTCACCCTTTTAATGGTGAAATGTTTTGTGCTAAAAGCAGGAATAGTTCTCTTTACTAGATTTGTTAAGGCTAAAAGAATACAGAAATGGTTCTTGGCAAGGATAATTTATAGCACTCAAATATTCCTAAAACCAAACATTGTTATTATGTTTTCTAAAATGACAAGGATACCAATCAGATAAATGACAAGGACACCATTCACATAAATGAATTATCTGTTAAGGTTGAAATGAACAGGAACTTTTTTGTGTTGTTATAATCAAGTTCTGTCTTAGAGACAATGATAAATTGTTAACAATGTCCATTACACAACGAAAAGTAGCCCCCTCTCGCCGCAACTAGAGAAAGCCCGTGCGCAGCAAAGAAGACCCAAAACAGACAAAAATAAATAAGTAAATGTATTTTTTAAAAAGTCCATTAACCAATAGGCATATTAAAATACTGACCTTTTCTATACTTTTATCTACTGATTATTTCTATTAAATTCAATTTCTAACATTCTTCACTAACTGAATAATTGTCTTAATATTCCTCTTTCTAAAACACTCTGTTAAAGGAAGAAGGAAAGGATGAACTAATAATCATTGTGCACCTATTAAAATGAGCCATGTGCTTTTCATAAGTAAGCATATTTAATCCTTACAACAACACGCTATAGATGACAGTGGACCCTTGAACAACACAGGTTTGAACTGCCTGGGTCCACTTATATGCAGATTTATTTTCCCTAAATACATATCATAGTACTACCTGAGCCACAATTGGTTGAATCTGTAAATGCAGAACGTTGGATACAGAGGGCAGGCTGTAAAGTTATCCTGGGATTTTCCACTTCTCAGAGGGTCAGTGCCCCAACCTCTGGAGTTGTTTGAGGGTCAACTGTATTATGCTATTTATGGAAGAAAAAAATTGAGTATCAGGGAGATTAGATAATTTGTTCAAATTCAAATAGGTAAGGTCTGTATATCTATAAAGTCCTTTTTTAAAAAAAATTTCCTATATGCTGTGTCAATGATTTCTCATTTCTTATTATATCAAGTTGAATCTGCTCAGCCTGGCTTTCACAATCACCCGTCATCTGGCGTCTTCCTAGTTAGTCAGCCTTCTTTTTCACTGCTCTCCAACATGCAGCTTCTTTCTCAGTCATCAGTCTGCTTCCACTTCCAGGCCTTATTTTATCCATTCTGGAGCTAGAAGGCTCAATCCCTCTTTTATAGATAGCTATCCAAATCCTAAACACTCCAGGACGACCCCTACCCTTATTATAAATAACATTCTCTGCTCCTTTTTGTTTTTACCTTATCGTCTGCCTGCTGTTTGCCCATGTCCCTCTTCTTTTACTGTGGTCTGACAAACACCACTTCAGGTCTATCAGCCTGTCTTCTTCTATAGCATCTCCTCTAGAATATACCTGCTACTCTATCTCTCACTACCTGATTTAAAAATGGACTGCTGGGGGCTTCCCTGGTGGCACAGTGGTTGAGAATCTGCCTGCTAATGCAGGGGAAACGGGTTCGAGCCCTGGTCTGGGAGACTCCCACATGCCGCGGAGCAACTAGGCCCGTGAGCCACAACTACTGAGCCTGCGCATCTGGAGCCTGTGGTCCGCAACAAGAGAGGCCGCGATAGTGAGAGGCCCGCGCACCGCGATGAAGAGTGGCCCCCACTTGCCACAACTACAGAAAGCCCTCACACAGAAACGAAGACCCAACACAGCAAAAATAAATAAAATAAATTAATAAACTCCTACCCCCAACATCTAAAAAAAAAAAAAAAAATGGACTGCTTTTCTTCCAGGCCATTTATATACTACATAATTAGTGACCGTATAGCCATACTGTAGTGTACAAGGCTGGATGCAGAATTGTATATAATCTAATACAGCAGTCCCCAACCTTTTTGGCACCAGGGATGGGTTTCGTGGAAGACAATTTTCCACAGACAGGTTGGGAGAGATGGTTCAGGCAGTAATGTGAACGATGGGGAGCAATGGGGAGCGGCAGATGAAGCTTCACTCACTCTCTGGCCACTCACCTCCTGTTGTACAGTCCAGTTCCTAACAGGCCGGGGACCAGTAACTGTCACGGCCCAAGGGTTGGGGACCCCTGATCTAATAGGACTGATTTAGCACCTGCTTTTATGAATGTTTTAATTATCTGAAGAAACAAATCCAACATGAAAGCAGATTTTTATCTAGATGTGAAAATACAAGGGAGGACGTTTTTGTTTTCCTTGTTACACACACACACACACACACACACACACAATTACGCTACTTTATACCATAATGGATAATAGAAAAGAAAGAAGGAGAAGAGAGAAGATTTTGTACCTGGCAGAGTACATATCCTTTAATAACTTTCTTTTTCCCGCCAATTCTGGTATTGTTATCTATTTTCTTGCTGTATGTGACTGACATTAATTCAAGGTTCTGAAAATGATATAGTCAATTAAACCAAATTAAGTGTAAGAAAAATTTTGCATGTTAACTTGAGGGAACTAATGACTTTTAACCCTCATGTCAGTAATAGTGATCCTCCAAAAAGATCAGGGCCTAGGATCTCATGGTTCTACTGCCAAATTTAAGAATCATCAACTGCTTTTTGGTCTCAGACACAATTTTTTTTCCCCAGTGAATTACTACTTACATGGAGCAGTGTAATTCATGTTTTCCTATATTTAGCTGCATTCCAAAGAATTTCATAAGCATTTCCCTGAGCTCGTTTTCCCATCCTCAGTCTGATGGCATGAAGCAAGAGGGGATTTTTGATGAATGTAACAATATTTTGTATCTTGGAATGTAGATTAGGGGTATTTTCATAGAGAGGTGAAAAGGGATTGGGAATGGTGGGAATGAAAGTGATTTCTTCTGGGAATCCTCACTATGGCTGTTCATGTTTTTACACTGAATTTGTGATTTGTGCACAGCAAGAGGGCCTTCTATATTGACATGCTTCTCCCCTCCCATCTTTTATTTTATCTGAATCTATACACACAAATATATCATATTTTACCTTCCCATTCATGAGAGGCTGCTTTCCCAACCTGCCTGCAAGAACTGCACTGTGAAAGAAGATAAAGGCCAGTAAAAGAAAGAAGGAGAAAAGAGGAAGAATCAATTGTTATTCTTTCATGATTAATCTCATTTCCCCGCCACAATTAGGGCAGAAAATATTCATTAGCTACTCGACCCCAAAACCATTAAACTTGGGGTCGGGTCCACAACCTCAAAAAAGGAATGTGCTAGCTTTCCTTGGGTCTAACTTCCACCTCTTTGAGGCTGTGCATAAGTGTGTGCCTTCTTCACTAACACACTAGAGGGAGAGATGGGCGGTGGGGCTCACCAGCTTCAGATCAATGAAGGTGCTCAGCTCTTGAAAACTGGTGCCTCGCCATCTCTATCTTTTGTGAGGAATCCTTAGCTCTTGTAGTTGTACATACCCAATTTTTATTTTTTCTTTCTTCAGGTTTTTGTTACATTTGTAATGCAAAATTAACCCCTAATGCTCCACATGAAATCCTCTCATTGAAATCAGGCCAAAAGCATATTTAATTAACTCCAATTGGAAATTTAATTCCAAACATCAATATTTTACAACTTGTGGTTGGTATGCACTTATAGTTCCAATATCATTTAGATGTAGGAAATTTGTGACTACTATCTGCTATTTATCTTTTCCAGTAGAATTTTTTTGATAGATCACAAGGCTTTACAGTATTTATATAATTTCTATTTTACCCAAATAATCACCTTTTAACCGAATTAAAAACTGTGTAGAGTGAAGCTATGTCTTATCTTCTTTAAACTGCCATTCTCTAAATTAATACTCATTTAAAAATTTTGTTTTGTTTTTACATCAGAAGATGTTAATACATTTTTGTTGAATGAATGAATGATGAACTAGCTCTGAGTAGGAATGCTCAAGTAATAAGCAAATTTTTTTACCCTTTAAAAAAACTCTGGTTATAATCTTTTATCAATAAATTTCTCATATATGGCTCATATTTCATGAGTAACTAACATACCCAGGCACATACCAAACATTTTGAGTAACATAAGACTATATTAGACTCAGCCCTTGTCTTCCATCAGCTTTCAATCTAGTTGTGAGTTCCTGGGAAATACTTCAATTTTGACACTAGAGAAATCTCATGCCAGAAATTTCTGCCAGTACCAATTAAAGATATTTTCCCTCAAGTTCCCTGAGGCCAAAGTACACAAGGTCTGCAAATTACCTGACTACAGAAATGAGATTGAGTGTAAGCATTGCAAAGAAATCCCAAAATTACCAACCAAGACATTTTAAAAAAATCAAACATCCCTCCCCAGTGGCCCCAGGAGATACACAAAAGTCAGAGGATAAAAAAGCAGCATTCTTCACCTGTCTCCATATATTTCCTTGTCTGAGCTACTTAACTTTAGCTTTCTAGGCAGCCAATGTGCTTGGACTAAAAAAGCAGAAATGATGTCAAAGATCTCAAAGTCCAAGAAGCTTTTGCCTTCCATGTGCAGGAGCTTCAGTACAGCTGAAGATACACAGATTTGCGTTTTATAATTTAAAAAATATTACTTTGTTCCTAATGCTAACCAGTAAGAAGTTACTGACAGTGTCAGAAGCCTGGAACTTACTGTATCAATGAGAAGGGACTTCTGGCTCCTCAGGCAGATGATCAGAAGAAGCTGAGCCAGGGAAGCCCACCAAAACCACGAAACATTAACACTGCTGCTCTACTTCCATCCCTGCTACAGAAGCCATGTGAAATATTTTTTATACAGTTCTCAACTTGTGGTAAGGAATTAAACCCAAATATTCTAGTAAACCATGAATTTTGATTTACTAAACATTCAAGAATGCACTTTCTTTTCCTCCTTCCATAGATTTGTGTCATGATTTGAGTTTAAAAAATGCATGACTTTGTCTCTACTTACTCATTCCCAGAAATGGTTACATGTGTATAATACATTCACAGTCCTTTCTTTAGTTCTCTGAGGATTGCAGCACACTGAAGGGGGAAGAAAGTGGGGTGAACACCAAATGAAACCAAGCAATTGCCGGCATCTAACAAGCTTTGCTGCTGGGGCCTCGTAAAGATAAATACTCATCCATCCAGTTCCTTCATTTCTGTAATGTCTCACTGTCCAACTTAATAAATGCTTTCTTGCTGTATTTTTGGCATCTCTTTGAATGAGGAATGTAAACTGAAAAGGCCTAGGAGACAAAAACTGGCACAAAACTCTATGATGAATAATATCAGGAGACACACAGACTAGCTCAGTAGTCCCATAAGCAGTGCCACAGTCTCTACCAGAGGACAGAAGGGTTTGCTGCCTGGGATGGGGCTGTTATATAATTTCGAGATACATGAAAAAAATAAGAGAAAAAATAAGGACAAAACCAGGTCCAATTTTGTGCAAATGGAAGATAAGTATAAAACAAGAGATTTATGGAAAAGATATTAAAGGTAATATAAAGCTTAATAAAGAGAACCATCAACATATATTTAATCTTTAGATATTGAAAAAGGAAAACATAATGTGGGTTTTTCTAAGAACACTTCACAATTTTGGGAGAAACTTTCAGCAAAATTAGACGAAATTATTATTTAGTTATCTCTGTATTTACACTATGTCATAAACTATTACTGTTTAAAAGCCTTAAAAAGCCCCTGGAAAATTATGTTCATCTTTCTCAAGTTGAATACCACGAAAACAAAAACACAAAACTTTCATCTTCATGCTGAGGAGTTTGACTACACTTTAGTTCAAATGTTATTACCCAGAGAAGCCCTCCATTTTATATATTATAGTTTCTTTTTTCTTTTCACATATTAGGGAGTTTTTCCCAAGCTATTCTGCTATCCTGTTCAAATCTTTGATTAGAATATTGACCTCATGTGCCCAGGTAAACTGAAATGATTATCTACTAATTCAGACCCACCTAGTAAGTGGGTAATTTGGTTACTTACTATCTTTCAGGCCTTAAGAAAAGCAATTTTGGAGTGTGGCACAGCAGCAGATAGACACGGGGGATTAGAGGCAGAGTTCCCATGAACACGCTTCCCCAAGGCTCACTGGAGGGAGGTTAGTGTTGGATGTGGTGGCAATGAAGAATATGTTACTTACATGTCCAGGGTTCTACGAAATCAGTACCAAAGATCCTAATAACTAGAACGTTTCCCTCGTGTTTCAAGATGGCTCTTGAAACTCCACCCTTTCCATCCATCAGAAGCAAGGAGAAAGAAGTGAACACTCCCTAATTGTTTGAACTTTCTCTTTACAACCCATTGGCCAAAACTGAGGGTTGCACCATATTTCAAGAAAGGCTAAGAAATGTTACCGTTTCTCCAAATAACCATGGGCCCAGTAAAGGATTGAGATTCCAAGGAATAAAGAGACTATGGATATTGGGGGACAAATAGTAGTATGTGTCCCAATAAGGAAAGGCTAGAACTGTTTGTTTAAATGGAGAACATGTTTGTTTATAATGCTCATCATTGTTCTTCGAAGATAAAATAACTGTTCTAAATTTGGCTGGTATATTGGAATTATGTTAACTTTACATTCCCTGGGAGGAAGTTATTCTCAGTCAAAACTTTCTGAGTTTTTAGCCATGTTTAATAGTCATTCATAATTTGTTAACAGCTTATCTCATACATTACAATGAAGTTTTCTAAATAATGAGATTTCAACTAGCACATGCATTTTCCAACTCAAAATATTTACCTCTGTAGTTAATTATAGCATCTTAAGTTTTTATAAAATTCCAAATTTAGCCTATTTTAAATCTGCTTCTCTTTTGTTTATTCTTCATAAGAAGAGTTGTAAGTACTATGTGAAAACTGTGTATTAGTACATGAAATTTGAGAGGGGACCTCCGTTTGGTGGAGGCAAGGGCACATGAATACTTATGACAAGTCTTTTGGCCAAACTGAATGTGTCAATTTCTTTCAGCATTGCTTCTGAGAAGAAAGAACAGGAAAAGTACAATTGGATTGTGGTTCATATTTATTCATTTTAATCCTAAACACAATTTAGTTGCCAGTAAGTTAGTGTTCTATGTAAATATTCATAGGTGTTTACCATGTGAACTGGACTGGAAATACATTGGTGAATAAAAGCCATGACAACAGCCTTCAAAATGCTTGTGATCCAAGCGTTTTTTCTCTTATAAAACAGGCATCGAAAAATCCATAGTCACTAAGATGATGCATTTACATTTTAACAGCCATATTTGTAAATGATAGCAACAAGCGAGTATGAGAAGTTTTTCCTTGGTATCAGGTTTAAGAAAAAAAACTTTTAGAACCAGCACAACTTAATGCATATATAGAGTGGGCCTCAACTCCATTGGGAATGTAGTTAGAGCAGCTATGAAAGAAGCACAAAATTGGGACAATGTTTAGAGCATACTCCATGCCTGGTGGGTGAAAGACAGGTGTCAGTGATTTCATGCAATTCCGCTTCTTTCCCACTGACTCTCTTTGCTTTAGTATGGTATCTTAGTTACCTATTGCTGTGTAACAAATTACTCCCAAACTTAGTAGCTTAAAACAACAAACATTTATTATCTCATAATTCCAATGAGTCTGGAATCAAGCCATGGCTTTGTTGGAGATCTCTGGCTCAGCCCCTTTCACAGGCTACAGTCAAAGTGTTGGCTGGGACCACACTCATTTCAAAGGTTCCCTGAGAGAGCATCTGCTTTCAAGCTCATTCACATGGCTGTTGGCTGGCCTCAAGTCCTTACTGGCTCTTCATTGAGACATCAGCTCCTTGCCACATGGGCCTTTCCACAGAGCTGCTCACAATAGGGCAGTTAGCTTTCCTCAGAGTGCGTGATTGAATGAGCAAGACCAGGAGCACCCCAGATGGAAGACACTGTCTCTTTATTACTTAATTTTGGAACTAACTTTCCATCACTTTTGCCATCTTCTATGCATTTCAAGGGCCAGCCCATACCCCAAAGAAGGAAATTCAACACAAATACAAATATCAGGAGGCAGAAAATCATTGGAGAGCATCTTAGAGAATACATACCACATCTTGTGAAGTAACATGACATGTAGGAAAACACATGGATTCAAGGGACAGTCCTCAGACTTAAGGTGGGATCTAGGCTCTACACCTCACTAGCTGCATGAATTTGGGCAAATCTCCAATTTCTATTCTGAGGATAAATAAATGAATGCTAAGATACTCTACCATCCCTCAGTTCGACATACATAAAATAGGCACAATCATCCATAACTCTTAGGACTGTGTTTAGGATTAAATAGCATAACTTGTGCTTAACCTATAGGAGGCATGCAGCAGGTATTTCCCTGTCCCTAGTAGAAGTAACAGGTTTATTTGTAAATTCAAGAAAAACAGCTCTCCATAGTGACTGTCCCATGAACTTCCTGGGTTCAACATTGGTGCCTTCTTGCAGAATAACCAACATATTTATATCTTCAGAATTCAGTAAAAGTGGTGGTTATTTTGGACCATTTTCTGTCAGAAGCAGAATATTATGACCCAACTGAAAGGAGATATTTTTTCTAAGTTTTTTTTTCTCTTCCTGGTACTTGAGTTCAGCCAAGATACAGCAATTCCTCATCATCGCCAGTTAATAGTTAGACCTCTAAATGGTCTACTTTGTACTCAGTACTGACAACATAACTGGACTGTTTTGATAATTTCTAGATGTTACATTTTAGAAGGAGGCATGGACAATTGGGAACATGTCCAGAAGGAATGATCAGATTGATGAGTGGACTCTAAAATCAGCCACATGTCATATTAAAGATGAACTACCAGAAAGAGAATATTAATTTAGAGAAGGAAAGACTATTGTGATATATGGTAACCACCTTCAAATATTTGAAACTGTTATGATAAAGAGAGATTGTACATATTTTTAGTGTTTTGAAAGCTATAGCTGGGACAAATGTGTTGAAGAAGATTGCAGGTCATTATAGAAAAAATTTTCAGAGAGAGGTAGAGTGGACAGAGCTGTATTTGAATCTTAGTTCTGCCTCCTACTAACTGACCTTAAGAAGTTCACTTATCATCTCTGAGACTTGGTTTCTGAATCTGTAAATTTACACTAACAGTTATATATAACGGATCTATCATTTGCCACACACTGAACAGGTCGCTTTGTATATGGCATTAATAATGCTAAGGATGGTTATTATTATTTTTTCTTTTACACATAAATGGGGAGCTTTGTGGCAGTAAGTTTCAGCCCTTTGCTGAAGAGTTTAGCTTCAATATTTGTGTTGGCACCTGAAGCAAGCTGGTGAAGAATATCTGTTTCTAAGTGAAGTTACTGCCTATGCTAGTGATCAAAACTGTTAACATCTCACTTTTATTTGGTTCATAGTCTATTCAAAGTAGAACTTGAAAATGAGTACCTGCACTGGGCTTTTAAAGCCCCAAGACAATGAGGTGATACAATTTATAGACTTCATCTCTTTATCTTCACAAATACTTTTAGCTAATTAAAAGGTCAGAGGAAAAATACAAGTAAGGATGTTGAAACAACATCAGGTGTTGTTTTTTTATGGCCAGTATTAGAAAACTATGAGAACTTAGATTTTTCTTTGGTAAAGTCTTGAAAAGGTCACCTGATCTCTGAATACCAGAATTTTTTTCTATGAAATGAGGAAAGTACAATAGGTGGTTCCTCTTAGTTTCGTATATCTGAATCTCTATAAATACAATGAAATTACTACATGAGTCGGACATGACAAATTAATAGACTTCCTTAGGTTTTACTTCTTGTGTTCACATATTGTAAATTATAGGTAAATGAAATGTCATCACCTTTTATATTTATTTATACTTATTAAATGTAGTGTTTTCCTGATGTTCCTCAGGTTGCACAGGTTTATTCTATTAAGACTTGAGTTGAACTCTCTCTCTCTCTCTCTCTCTCTCTCTCTCTCTCTCTATATATATATATATATATATATATATATATATATATGTATCTCAGTTTGCAAATACAGTGACTTTGGCCATAAATATAATTATGAAGTTTAAAATTTTTGAAATTATAGAACATGTGCTATCTTAACAAGGATTTTAATTTTTATTTATAATTACAAAGAAACAGTGAGGTAGAGCTACATAAAGAAAAGGAAAATAAAGAGAAAAAGGATTAGAGAAAGCATGATAGACTTAGAAAGCAAAGACACACAACCTATTCAGAATTGGTATCCTCAATAAAGAAAACTAAAATTTAGAAAGAGGACCATGATTAAAATTATAATTCAATATAGTTTTTTTAAAAAGAAATAAAGGAATACTTGAAACTAAATATTTAAAATGCACAATGCATGTGAAAAAAAAAAAAAAAGATCCAGAATGGTCAACGCTAAGACATTATTGGACATGAAAGAGAAAGAAAGAATCCTTTATGCAGCAGTAAAAGAAATAAAAATCACCCGTAATAGGGGAAGCATCAGACTGTCCCAGATTTCCCCCACAACATTCAATGACATTCAGTTGAATAAAATCTAGGAAATTCAGTAAAATAAAATTTTACCTAAAGATTTCATATCCATTCAAACTATCCTTCAAGTAGTAAAAAAGAAAAACAAACAAAAAAATCTATACAATTATTTACATGCAAAATTTCTTTTGAGTTTTTTTGAGAAAACGACTAGAGGGTGAAGTTCATCCCGCCACATTATGAATAAAGAAACTATAGCAAAAAAATCCGTGTGAGTACTATATATAGTTAAATGTTGAACTACAATTAAAATACATAGCAAAACACTTTTACAGTACTCAGACACTGCTCTAAATTCTTGACATATATTAACTGCAGGTATTGGGATGACAGATGAAAATGTAAATATGGTATGCCTTCACAATATACACATAAGCCTCATAATTTAAAAGTGGGGCTTAGAGAAAGTTTGAGGTTTACTTCATGTAAATACTGGGGAGCAAATGACTTCATTTCAAACTGGAATAAATCAAATAACAGAAGCATAAACTGATTTAACCATATATAAGTAAACACTAAGAAAGATAAATTTATTGACTAAATTTGAATGATGGAATGAGAGGAGGGTAAGAAAAAGAAATAGGATAATGTTATATTGATTGTGATAGAAGTACAATGCACACAATTTTTAAAAAACAGGGCTGAGGGACTTCCTTGGTGGTGAAGTGGTTAAGAATCCACCTGCCAATGCAGGGGACACAGGTTCGATCCCTGGTCCAGGAAGATCCCACATGCTGTGGAGCAACTAAGCCCATGCACCACAGCTACCGAGCCTGAGCTCTAGAGACTGTGAGCCACATCTACTGAAGCCCACGCGCCTACAGCCCGTGCTCCGTAACAAGAGAAGCCACCGCAATGAGAAGCCCATGCACTGCAATGAAGCGTAGCCCCCACTCGCCACAACTAGGGAAAGCCCATGTGCAGCAATGAAGACCTAACGGAGGCAAATAGGTAAATAAAAAATTAAAAAAAAATACAGGGCTGAAAGTAAGATATAAAGCTATAAAAGTAACCCATATAGTAATGTAAAAAAAAAATTAGTATTTTAGTAATTACAAATATACACACCACACAAAGAAAAATGATTACATTTTGTAAGACCTTTTAAAAGCTATAAAAATAGAAAAAAACAACATAAAGTATGGTCAGAACTAAGGCGAGACATATATTCAAACTATTACATATAAACAGTTTAAAAGAAAAGGCAAAGTATTTTTTAGAAGACTTTTAGATTGGTTCACAAAGCACAACCTAACTCTGTGCTATGTATATGAGACACACCTAAAAGCTAAAAGAAATGTAAATAAAATGTGTGCAAGTAGGCAATATATATCAGGCAAATGCAAAAAACAAAAGCAAGGATTTCATGCTATCAGAAATGTCAATGTAGCTTGTGACAGAACAATCTTTGCTTTGAACATAAATGTAAGAGCAAGAATTACATACACACACATGCACACACATGTATCCAACCTGTTTTGAGATACTAGGGAGCTAAGCATAAAGATCTCAGGGAGGGTCAAAGATACCAGAGACAAGGGTGGTAAGGACAGAAAAAAATATTTTTCAAGGGTGGTATAACAGAAAAAAACACTACTTTTCCTCTTGACATTTGTCAGTTTGTGAGCTGCAGCTGAGAGGCTGAGAAACTGAGCAGTCTCCAGCAGTCCTTTCAGAATGTGGAAACAAAAATTGGACTTTAGGACCTTCCAAAGAGAATGATCTGACATATAATCCAAGCTGCCAGATGAGACTCCTACTGGGCTGTACTGTAAAAGTAAGGGAGAAACAGACTAGACCAACCCTCCTAAAGAATGAGGCCCAATTTAGAAAATGTTTAATTCCTTCTTAAAGTTATCTGCCTTCAGCCTGTTTGCCTAAAACAAAATGAATCCTCTCTTGGAGAAGACAACATCATCTAGAACTTCCAATTATCCCTACAATTTTTTATTTAAAATATCTGTCATTTAGTCAAAATATTACTAAGCAGAAATAAAGACAGAAAACATGACAAAAGAACAAAGAGGGAAAACAGCCAATAGAAACAGAACCTCAGGAGATGCAGATATTGGAGTTATCAGATGCAAGTAAGAATTGATTGTTCTTGGACTTCTAAGTAGGATTTAAAGGTTATGTCAAGCCTATACTCACACAGTTCGTAGCAAGGAAAAAGGATAAATTACAAAAAATACTTTTGAAAATGCATCATGGAACTGTGGAAGCTATGAGGACTAAATGGTCCTAAATTATATAGAGAAACATTCAGAGGTGAGTAGATAAATAGCAGCTGATTTTTTATATGGGGGAATTTGCCAGTTCTTGGTGTGAGCTGAAGTTTGTGGTTTGGCTCAGACAGAGAGCAACCGTTAAAAGAAGGAGAAACCAATGTAGCCTTTAGAAGTCACTTGGGGATAGAGCGACAAAGTCCACAGATACATAACCATTTTCCACAGACATTTGCTATATTCTAAGACTATGTAAGAGGCTGAAATCTAAACTAGAATCTTTTGAAATTCAGTGTGAAATCTATTGCAGTCTCAGGGACTTAGGAAACAGACTCGAAGACAGAAAAGGCAAGAAACAAAAGCCCTAGAGAGTATGGTGTATTGGCACTGAGGATTTACAGCCACATTTTGCTAACCAGTTCTGAGTATGGCAAAAAGTTGAGAAACCAGGTCTCTGGCAGATCATTCATCATTAGATGAATATATTTGAGGAGTAGTCTCAAAAACAAATCCCCCCGCATATAGTTTAGTAGGTACAAAGGGAAAAGGATATTTATACGGTGAAAAAAATGTGACAGTTTCCATCTTAACAAAGTGACTAAAATTAACATCGATGACAGGGCAAATGAAGAGTGTGTGCCTCTTGAAATGGTATGTTAAGAAGGACACAGCATCACATATAGTATTCCTGCCAGGATAGTCATAATCTGAATCTAATCATGAAAAAACTATCAGACAATTCAAATTGAGGAACTTTCTACAAAATATCTGGCATGTATTCTTTAAAAAAGTCATTTTATGAAAGACATAGTGTTGTGTCATTCCTAGTCTGTTGATAGTGATGTTCTTGGCTAGGAATCCTGAGTCTCTCACCCGGGCCCTGTATTTACTCTAGCAAGTCCCACAAACATTACCCGCCCCCCACCACCAAGGCCAATGTTGTGGCTGGACTAGCCCTTGTGGTTCTTATTATGACCACAGGACACATCTCAGCAAAGCTATCAGGGAACTTTAAATAACAAGATTTATTACTCTCAGGTCCTGGAGGGTACATGGCATGCCTGAGGGCCACACAGAGAGGTCACAGGCAGAGAGAGAGGGAGGGAGCATGGACCTGGGGCTCTGTCTGTGTTAGGGTCGCAAGGATGGAGTGGCTAGGGTTTCATGGGTTCACAATTTTTTTTTTTTTTTTTTTTTTTTTTTTTCGGTACGCGGGCCTCTCACCCTTGTGTGCTCTCCCGTTGCGGAGCACAGGCTCCGGACGTGCAGGCACAGCGGCCATGGCTCACGGGCCTAGCCGCTCC
>NC_041223.1:36248304-36311682 GCF_002837175.3 Physeter macrocephalus | reverse complement strand
TGCGGCACACAGGCCCCGGACGCACAGGCTCAGCGGCCATGGCTCACGGGCCTACCCGCTCCGCGGCATGTGGGATCTTCCCAGACCGGGGCACGAACTCGTGTCCCCTGCATCGGCAGGCGGACTCTCAACCACTGCGCCAGCAGGGAAGCCCGGGTTCACTCTTTATTGCTGAGTTTAAAGCATAAGAGTGGAAATTAGGACACAGGAAGGGAAAAGTGGGATGGCTTTAAGCTGTCAATGATCTACCTTTCTCAGGACTTTATAGAGGGGGAAGTTCATGGATAGGATCAACCTTGTTCCTTATCTAGACGTGTTTGCTAGTAGCTGCATCATAGAGCTGGCAATAGTTTATTCAAGATGGATGTCTTTGAAATGAACGCCTCAGCAATCAAAAGCTTAATGTCAGACATTTGCACTACACAAAGAAAGACTGAGGACTTGTAGATTAAAGGAGATTAAAGACATATAACAAGTAAACACATGCATGATTCTGCACTGGGATACTTGATCAGAAAAAATAATATGCTATAAAGGACAACATTGAGACAATAGGTAAAATAATTTTGTATTAATGTTTAATTTTCTGAACTTAATAGTGCCATGATTTATGTAAGAAAATGTCCTTTTTTTTAGAACACAAATATTTTGGGGTAAAAGGTCATGATATGTGACGCTCTCAAATGTTTCAGCTGATACTTAATGTGTGTGTGTGTCTGTGTGTAGAGAGAAGAAGGTGTGGCAAAATAATATTAACGATGGTCACTGTAGGTGAGTGTACATGAGAGTTCACTGTATTATTCTTAAACTTTCTTTGCAGGTTTAAATATTTTTTAATAAAAGTTTTTTTAAAAAGAGCATGCAAAAACTTTGGAGAGCTATGATATAAGAGGTATATAAAAGCAAACAGAGGTAGCCTTAGTCGTGGTATTTAGGTGAGACTGTGCTCATTTTGGTAACCCAGCTCATCACTGGACAGTAGTGATCTTCTACTAGACCTGCACTATAAGAAATCTTAAAAGAAATCTTCAGACAGAAGGAATATGATAATCAAAACTGGATCTACACAAATAAATAAAGAATGCTGTAAAGGTGAGAAAGGAGGGTAAAAATAATTTTTTTCTTACTTTTAATTGCTCTAAAACTTAACTGATTCTCTGAAATAGGGGTTGGCAAACATTTTCTATAAAGGATCCGATAGCAAACAATTTTCAGCTTTGTGGGCCAAATGGACTTTGTTGCAATTAATCAACTTTGCCTTTATACTGTTAAAGCAGCCATAAACAACACATAACAAATAGGTATGGCTGGGTTCCAATGAAACTTCACCCTTTTGTCAACACAGTCTATATTTTTGTCATATTGATCTCTTTGTGGCTTCCCTAAGTTGCCATATTCTACATGTTGGCTCTTGCTGTTCTCTTTCTGGCGCACATTATCTTCCCAATCTTTATTTATTCTTTATTTATTTTATTATTTTATTCAACCTTTATTTTCAGGACTCAGGTCAGGTATCACCTTTTTTAAGGACTCGTTTTCAAAACGTTTATTCCTAACAGGCAGAATGGGTTTTCTTTCCAGTCTGTATGATTCCACAGGAATTTGTACTCCTGACTATACCTCTGACTTACTCTGTAACCTTTGGAAGATATTTAATATCCCTAAATCTCAGTTTTCTCATCTATAAGATAGGAACAGTACTTACATTACAGGGCTATTTTGAGAATGCTTATGAATTACTTAACATAGAGAAAGAAATTTCTTAACTGGTCCATAGAAAGCATTTAAACCATGAAAAATGTTGTATAATAATATTGTGATGATGATAATTATTCCTTTATCATGCTACTTAGTGATGAATAATATTGGCCAAAAGTAAACTATATTTTGTTTTGCAATACTTTTATAAAATATGCTTGGTTATAGATTGTGTGAAGGAAAGTTATAATAATGTGATTAGGTATATTTGGAATTTTTTTGTTATTTTAATAGCAATAAGATGTACTAAATCAGAAGAACATGTCTTAGTCAGTAAGATATATGAAGATTCAGGTAAGATAAGAAAAGATAAATGTTATGGTCACTGTAATTTCTCAACCACCAAAGTAAAGTGAGCCAAGAACATAGCTGGAAGGGGACCAAGTGAAGCAGAGTCCAAATGAGCTCTTTAGCCACAAGCCCTGATTGCACTGGACACAGAGCCCTGTTCACACCGAGGAGTGCAGCAACTAGTGATGGAATGGCTTGACTAATACAATCTCAAGAGAGCAACCAGGAAATTTGGAAGGAATATTGAGTAGAGGTGATGAGAGTTGGATGGTGAATAAAAGTGAACAACAAAATACATGCTTGAAAATATCTTTGGTGTGGCATGTGTCTGTACTTTCTTTAGTTGGTATTTTAAGAGCACCATAAATAAAATGAATATGAAGACACGTTGTCTCATCTCTTAGTAGCTCTGCTAAAAACAAAAAATAAATCCCTGAACAAAAAATGACAAACAAGGAATTGTACATGATTTGGCTTGGCTAAAATCTCCAGAGAGGATTAAATCTGCCCCAAAGACACAGGATACAGAGTCAATATTTTAAAATATTTTATTGAAATTATGTATGTCTTAATTTTTATTCAAAGTAATTCATGCACATAATTAGTACCGGAGGATTTTTTTGAAATCAGTGTCCTCAGGATTGCCCTCCCGTAGACTACCTACAAGGGGTAATAATTCTTTTAGTTATATCTTTTGATATTAGCCTTTGTTTCTCCATTTTTCAAAACCTAAATAACATGACTGTACTTCTTTTCCTTGATTTATCAATTTTAACATCCGAAATAAATTTCTCATTATCTTGAAAAAGAATGTAAATCTCTTTCATGCTGATTCTCACCTCCCAATATAGCATATCATAATTATTAGTTAATAATGTAGTTTCATTACTGTGAATATGTAAACTCATAGTATACTATGATTGAATTTTCTCTCTTGCGACCTCTTTTCTCTGAAGTTAATAATTGTCTCATTTTTTAACTTATACAACTTTCTTCTATTCATAAAAGTTTAACTTATATAACTTTTTCTATTCATAAATGTTTCCAAATACTCCCTTAGATCCTTCATTATCCTATAGTACCAAGTTTTGCTCTGGAAAAATGTCATTCTGATATGTCCTTCATATGAAACACATTATTATCTCCAGAAGTTATTGGATCTTCTCTTTATCACTGGTGCTGTGATATTGCATAAAAATGTGCATTAGTTTGGTACTTTTTTTGCATTTACTGAGCCAAATCATTAGAAATTGGGTAATCACTTCCCTCATATATGAATTTTTTTCTGTATGTTTGAAATTATCTTCCTTATATTTTCACTTTTTCCTTTCTGGAACGCCTGCTATCCTGAAAGTGGATATCCTGGATTGATTTTTCTAAATATTTTACCATTTTCATCCAATTTCCTATCTCTTCGTTTGCTTTGTTTTCTGGAAAATGTAGTTAATTTTATTAAATTTATTTTTATTTCTATTATTTATTTTTGTCTGCGTTAGGTCTTCGTTGCTGTGGGCGGGCTTTCTCTAGTTGCGGTGGGTGGGGGCTACTCTTCATTGTGGTGCGCAGGCTTCTCATTGTGGTGGCTTCTCTTGTTGCAGAGCACAGGCTCTAGGCACTTGGGCTTCAGTAGTTGCAGCACGCGGTCTCAGTAGTTGCAGCACGTGGTCTCAGTAGTTGGGGCGCGCAGGCTCTAGACCTCAGGCTCAGTAGTCGTGGTGCACGGGCTTAGTTGTTCTGCGGCATGTGGTATCTTCCCGGACCAGGGCTCAAACATGTGTCCCCTGCGCTGGCAGGTGGATTCTTAACCACTGTGCCACCAGGGAAGTCCCTGATTTTATTTTTTAACTCTTGTACTGAAGTTTAAAAAAAACTAGCATGTTTTAAATTAGATCATTTTACCTTTTTCTCAGCTATTTTATAGATGCATTACATTCCCTTATTATTCTAAGGATATTGATTTATACTTTTTTTTTCCTGAAGTTTTTCACCCTGCATTAATTCTGCTTACTCCTAGGTCTTTATTTTTTGTTCTCTTTGTATTTCTCTTTCGTGTTATAGACTTTCTTTAGATGTCTGCAAATTCATACTTTTCCATGTATATTTAAGAATGAGATACTTAAGAGATTTCTATTTCTGGCCGTAATAGAATAACTGGAACCAGATTTATCTTCCCAACTTAACAAGGAAGACAAATGGAACAGATATGATACAACGCTTCTCAGACATTTTACAACAGGCAGACAAATAAGATGGATCCTATGAATATCTCAGATTACTATGTAGAATATTTCCAGGGAGTTGTGCAGGAAGTGGGAACCCAAAGAGAACTCAGGAGTCTCAATGAATTGAGGAGACAGAGTTTAGTAAATGCAGGACAAGGTGGCTAGCAATTGTAGGGTAAAATATCAGAGAGAGAAGAGATCCAGACAGAGAGAAAGAGAACTCCAGGGAACTGCAAAAGGGTCCCCTTGAGTCTTTGGCTGAGTACTGTTTTGCTACAGTGGGGAAAATATAGAGCTCATGCAAAGAATGGCCTGAAAGAAGTAGAACAATCCTCAACCACATACAGGGCTGGGAATAGTTTCTATTCCCACTCATCAGAGTGAAAAGACTTCCTGATACACCAGATATCAGCTGGAGTCCTCAGAAGAATCCTACCTCAGAAGTTGGGCTAAATTAGCTATAGATTAAGGCTTTTTTACATCTGACTTAACAAAGCTAGAAAGCAAGTCTCAAAAGAAGCAATCTTATTCCAAATAACTGCATTCTAGAACAACGATTAATTAAAGGTTGTCAGAATTGCAAAGTTGGATAATATTTCAATATCTGCTCTCAGTAATTTATATAATAATAATACAGAAATTCAGGAAAAATATAGAAGATTTGATTAACCAACTTGACCTAACTAACATATATAGGACAGACCCCGAACAAAAACAAAATACACATTTATTTTTCAAGTGTACATAAAATGTTTTCAATATAGATAATATGCTAAGCAATAAAAAATTATGTGTTACACAAAAGAGGAAACATAAATGGTCAATAAAGATATGAAAATATGTTCAGCCTTACTAGAAATCAGGTAAATGAATATTAAAACCACAGTGAATTATTAGTTCACTCACATGAGAATTGTAATTCTGAAGACACCAAGGGATAGTGAAAATGTGGAGAAATGAAAACTAATATCACTACTGGTGAAAGGGCAAATTGATATAAATGTTTTAGAAAGCAGTTTGGTGATATTTGTATGCATATTCTCTAAAACCCCAAAACTGTAATCTTAGTTATATGCATTATAAGACTTTAATGTAAATTACAAGGAAATGTGTTCAAGAATGTTAATTGCAGAATGGTTTGTAATCATGAAAATAGAAATAGCCTAAACATCTATCAAAAGGAAAATAGATAAATCAGTGGTATTATAATCATTCAATGGAATATCATAATGACTAAAATGAAGCAATAAAAATCAATGTGGTTGAATCTATCAAACAAAATATTAAGATACAAATCTGCTTGTGAAAGCATACATACCGTATAATACTATTATTAAAATGTTTAAAAATGGAGTGGCATACATGACAGCATAAGGAGTTTGGCAGCACACTCCCCAGTGACACTGACAAGAATTATTAGAAAACAAAACAGCCATTTACAGCTTCTGAAAATGTTCCTAAGAGCTTACAGCAAATGAAGAAACATCTATTCAAGGCAATCTACAAACATTTGTTAAGAAAATCTAGAGTCTGTGGTATTTGAACTGAGACTGATCCCTTCCTCCCCTATTTCAACTCAGAGAGGTAGAAACTCCACTCCAGACTGGTGCAACCAAGAACACAGGGCTCCCTCTTCCACCAGCTTCCAATTGGAGGACTTTTTCCCAAGAGGGGTAAGACATCAGCATGTGTCATCCTATTGCTAAGGCTAAATTCCAGGTCAGTGTGGTTAAGAGGGGAGGGCTCCCTTCTTCTACCCAGCCCCCACTCATGAAAGAGAGTGGGCCAAATATCACTGAGAATACTGGAGCCCCAGTCAACCTTCCCTTGGTCCATAAGATGATGGTTCCATGTTGGAAGAGGCAAGCCAAGGCAGGCTGCTACAACACCCACCATCTCCAAGTTCTCAGTTCTTAAAAGGGAGATGTCATTCAGAGAGAAGTGTGCTACTGTCCCTACCTCCAGAGGCCTGGCTCAGAGATTTTACCTGGAGGGAGGCGGAGAATCAGGAGGTAGCTCATAATCTCTTCCCCCAAAACTGACTTCATTTGCAATAGAGCATGGAGAAGTTCAAGCCTTAGGGTGCTCTGGAGAACAGTGGCAGTTGTGGTAAAAGTCAACTGGGAGGAGATTCATAGATTTAATAAAGATGCAGGCTAAACTATAGCCTGGCCAATTTTCTGGAAAAAAAAACTGGAGAAAGAGAACTGAGAGGAAACTTTCTGGAGTCAGAACAAATCTCCACATTGACTGACCTTGGAAACTGCTCCTTCAGAGGAGAAAAAATTTGACTGGAATCATATATAGAGCAATTTATGCCCAAAGGCATTGTTGAAAACAATAGAGCAGTCAGCCAACAATTACTAGAGCTAAACATCTGGATGTGGCCAGGGAAAAAGAGAAAATGAACTCTGAAAAAACCACTGTCATGTGAGGATTGCTGTGGACATATCCAAAGCTGTGCTTTCCTCAGGAGCAACAACAGGGACTTGACACAGTGAAGGAAGAAATAGACTTCATTAAAATAATCCAGCCAGTCACTAAACAAATAAAAAACCAAATATTAATAACCAGGAGGTGGAGTGACAGTATCCAGAGTTGCTACAATGTATTATCTTAAATGTCCAGTTTCCAGCAAAAAAAAAAAAAAAAAAAAAAGACACAAGCCCCGAGAACTTTTGACAAAGCAAATATAACAGGAAAAGACTTCAAAGTAGACATTACAAATATACACAAATAACTAAAAAAAATCACAATCAAAGACGTAAAGAAAGGTATGTTTACAATGTTGCATCAAATAGAAAATATAAGAACCAAATGGAAACAAGAACCAAAGAGAAATTCTAGGGTTGAAAAATAAAAGAACTGGACTGAATAATTCACTGGAAGAGCTTAAAAGTAGATTTGAATTGGCAGAATAAAGAATTTGTGAACTTGAGTATACATTGATAGAACAGAACAGAAAAAGAACAGAAAGGAAAAAAGAATGAAGAAAGATAAACAGAGCCTCAGAAAAATGTGGTTTACTGGTAACCACACTGACATATGTATAATGGGAGGACCTGAAGGAGAGGAAAGATGAAAAGAAGGAGAAAAATATATTTGAAGAAATACAGCTGAAATCTTCCCAAATTTATTAAAACAACAACAACAACAAAAAAAAAAACTAACCTACATATCCTGGAACTCACTGAAGTCCAAATAGATTGAACTCAAAGAGATCCACGAACAAACACATCATAGTAAAAGTGCTGAATGTCAATCGCAAGGAGAAAATCTTGAAAGCAGCAAGTGAAAAATTGCACCCTACTTAAAAGGGAACCCTGATAAGATTAATACTGACTTCTCAGCAGAAACAATGGAGGATAGAAAGCAGTGGGATAACATATTCAAAACACTCAGAGAAAAACTGTCAACCAAGAGTTCTATATCCAGCAAAGCTATCTTTCAAAAATAAAAGTCAAAGACATTCCCAGATATGTAAAAACTGAGAAAATTTGTTGCTAATAGATCTGCCTTTCTGGAAATAACAAAATTCTTTGGGCTAAAAGCAAGTGACTCTAGATGGTAATTTCAATCTACACACACACACAAAAACAAAGAACACCAGGAAAGGTAATTATGTAATTACTAAAGCCAGGATAAAGGCATATTTTTCTCCTTTCTTTTCTTAACAGATTTAAGGAGCAGTTGTATAAAATAATATGTATAGGAAATTCCCTGGCAGTCCAGTGGTTAGGACTTGGTGCTTTCACTGCTGGAGCCTGGATTCAATCCCTGGTCAGGGAACTAAGATCCCCTAAGCCATGCAGCACAGCCAATAATAATAATAATAATAAAATAAAATAAAAATAAAAAATAAAATAATATGTGTATAATGTAATGTTGGACCTATAACATATAAAAATTTAATATGTTTGCCAATAACAACATAAAGGAGGTGGATAGGAACAAAGTTGTATTTGGCTTAGTGTATTATTGGGTTTGTAATATTAATCAATGTAATATATAACATTAATAGACTGTAATGATAATACCACAAAAAAGGAAGAAAGAGAATAGAATTATGTAGGAGTTATATATTTCTATATCTCAAGACATAGACTCAAGCCAGGATAAAGCTAAAGCTGATTTTGTAAGTTAAGATATATGTGGTAAGTCCTAGAGCAACCACTAATAATATGTGTGTGTATATGCATGTGTCTGTAATTTAAAAATCATCAATAAATAAATTTAAATGTTTCATCAGAAAATATTTACTGAATACAAAAGAAAGCAATAAAGGAGAAACAAAGGAACATGAGACATGAGACACATAGAAAACCAAAAGTAAAATGCCAGATGTAAATCCAACTATATCAATAATAACATTAAATGTGAATGGATTAAACAAATCAGAATCCAGAGATTGTCAGACTGAATTTAAAAAACAAGATTCAATGGTATATTCTTTGTAGGGGACACATTTTAGACTTGAATGTTTATAGCAGCATTATTCATAACAGTCAAATGGTGGAAAAAACCTACATATCTATTAACTGACAAATGGATATATAATATGTGCTATGTCCATTCAATGAAGCGTTTTTCAACATAAAAAGAATGAACTACTGATTTGTGCTACAACATGGATGAACCTTAAAAACATATGCTAAGTGAAAGAAGCTAGTGCCCAAAAAAACACATATTGTATAAGTCCATCTATAAGAAATATCCAGAATAGGGATATCTACAGAGACAGAAAGTAGATTAGTGTTTGCTTAGGAATGGGAGTGGGGTGGAGAAATAGGGACATGATATCTAAAGGGTACGGTGTTTCTTTTTTTATTATTATTATTTTAAATTTTTATGGTACGTGGGCCTCTCACTGCTGTGGCCTCTCCCGTTGCGGAGCACAGGCTCCGGACGCACAGGCTCAGCGGCCATGGCTCACGGGCCCATCCGCTCTGTGGCATGTGGGATCCTCCCAGACCGGGGCACAAACCCATGTCCCCTGCATCGGCAGGTGGACTCTCAACCACTGCGCCACCAGGGAAGCCCCAGTGTTTCTTTTTGATGTGGTGAAAGTGTTCTCAAGTTGACCATGGTGATGACTGTATATATCTGTGAATATACTAAAAACCATTAAATCGTACACTTTAAGTGGGTGAAATATATGGTTTGTGAACTATATCTTAACAAAGCTATTTTTTTTTAAAATAGAGGGAGGTACAGAAAAATGAATGAGCTAAAATTGGGAAATTCAAAAAGAGGACACCACTAAACAAACCACAATTCACAATATTATTTTGGCCAGAACTAAGAAATCTTTCCTAGTTCTTCTGTGAGAAAAAAACAAGAAATCAGTATCAGAACCCCATTGTAAAAAATACATAATCCAGGGACTTCCCTGGCGATTCAGTGGTTAAGACTCTGTGCTTCCACTTCAGGAGGCGCAGGTTCAATCCCTGTTCAGGGAACTAAGATCCTGCATGTCATGTGGTGTGGCCAGAAAAAAACAAAATAAAATACATAATCCATTGTGTGCATTTCAATTTAAGTTATTAAAGTTACATAGTTTAAAATTAAATAAATTTAAAAGTGTAAAGACAGTACACAATATTTCTTAGGTATACTTATGTATGGAGTAAAAGTAGAAGAAAATTTGGGGGCCATTGTTCATGTTGAAGAGAAATTTCCATTCCCAGGCCTTAAGGTTTCAAGTCTAGGGACCTCTAGAGTAAGGCTGACTGCTTGCTTTTCTGTACCTGCTCACACATTTTTCCCAAAGGGAATAGGAGTTAGTTATCTGATTGGTGATTTGAGAAGAAAGAGTTGCACTTGCTTTGCTCAGTCTCTCTCTCTCCTTTCTCTTCAGATCTGTCTGTCTCAGAAAGAATGAACATTTACTCTCCTTCGTAAGGTAAGTTGGTTGGAGCAGGTTCTGTTTTTGTCAGAAGTTCCAGTCAGGGGAGTGATCAAAAGCTGGTGGCCTTTTCATCTGCTTCTGTCTGACTTCTGTATTTGTCTTTTACTTGGTTCTGCACTCAGCTGGGGGAAAGGATGTTGCTTATTGGGCCCTTTCAAAACTCCACTTGTAACATTCATTCAGCTCAGTATTACATATATTGATGCTTATTATGCCATTCTTAATATATTTTTGCTTGTCTGAAATATGTTTTAAGTTTTTTAAGGAAATAAAGGGTGTAACTGGACTTATTATACAGAGTGCTGTTACAGAAGGGGAAACTTGGAGAAGAACTTTAAGTAGATTTTTAAAGCTCAATATTTCTGCTTGCAAGTTTTTTCTGAAAGAAACATTTCATGTACCTATAACATAGCAAGCCACTGTTTGCAAGTGCTTGAAAAGTGGTAGAGTTCTATGTAAATATTTATAGAAACAATTGAGCAGAAAAGAGTTTTAAGCCCACGTGGTGACAATGCCCTAACTTTGTGTATTGAAACTAAACCAAAAACCTCTGTATTTATTCTACTTGAAGTTTCATGTATTGTCACATGCCACAAATTAGAAAGCTCTTTAAAATAATTCCCAATTAGTATGTTTAAGATTATTTTTTCATGGTGAGAATGCTTGCAGAGGACATTCATGTATACTTGCTCTAAGACAGTAGAATAGTACAACCACAAAGAAAATGGAGAGAAGCAGTAAAATCCTTGTCTATGTCAGTGCTTCTCAGGCTGTCTTTGGTGAAGGCTAGCTGTTAAATTTTAAATGTTTTATAATTTTTTATTTTTAAACATTTATTTTGTACATTTTCAACTTACCATTTCAGGTTTTAAACAAACAATTAAAATTAATTCCCCTAAAATCAAATAGAAAATGTACAGATATAAACCCAAGTCTGTCTTCACTGAATTCAACAAGCACAAAATTATTCCATCAAATTGTATAAACATTTCTAAATGCTTACTTTCACATTCTGTGCTTACCTCATGGACAGGTAGAAATGTGGGCCTGAACTAGCCTATGGACCAGTGATCTAAGCGACTCTTTACTTCTTTCCTACATTCATCCTCGCCTTGATGGTAGTACACAGTCTGCCTACTTTTGAGTCTTACCTGTTCTAACCTTCGTGTTTCTTCCTTTAAAGTGTTTCAGCCCAGTTTTCCTTTTGTGGGGTGTTATGCTCTGAATTTTTTTTTCCCTCTCTCACCTGTCTGAATGCATTGCCTTTCACATTAGATTTCAAAAGAAAATGGCACTTCTCCCCTTTTCTTCTCTGATGGATGTCTGAGCATCCCTGATATTAAACTGATCTAACACGCAATAGTCACAGGCTATCTGTTTTCCTCCACTTCTACCTCTTTCTCCCTCTCCATCTCTCCTCTCCTTAACAAATAGTAGTTGAGTATCTACTCTGGTCCAGGAACTTACTCACTAACACCCCAGGTCCCTATCCTCATGCTGCTCACTGTCTACTAGGAAAGCACTTACTGAGCAAACAGTTTATTACTTAGAAGAGGGATACATTCTACAAAGGAGAAGTAAGAGCTACCTTGGCAGGATTAACATGCCTGGTGAGTCCTGCTGACCTACATAATTCTAGAGGAACAAAGGTTATAACTTTTTTTTAAAAAAATGAATTATGTTTACATGTACCATCTTTAAAATGAAACTATCTTTTCAAAATATTTTTAATTTTAAAAGTCTGAAATGGATGATTTCTTAAAAGTCATTTCAATTGGTTCAGTTTAAGGAGCTGTGAACAATAATCTAATTGTCAAAAAAACTTAAAGGATTTAAAAAATCAGATTGTAAACTGGATTTATACTCATACACATTAAGATTTTTTTCTTAGTTATTTTTTTAGAGATAAATAAATATCTGTAACTGTTTTGGTTCCAGTAACATGCCCTTCCCAACTTAATCTATTTCTGTTAAGTTTAAAACATCTCTATCCTTGTTGAATAATTTCAATGACAATGATAATTGTCAATATTTATCTTTTCCTTTTTTAATTTTTATGCTTCAATTTAGTTTGTTGGTCTAAAATTTTTGGCAATTTTGTTTTTTCTTTAAAGTGACTCCCTAATTCACAAAAATACCAACACTAAGCTTTTACTCATTTATGTTGATAAGAAAAACAAGTATGATTTCATCTAGCTATAAAGAAAATAACTTGTATTATCCAATTACTGCAATGTGTAATATTTCATAAATATAGCCTATTTTAAATTTTTATCAAATTATTCCTGCTCTTATTCTCTTTCTAAATAAGTAGTAAAATGTCAGAAAAAATTGGTGATTGATAGGAAGAGAACAAGAATATTATCTGTATAACCACTGAAGAGTCATCAGTAAATGATAGCACAAACAGGCAACATAATTTCTCTTCTGCTATTGAAAATGACCATCCTGAAAAACTTAATAGTTTCTCTTGACTATATGAGCAAAGTAGAGAAATGATAATAAGCAGTATAGAATTATGAAGGCAAGAATTCCAAGTGCTTCACTCTCTCTTGCTAGGTGCAACGTTGATGCCTATTTTGAAGCTTCTCATTTTGAGGCATTCTATCTAGAAAAATACAAATAAATATATTCTTTAAAGAACTAACAACTATGTTTTATGTGAGATTGCTATCACCCAACAAGAATCAAAATATAAAATTCTACGACCATGTATGTGTGTGTTTGTTCATATATAATCTATATTTTTTTAAAAACAGAGATACATTTATAATTAGGTTTCTGGAGTGTTTTAAAATTCTAAATTTAAATAAAAGCCTGAAGTTTTTTTAAATTACTCATTAAAAAAAACAAACTTCCTGTTAATTCTTATGAATACAGTGTTCGATTGCTGAAAATTTATTGTTTGATGCTGGATTTGTTTGAAAGAATAAAGCTTACTTTTGCTGTAGAAGTCTAGAAAGTAGGCTGCCAAAACAGCCAACAAAAGCTGACTTCTTCACTTCCATCTGCAGAGACAAAAACCCTTTATGCCACCTCCCAGTCAATGAATTTAGTTTGTTCTGTAGTAAGTGTTCTGGAACTACAGTCCTGAGAACACTGTTGGTAACCGTATTGATGTTTATGTCTATATTTCTTTTAACAGATAGGTATATCTTTTTCAGTGTCACTAAGTTTGTAAAAATGATTGCTTTTATTTATACACTGAAGGAGTTCAGAGCAATGACAGGAAAACATGCAAGAGTGAAGTGTTTCTACCTGTGAGGAAATGTACTTTCCACCATGAATTTGCTGTTCTATTGCTTATTACATAGGGAGGGTCCTCAAATGAACTAGTGGAAAGAGCTTATTTCTCCTAGATTACAAAGTCAGAATGCATTTATCTTAAGTTATTACATCATTAGCTTTTATACAAATGAGATGTGTTAAAGCACACTGAAAATATATTTTAAAAACTTGTATCGGCAATAAGGAATTCCATGCTAGAAGTAAATTTTTAAAATAAATTTTTCCACCATAATGTAAACATATCATATTATTAATATCTCTGTTCTCACTGCATTCACTTTTATTACTCCTGTGATTTTGTCTCTATTCTCTTTCTGAGGTGTCTCATGTGCTTACTTACTTTCTTCAGTTTTTCCATCCATGTCTCTGGTCTCCTTTTTCTAAACTCTATAACTGGTAACAAATTAAAAGAAATTTCTTGAACTACACCACCATAAGTCTACCTGCAGACCCAGTGAGATCCCTAACCTCATAACTTTGGTTGATAGAGTCTTCTGGGTCTGCACATACTGAAAAGGACATTCCAGGCCTGACCCTATGTGTCTCCAGCAAAGCACAGGCAGCATGACTGTCTGATCCCTTGGTGAGTAGCATTGGCTTTTCTAGGAATAGTACATCAGAGTCTACACAAACTCATAGCTTAGAGGAGAAGCAAACATGCAGGGCCCGGAAAAGGTTGGGACCAGAGCCATCATGTTGCCATGGTTAGCAACTCCATAGGCACATCTGGTAAGCAATTGTAGCCCATGAACCCTGTAAAATGGTAAATGTGGCCTGTTGAGCATAAGGGTCCTTTATATCTGACATTATATTGACTAGGCGCTTGCTATTCCCTCCAGAGGGGCCCTTCACTCTGCTCTGTAAACAGAGAAGGAAGTCAGAGGCCCGCTCTTGCATGCAGGAGGTTGGCAGCTCACCCTGAACTTGCTTTAGCCAGAGCACACTTAGGCGTCATGGTCAGTGGATATCTTGAAGCTTCAAAGGTGAGTCCACTGCTCAAAGAGAGACATTTCGATGACCCAAGATTCCTGGAAGATTTTATTTCAATTGCTGGAAGTTTCTCAAAAAAGCTCAAAAGCCCTCCAGCTGCCTGGAGAGTCTGTGAAATGCATGCAGAGGGTCTCCCAGACAAAGCTTTAGAAAGCTGCTAGCACCACAGATCCAACCCAGCCTCTGCATCTTGATTTCACTAGAACAGATGTTATCTGCAAGCAATTAACATACTTGTCATCACCAGTGAAACAGATACAGAATCCCTCAGTTTTTTTTTTTAATGCACCCTAAAGAAAAGTGTTGTGCATAAAACAAAATGTTCACATTGGCATTAAAATAGTAGTCAATAAAGAAATTTGCATGTGTCAGTTTTTCAGTTTTTTCCAATTTTGGGACAAAAGACACTGTAATAATTTTTAGAAAACCTTTAGGGAGTAAATGTTACCAGGAATATAAATATTTGCGATAACTCCCTATTCAATTAAAGCAGTATCTATTTGTAATTATTTTGTATCTTCATATCGTGACTGACAGAAATTACCATTTGGTATATTTTCCTGTGTTTAAAAATCTTCAAAATTGCTTGATTTTATAGATTTCTATGGGAAATAAGGGGATTTGACTTAATAATAATACAAATGTCAAATAGTAAAGTATTGAGCAAAATATGACCCTTAAGATGGATACAAGTGAAAATTTGGTAAAATTGAATGTGTAAATGTCCAGGGTGATAAAAACAAAAATAAAACTAAAGCAGTAGAAATTCTAAACTCTTGAGTTTTTCTTTAAAAAAAGTCTAAATAGCATAATTCATTTGTATTAGTATAATTATACTTTTGACATCAAATCAGTTTCTTATAGGCTAACTTTGTAACATGACATTCCTAAATTACTTATCCTCATTAAATACACAGTTGTTTAGCATTCATACCCTTGTACTTTTAAAATTTATTTTATTTATTTATTTATTTATTTATCTATTGGCTGTGTTGGGTCTTAGTTGTGGGACGTGGGATCTTTTGTAGCAGCGCACAGGCTCTTCATTGCGGTGCACAGGCTTCTCTCTAGCTGTGGTGTGCTGGCTCAGTAGTTGCGGCATGAGGGCTCCCGAGTGTATGGGCTCTGTAGTTGTGGTGCACGGGCTTAGTTGCCCCATGGCATGTGGGATCTTAGTTCCCCGACCAGGGATCGAACCGGCGTCCACTGCATTGCAAGACGGATTCTTAATCACTGGACCACCAGGGAAGTCCCCCCTTGTACTTTTTTTCATTAGTGAAAACTGAAATGCCTAATTTCTAGCAATTCAACCTTTGATCACAAATATTTCTGCTGAAGTTAAATATTTTTTTCTTTCATACTCCTTAAGTTAAGAAATTTAGTAAAAATTTAGGGCAATTTTTCTGCTATAGTAACAGCTTAACTGGTTGGAAAATATAAACTTAAATCATGTAAGCAAATACTGTGGCTGAGACATTCATTCTGCACACAGGTACTTACAGTATTTGAAGTGGAATAAATATTTACTGCAACTGAGAGACAGATATGAAACAGCAAAAGAGCACTGAACTAGATAAAGTATGATATTCTAGATCACTCTCATAAGTCTGCAATTTACTAACAGGTGACCTTGAAAAATGACTTATCTTTTCTACCTAGAAAATGATGATCTTCTTAACTGTATATTGTGAGTTAAGATAATTGATATGAAAATACTTAACAAACTATGGCATATTATTCAATTTTAATCATAGAATATTTTACATAGTATGTTCTCAATAAATACCTGATGAAAAGAATTACCAATATTATTAGGTAATGTTAACTGAAGTGCCCTGGTGTTTTGGGTGCTTCCTGTCTAATAGGAAGTGTTTAATCAGTGCAGCTTTAACACCAGATAGATTGGTTAATTTGTCTACTGATAATTCCTCATGTATCATATGGATGCCCAGGTTGCTCACATTCTTCTCCCAACCTCTTCTTTCTCTGTCCACATACAAAGGCACGTGTCCTTCCGGGTCCTGCCCAACCTTTGCATTTCCTCAGCACTCAGTGTTTGTGCAAAGGTCAAATCTTTCAGCTAGCAATCTCCACGTCACTGTACTTCACCGCCTAAGACAGGACTACCTTATATTTTAACACCCTTTACTTTTGCTGATTTTATAATAAATATTTTTTCCTTTCTATTATATCAAAATCCCCTTGTGATTTCTCATTCTTCTTCATAGTCTCAGTACCTATTAAATTGACCTGTAAGAAATAATTACTTAAGTATCTACTAATATTAATGATTTGAAACCTCTCAAATCAGAACCTGGATATTATGGGTGAGATTTTGTTCATGACAGCAGTTCTATTACCCTTGTGCGATCCACTTCTTGACCAATCCTTTAGTGAGAAAGGCAAAACTTTCAGGTTGCTTTATTTATTTATGTATTTTTTTTGGAATTCAGCTCTTTTAAAAACATCTTCCTAGACTTTATTCTAATTAGAACTTCTGATTTATTTGTGAATTTATTAATTCATTCAGTAAATATTTGCTAAAGAACTTCTATGTGCAAGGCATTACTCTAAGAATATTTGATACAGCAACAGACAAGTCAGGGCAAATGCTCCCTGCCTCTTGGAGCCTAATTCTACTGGGCAAGACATGCAATAAAGCGAGTAAGTTCTCAAATAAATGAAATAAATTCAGTTAATTAAATGTCCAATGAAATAAACAGGGTACTATGATGGAGACAAGCAGGGGCAGGAGAACACTTTAGGTGGAGTCTTGAAAGTGACAATTTAAGTTGAAATGTAAAGGATGAGAAGAAGCCCGTCAGACCAAGAGCCAGGCAGAGACTAGAAGTCAAGTTCATAGGTAGACAAGAACTTGACCTAGTCTAACAGTTTTCAGAGGCCAGTGTGGGTGAAGTACAGTGAGAGGAAAGGAAGTCATGGGATAAGATAGGAGAGATAATAACAATATTATTGGCTAACATTTATTGTGTGCTTTCTATTGCCAGACACAATGCATAGATTATCTCACTTGATCCTCACAAAAATTCTATGAAGTAAATACTATTATCAACATGTTACAGATGAAGAAACAGATGCTTAGAGAGCTTAAATAGGTAGGGACCCAATCACAAAATGACTTACAGTTTGGGGTAAATAATTCATCTTTTGTTTTTGTACAATGAGAAGCCATTGAAAGATTTGAGTTAACAGAGTGGTATGATTCATTTCTATTAATATAAATATTTACCCTGAAGGACAACATGGATTGTTTAACTTTTCTCTTTTCTCTTCATCTCTGGTTTGTTTTGTGCCCACTAGATTCTGAGGCCCTCTAGGAGAGCAGAGAATGATAAACAATTCAGTCTTGTTTATTACTTTATATTCAGTGCTGAGCATGGTGTTTAGCATATTGTGGATGTTCAGTTAATATTAGTTGAAGGAATGGCTGTACTTGATACTTGCTGATTTCCACTTATTTGTACTCTGACTTGGGGTTCCTGATATTAAAAATTATATTGGCTCCTGTTTTTTGAGGCCTATAACTATTCCAGGCTCCCTTTATCTTTCCTAAGATGTTCATGAGTGGGCAGTGGCTTACAGTAACAGGTGTACATTGTTCCTTTGTGGCTTAAGTGCAATGACTGTGCCAAATTCCACAGTGGCTGGGGAAGTGTGGACATGGGGATTACAGCCAGAGGGGTCAGAGAGGAAGCTGCAGAGGTGAAAGGGATAAGACCATCAGGGCAGAGTCTAGAGCAGCACAGGAAAACTGTCTCTCAGTTTCTCTGAGCACTGCCAAGGTCCACTCCACCCAAGGACCCCACTCTGTCTTGCCTTGCTCACTGTGCTACGTACCTGGGTCTTTGGCTCCCCAATGAGTCACTAATTCTCAAATAATAATAGTTATCATATCCATTTTGCAGATGTAATGGACTAAGTGAGGATCTGAGCTTTGGTGGAATTAAAGCACATAAATTAGAATTCAATCCTTTTTATGTAATGTAGAATTATATCCACCTTGAAAAAATATTTAAAGGAAAAAGTTCAAGTATTTTTCTCATTATGGGACTCACCATAAATTTTGAAAACTCTTTTAATTTGTAAAAAATAATATTGGATCTAGTAGTTGTTCAATATTAATCAGAATAGGCTAGATTTTGCTATTATAACAAATTAATCCCAAATCTCAGTGCTTTATCTTATGCTTACTCACCTAAACAGAACTGTAGTCTGCATAGGTTTACTTAGTATGCCAGGTTTACAGAGGCTCCCCCATTTTGTAGTAGCACCTTCTGAAACATATAGGTGTTTATTGTTGGGGAAGGGAAAGAAATACAGGAAAATCATTGATGGGGTTTTCATCTCCTCAACCTGGAAGTGATATATATATATACCTTTCTCTTTCTTTCATTTTATATATATATATACATATATATACACATATATATACACATATATATGTATGTATATATATATATACACCTTTCTCTTTCTCTTTCATTTTATATATATATATATATACACCTTTCTTTCTCTTTCATTTTATATATATACATACTCCTTTCTCTTTCTCTTTATGTACATATATATATATATATATATATATATATATACCTTTCTCTTTCATTTCCTTTCATTCTCTTTCTCTTTCATTTCAAGACTGGTCACATGTTAGTGCTGAACTGAAAGGGGGCTAAGAAATATGGGAAGCAGATGGAATTTGGTTGAGCATCAGAGAGTCCGCAATGCCCCTCAAACATGCCACTTTCAGAAGGGTTGTAAGCCTGAGATGTTTAGTTGATAGAAGAGGGATCATATTATTCTTTCAAGTTTGTAATTTCAGTTTCTCTTCTGAGTCAGGATACGCTCATTATTATACAGCCACTGGAACACCAGACGTATTTCCATAGTTCCCCTTCATGTAGACTATTAAATAAACAGATGCCATTTCTAATTAGGACTTCCATTTCTTCTCACCTAATATAAAATATATCAAGTCATTTCCAAATCAGAAATTTATTTCTGTTTATATTTCTCTATGGTCTAAGCAGCATTCTCTAAGAAGGGTAGGCTCAGAACTGTTGCTTGTCCCAAGTATACTGTTCATATGTTGATTGATTTGAAACATAACTTCTAAAAATGTGAAAGCATCTTCCAATTTTTAAATAAGATGCAGTTGTACTCTGATTTTTAAATGATATACTGTGTTGGCATGGTATCTCTATGGTGTCATCATTATTGTAGTACTGAAGGTTCAGGCAAATGTTCAGTTGTGTTTTCACTTATTTTGGAAAATTGGATTACATCAATAAATTTACCAGGAAAAGGAATATGGTTCAAATATTTTTTAAAAAGTCTTTTAAATATGGTTCTAGAGCTCAAACTGAACATCACTGTAAAATGTTTTTGGAGTGTTGGAAAGCCATCTATAGTATGCTGTCAAAAGAATTATTATATCAATTGGGAGGTTAAACTGGAGGACTTCTTGCTTTTCTTAGAAGGTTTCATTCCTCTCCACAGTTCTTTTGTTTCAGGGCCTGATATACTTATTTTTATTTATTTATTTTCTGTTTTTAATCATTAAGTCCTAGGTCGAGGCATGGAGCATTTTCCTCCCCTTTTTAAAAGAAAAATTTACTAACAAATGATCATGATTTTTGAGTTAATCTGATAGAAAAGAATTGTATTTTCTATTCCAGCAATACAGTAGACTAGATACTCTGAAGTTCCTTCCAACCTATCTGCAACTAGAGACTGCATTAATTATAACAAACATAATTTTTAATTATGGATTTTCTCACTAAAAAATGGAAATTAGCAAGGGCAAAAGAAAAAGAAAGCAGTGAGGATTAAGATGTTAAAGAGGACTTAACTCAGTAGCTAATTTTACCATGTTTATAAGTAGAAAGACTCAACATCTTGAAAAACATCAGCCCTCCCCAAATTGGTACATGTGGTCAATGCAGTTATGACTGCAATGACCAAAATCCAAACTGGATTTTTTTTTGTTTTTTCTTTTTTTTTTTTGAAGAATTTGACATACAGATTTTAAAACTTATGCAGAAGTTCAAGGGTCCAGGAATAGTCAGGATATATCTGAAACAGAGGAATCATGTTGGGGGAATTGTCTAACCAGCTATTAAGATTTATTCTCATGAATTGGAATAAGCTTAAAAATGACGAATAAATTAGCATTAAGAGCCCAGACATAGACCCATTAACATATGAAACAGAATATATATTAGAGTCATCATTGCAAATGACAGGGGAAAGGAGGGACTATGAAATGCCAGTGCTGGGGACTTCCCTGGTGGTGCAGTGGTTAAGAATCCACCTGTCAATGCAGGGGACACAGGTTCGATCCCTGGTCCAGGAAGATCCCACATGCCGTGGAGCAACTAAGCCCGTGCACCACAATTACTGAGCCTGCGCTCTAGAGCCTGCAAGCCACAACTGCTGAGCCCGTGTGCCACAGCGTGCCACAACTACTGAAGCCCACGCACCTAGAGCCCGTGCTCCACAACAAGAGAAGCCGCCACAATGAGAAGCCCACGCACCTGGACGAAGAGTAGCCCCCGCTCGCTGCAAGTAGAGAAAGCCCGCGTGCAGCAACAAAGACCCAATGCAGCCAAAAGTTAATTAATTAATTAATTAATTTAAAAAAAAATACCAGTGCTGGAACAGCTGATTATCCGTATGGAAAGCATTAAACTGGAATGCTACCCCAAACCATACACAAATATCAATTTCTGATTGACTAAAGAGATAATTTTTTTTTTAATTTTAAGGAAAATGTAGGGAAAGTGTCTTTATATCATCACGATAGGGAAAAATTTCCTAAGCAAAGTATTAAATGTGCTAACTACAAAAGAAAAGATAGATACGGCAGACCATAGTAAACTTATGACCTTTAAATCAAAACCTCTAAAAGTTAAAAAGTCACGGTATGTAAAAAGGTAGTTACAACACACATTGCCAGCAAAGGAGTATTATCTAAAATATAAAATCTCCTAAAATAATTTTTATAAACTATCCAAGTTTTCAAATACATAGAAAGAACTACTGTGGAAAACAGTCGGTGTTGTTAGTGAAGTTGAACATTATACCCTGCAACCAAGGAATTCCACTTGTAAGTATGTATCAGTCAGGATTCTATCTAAGTAACAAAACCTGAAGGAAAAAGAGACGCGTCCATTCCCCTGCCTTTTGTTTGTTTGTTTATATATTGGCTTATGTGATTATAAGGGCTGACTAGGCAAGTCCAAAATCCATAAGGCAGGGTAAGCTGGAAATTCTTGGGCAGAAGTTGAAGCTGCAGTCCGCAAGTGGAATTTCTTCTTCCTCAGGAAAAACCTCAGTTCTACTCTTGAGGCCTTCCCAACAATTGGATCTGGCCCTCCTAGCCTATTTTTTCTTTTTCTTTTCTTTTTTTTTTTTTTTTTTTAACGGGCCTCTTACTATTGTGGCCTCTCCCGTTGCGGAGCACAGGCTCCGGACGCGCAGGCTCAGCGGCCATGGCTCACGGGCCCAGCCGCTCAGCGGCATGTGGGATCTTCCCGGACCGGGGCACGAACCCGTGTCCCCTGCATCGGCAGGCGGACTCTCAACCACTGCGCCACCAGGGAAGCCCCCTCCTAGACTATTGAGGGTAATCTTCTTTACTTAAAGTCAGCTAGTTGCAGATGTTAATCACATTTACAATATACCATTACAGCAACACAGATTAGTGTCTGAATAACTGGGGACTTTAGCCAAGTTGACACATAAAACTGACCATCACAGGTACTTTGCCTAATTTTCCACTGGCTTATTGGGTCTTTCTTTATTGATGATAGAATATATTTATATACTAAGTAAATTGCCCTTTATCTCTTATGTGTGTTTCATATATTTCCCAGTTCATCATTTTTCTTTTGCTTTTAGTATCACATTTATTTCATGCAGTATTTTTTAAATTTATGTAAATAAATCATCAATATTTTTATGTATGGATTCTGTATGTTTCATATCAACTAGAGATATCAGTCTCATATTGAGACCTAATAGTTTTATAGTTTCAAATTTTATGCTTAATTCCTGGATTCATCATAAATTCCTGGAAATTTATTTGGCATAAGGTTTGAGGTAGTGAATGATTGTATTTTACAATGGCTTCTATTTTTCCCAGCTAATTGATTCAGTGATTCATTTCTTTTTTAATTTTTATTTTATGTTGGAGTATCATTGATTAACAATGTTGTGTTAGTTTCAGGTGTACAGCAAAGTGATTCAGTTATACATATACATGTATCTGTTCTTTTGCAAATTCTTTTCCCATTTAGGTTATTACAGAATATTGAGCAGAGTTCCCTGTGCTATACAGTAGGTCTCTGTTGGCTATCTATTTTAAATATAGCAGTGTGTACATGTCAATCCCAAACTCCCAATCTATTCCTCCCCCAATGATTAATTTTTGACCACAGATTGTGAATACCATCTATGTCATTTTAGAAATCCCAACACAAATTTGGGTCTACATCAAGACACACTATTCTATTACATTGATATGTATATTGATATTTCAGTATGAATCCTACTTTAATTAATAAAGCTTTCCATTATAGTTGGTTATCTGATAAAGTACTGTGCCTTTATTTCTCCTCTGTCAGACATTACCCACCTATTTTTGCCTATTTATTTTGCTATTAACAACTGTAGAATCACTTAGATTCATTTTTGAAAATAAATTTTTTAATGTATTTAAAATAATCAATTTGGTACTTTTTTGGGGAAGTATAAACATTTTATACACATTTAAGGTCTTCCTATCAAAGAACAGAAACACATATTTACACTTATCTTCTTTAGTAAATTTTAGGTTTTCTTCTTATACTTCTTTTTTTTATGTTTTTTTATTAATTAATTTATTTGTTTATTCTTTTGGCTACATTGCTGCATGCGGGCTTTCTCTACCTGTGGCAAGCAGGGGCTACTCTTTACTGTGGTGCGCGGGCCTCTTCTCTTGTTGCGGAGCACGGGCTCTAGGGCATGCGGGCGTCAGTAGTTGTGGCTCGTGGGATCTAGAGCACAGGCTCAGTAGTTGTGGCGCACGGGCTTAGCTGCTCCGCGGCATGTGGGAATCTTCCCGGGCCAGGGCTCGAACCCATGTCGCCTGCATTGGCAGGTGGATTCTTAACCACTGCGCCACCAGGGAAGCCCTTCTTCTTATACTTCTGACACATTTCTTCCTAAGTTTATTCTTAGTGTGTTACATCTTTTCTGTTGTCATTTATAATGGTGGGTTCTTTTCTCTTTTATTATATTTTGCATAATAAAAGAGTTGTTTTTATGTAAGAAGGTTATTGATTTTGTTATCTTGATATTATACTCAGCCAACTTACTGAATTCTCTTATTGTTGGTTATAATTTCCTGAATGAATGTCTTGAAATTTTCAGTTATGACATTATATCTCAATGCAATACAATTTCACTTCTGAAAAAAAGGTATATTCTTTATTTTTCTTTTCTAATTGCATTGATCAGAACACAGTTAATGCTTGTGTTAGTAAGTGCTTTTGCACTTTTTTAAAAATTTTAGAACAGCACTGTCATAAAACTTCCTGCAATGATGGAGATGTTCCATATTTTGTACTGCACAATATGGTAGCCACTAGCTACATGTAACCACTGAGTACTTGAAATATGGCTAGTGAGACTGAGGAAACTAAGTATCTAATTGTATTTAATTTTAACCAATTTAAATTACCACATGTGGCTAGTGTACTATATTGGACAGTGTAGTTCTAGTGTTTTGACTTTAGGCATGATATATTCTTCTAATTCATTCATTGATGTGTTCAACCTACTGTATATTTTTCTTTCAAATTTTATAGGCCAGTATTTTTTGTTACTATTCTATTTTATTGAACTAAATTCTTTTTTTTTGCGGTACGCGGGCCTCTCACTGTTGTGGCCTCTCCCGTTGCGGAGCACAGGCTCCGGACGCGCAGGCTCAGTGGCCATGGCTCACGGGCCCAGCCGCTCCGGGGCATGTGGGATCTTCCCGGACCGGGGCACGAACCCACGTCCCCTGCATCGGCAGGCGGACTCTCAACCACTGTGCCACCAGGGAAGCCCTGAACTAAATTCTTGATTCATTAATTTCCATTCTTTTTAAATTTATTACTGTAAGAAGTACTTAACTACTTTTTCTATGATATCTCATGTATTCTGAAATGTCATATTTCATTAACTGTAGATTTTACTGTAACTCAGCTTTGATATCATCTTTGAGTTGTTAATTCACTGAAATTTGCCTTGTGGGCATATATAATCTTTATTTTTTTTCTCTCAATAACTGGCAGTCTGGGAGGTATCATGTAGCCCAATGCAAATCTGTTTAGCTGACAGGATTTGTTAATTTGAACAATAGAGATGATAAATTATTTATAGGTGAGGGGGGGGGAATATGAAAAATATTGGAGAGGACCTGGTGTTTCTGAAGTTTAGTCCAGGTTAGCACAGGAGAGGAGAAATAAATCCAAATGTGAGAAGAGGATGTTAAAACAGAAGAGGAAAAAAAGAAAAAGTAGGAACTGAATACTGAAATGGTCAGAATGTTCCCTTAGGTCATCACTAGAAAACATTCCTGGGAGTATAATGAAGACTAATTCCCTAATTGGCTTAATCTGCTGGTTCTAGATCAGCGCCAAACAATAACCCCTCCAAAAAACCAAGAAGCAGAACTACTATAATAGTCTTGGTCTGGTCTACATCTTAAGCTGAGAGAAGTGTATGTTCCTCATTTTTCAGATGAGTCAACAAAGGCCTTTGAAGAGTGCCTGACACATAGTGATTTCTTTTGAATATTAGTCTGATGAATGAGGAAATGAAAAATGGTTCAGCGAAGGTCAGAGAGCTGGCGACACGTGGAGAATTAGGGGTAAGTGATACTGATCTCTTGGGTCCTAATGCCTTAGTCTTTCTAACACATCACATTCATCTGTTTTTCTTTATTTATATAAATATGACAGACTTAAACTTTCACTTCATTGGATAGGTATTGTTTCCATTTCTGCTTTTCCTAATCTTAACAGTGAGAAAAAGAAACTCTAGAAAAAAGCAGTGGTGGGTACGGCCAAAGACAGTTTTTAGGAAATATGTACTAAAGAGAAGGACTGTATAGGCATATGATGGGAACATCCAGACAGTACAAATAATTTCATATGGATTATTATCACTGTACTCCAGCAATACACACACAGGTAAGAGATGACGAGCACTCAGAGTAATTGCATGTAGTATGAGATAGATTTATATTTGCAGTACCAACCCCAGTAGTTAGGTGGTGGCTTTCTGGAACACTGTTGAGGAAAATTCAGATGTCATGCACAAGATCAACAAGAAAGTGAACCTGATTGATTAACAGTGTCTATCATGGCCATGGAGGGAGATGCAGCATTATGAATACCACAGATTTTCAACTCTGACATTATAATTGCTTTCATATCATTCAGTGAATTATCTTTGCTGGCAGACAGTAGACAATTTGTATGTATTTGTAGAATTAACTTTTGTTAAAATAAGCATTCTACTTCTAACAGGGGCTTAATAGATATTTGATAAGTAACATATGTAGTGATCAAAGTGTGCTGATAGGAAGATCTATTAGAAAAGATAAGAGAATATTATCCCAGAATAAAATCACCTAGCTCTATTGCCTGGAAATGAATAGGAAGAGAGAGAGATTTTTCGATACCCAGGAAAGATGATTGACATTGCCTCCCATGCCAGTGGTTAGATGAAAAAAATACCATTTAATTGCAATATTTTAGAGAAGTTCAATTCAAACTTTGAAAAGTTTGGGGCTGAAGTCAATTAAAAAGTACAAGAGAACTAGGTTAAACTTGTGGTTAATGTGGTTGCACCATTCAATAACATGTGGGACACATTCCTGGATGGAAGAAACCATCATCCAAGTTTAGAATTATTTGGAACCTGTGGCTTTTGAGATCTGAACCCAACCTGAACTTTTTGGTGCTGTGTGTTTTCTTTTTGTTTTGTTTCCTGGGAAGAGAACATGTGCGTGAGTGAGTGTGTGTGCGTGTGTGTGGGTGGGTGTGTGTATTCATTCTAAAGCTTATAAAAATTATTATAAAGCCAATTGGGAAATATGTTTCTAAATATACTTTGATGAGTTTACTGTAAACAAATTAATATAACTTTCCATTAAAATATATGAATATTTAAAAATTGAAGGGAAAGATACTTAGAAAAACATAGCTTAGGTTTACCCAAACAAGAACATTTGTAAAAAAAATAGCTAAAAAATATTAGATGATCTCAAATTGTGGCCCAGCTCAAAACCTTAAATTACACTGTTTCCCAATATTCAGGTTCCCTAGGATCCCCAAGCAGTAGAAGGTAAAACTATTACTCCTTGGGGAAGAGAATTTCAGATCTCCGATTTTGGTCTCCTGCTCATTTGTCAAACCGCACTGGAACCTGTCCTTGGTTGGATAATATATAGGGCCACCATGCAAGTTCTAAGAGCCACCTGGGAGAAATGATTAAAATCATGTGGCTAAGCTCTTCAAAACATATAGAAAAATTGATATGCCTGTCCCTGCGGGAGGAAAAGAAATCCACAAGAATAATGACCTTAATGGAGCCTTGGGGTTGCTCGACTTCAGTGTGTATTCTGTAGTGCAGCCAAATCTTCTAATCTGAAGGACTGCGGTGTTGGCCAGCAGGAGAGTAAAATAAATGTATGGCAAACAGGACTTCGTTTGCATGTGGTTTTGTGAGAATATCATTCTTTTAAATAGTAAGTCATTTTGCTGTTTTACTTAGTTGATTGTGCTACTTTAGATTTTTTTAAAAGGTGCCATTTTAATATAACATGGTAGAATGGAAAGAGCATGGGTTTTTGAGTCAGGCAGATCTGACTCAGTCATTCACTAGCTGAGTGAGTTGGGTCAAGAACTGTACCTGGCGTTATGATGTGAACCAATACTTGTCAAAGGAGGGAATGAATGAATAGAAGCAATTAACCACTCTTAGCCTCGATAAAACTGACCTTGTTAAAATTTCATTAAAAATGAAAATTTTATTTCATTTAATGGGACAAGATTGGTAAGCATTTTAGTACAAAAAAATGGAATAGAACCTCTTCTTCCTACTAGAGGATTTTGAGAAAACTGTAACAAATTAGAGAACAAATTTGGCCTAATCATAAAAGAGAGAAATTAAGAGATCACATTTAGAATATTCTTTTGCCAGTGTTTGGATTGTGCAAGTGTTCAACACTGCTGTTTGGTGCTGTTGTACTACTAGGCTGCTATGATCTTCTGAAATATGTAGTGAATGTTAGTGTTCATAGTCTAACTTTTGGACATCTATAGACATTATATGAGGAGCAATATTCTAGAATCTACAATTAAGCTTAGTGAAGAAAGAATGTTCTTCATTCTCTGCAGGTCCCACCTAAGCCAGTTTCTGGATATTGCTGATTGCCCCGGAATACATATATCCATTCCAGAAACCTATGGTGGTGCTCCTATAGGCTTAGAGGATGCCTGATAGTACAGAGCATCCTGGAATGCACTACATCCACGTAGGTTATTAGTCAGTTGTATACCAACTTGCATGTTTGAGGGGTACGTTTCTGACTGGTGTGTCCTCCATTCTGAGACCTTGGATCCTAACTAATGAACAACAGTGACTCCTGATATTTAGTATAAATCTATAGAAGAAATATCTTTATTATGCAACTACTTTTAGCCTTATAGCCACTGTGTTCCCTTGTGTTTCCTTTTTCTCTTTTTATTACTACTCATGCCTCCATATTCAAAACTCTCATTGGTTCATAACTTGAATTACAAGAGCCTTTTACCTGGCTCTCCTGTTTCTTCTCAAACATCCTATCAATTCCTGCCTGCCATAATCATAATTACAATACTCTCTGTAAGTTTCTACAATATTTTTCTATTGTCTACTACTGTAGGAGACTACAATAAAACTTTGGGATCTTATTAGGTGAGCTCCAAGAGCTTGGAACTGAATTTTAAAAAATTTGTCTGAATTAAACTATTAAATCAACAGAATGTACAAAAAGTATGTCAGGTGAAGTAAGAGTCTCTGGTAACCTATCTGAATATGGTAATATGTCTAAGAAAAGAGTGAACATTTCAGAAAGAGGAATTTGTCACTCCTGGACACATAGGAAAGAGGTGAGTGTCAGATGTATATGTTGGCAACATCTATCCAGAGATAGTCCAAGGAAATGGAAGTTGGCTATTCTACCTGGAATATTTCCATTTCTAATAGCAGAGATATTTTAAGATTCAGATGAATGTAGGTAGTTGTAACTCATGGATTTTACGTCCCATTATCAATACCATCCTCACTGTGAGATGGACGTATCTACCTAGCTTAATCTGAAGCCATGAAACAATACTTTGCTTATACCCATGTTCACCAAGCAAGTGTCTGTCTAATAGAAATGTGCAGAGAGATCACACTGATATTAAACATTTCTTATTCCTGTGACAAAGGTTGCACCTGGGAATTCAATAAAATTATATCTGATCATTATTTAGCTTTCTGTTTTAGTCACTTTTGCTTGACTGCCTCCCTAATAATACCCCACATTTTTTTCAGGCATCTATCTTCTTGCTTGTGATCATGAGCTTCTTAGAGGCTGGAAGCAGCCTCCAAGCAAGGAGTGAATCCTGTCTGCATTGGTCACTGATTCCCATTCCCCTTGGCAGTGGCTTCTTTAGACTAGAAACAATCCTGGCATGTGAGATATAAAGGCAGTCTGCTGGTGGGCTTCAGGAAGGATTTCTCATCTGTACAGTTGTACAAAGGGAAGCATGCCTTCTCCCTCTAAAGGACTCAGAGTTCTGCAATGATACATCAGCATTTTGATATCCACCCCAGTCTTACATGTATTAAATTTAACACGATTCATTCTCTCAAAATCTGATAATCCCTTGGCACTGGTAATAATGAGCTTTTGAAATTTCAATGTGGTGGACCTAATGATCCAGCAGAACTACCATCACATTAGTTGCTTCCAAACACCTCTCAGTGAACTTATACAAGCCTGTGATGAAGTGTTCACCAGTCTTCAGTAAAATAAGGACATAAGGAATAGGTTTTTCACATTTTTAATTTAAAGGCAATCCTTTATCTTGAGGTTATATATGTACTACACTTTTGTTTCCAGATGAATTTTATTAAATTTGTTTCATTTTATTAAAATGTGAAATTCCGAATTCCTAACATGGCTCTTTCTGGCTGGTCACTAACCAGTGTGTTTCCTGAGCTCCTTTCACACAGGATTTCTCACTTTCTCTAGACCTGCTTGAGCAGAACCATCACATCCTATCAAAGTCTTACCTGTCAATTCTTGGGGGCCCCAGTGTGTTTCCAGCAATTCCATCCCCATCAAATCTGAGGCACTGTCACACCGAACCTAAAAAGTACTGTACAGTCTCCACCTTACTATGCTGGGCAGCCTATTCCTACCTGCTCTTGCAGATGCTGCAGTTCTCTGCTGGCCCCTCTTCAGAGCCCACCTGACAGTAGGTGCCAAATTGGGAAAACTGCCCTTTCTCCTTTGTGTTTCTCTCTGATGTGGTCCAAAGCAGCGTTATTAGGGGCCCTTGTGTCTTTTGTTTGGATTCAAATATCAGCCCCCATGATAGACTCACAGGTCTATTCTTCTCCTGTGACTGAAATGAGTCACTGGGTCAAGTTCATCATGCCTGACTTTCTCTCAGGGGGAATCCTTTCCAGGGAACTTACTCAGGATCTTGTGTTAAGTCTTTGAGAAAGCCACTCCACCAATACTACCCACTGGTATGTCTGAACTACAGCAACAGATTAGGTATGAATTTTTTTCCAGAGGGTACAACTATATTTCCAACAGGCCTGTTTCATTGTTTGACAGGTATATCTGAAGCCCAGCGGTTGGTAGTAGAAGCGCATGTGTAACTCAAGCTGAGTCCTTACTTTCATTCGTTAGGAAGTTTTGGATATGAAAATAGTACCCAAACATCCAGACTCCAGTTCATTTCAGTTATTCTTGGGCAAATTACTTAATCTCTCTAGACCTCAGTTTATTTATATATAAAACGGGATGGTAGTGGAACTTACTTCATGTGTAAATTAAATGGGTTAATATATTATGAGTAAGTAATAGTGCTGTATATGATAAATATACATGTCAGATATTATAATTATTAATTCCATCACATTAGTTCCAAAAAAGAAATACATGTGGATATATTTGCTTGTCTTAATATTACCTCGAGTTAGTGTATTCTGACACCATTTCTTTTAAAGACACACATAATGCTTTGAAGAGAAACTGCTATAATTAATTATGTTGTATTACTACATTTACTTTAAAATTTACTCTGAGGATTTTCCAGACTACAACAAAACAGAAGAAACCTTGGAATACAGCACAATACATAACTCAAGCAATTAATTATAATAATGTCCTACATTACTAGATGCATAAAATTGGTAAAAGCATTACATCAGATGATGGGATATGTAAGCTAATAGAATGGAAAATTTTCTTCATACTACAGATTATCCTCTCCTTCTTGCCTTTTTATCCAGCAAGTGGCAGGGAAGTTCAAATGACTGCTCACATTGTAACTTTAGTTCAAGTCACGGCTCAACCTCACAAAGGCACAACTGACAATTCCAGATGTCCATTAGTCACGGCACCATGGAGACAGACCCCACTGATCAGTTTGTAAGCTGTGGGCAAATCATGAAATTGTCTTGCCACCATACAGATAACCAAAGCATATGTGCTATAGTTCAGAGCTGAAGATAGAATAAAAATATTAACTTCAAAAATCTAGCAAGAAACATGCAAGAAACAATAAAAAAATTTTTTTTAAAAAGGAGAAAATACAAACTCTGCAGACATAAACAAAGGTAGGTGGTAATGTAGAAGAGAGCCTGATTTTTGTGGTAGTGTTGCCTTCTTTGATTATTGCATGGGGCAGACCCACGCTAGCTGAAATTATGTCTAGCATTTTACAGCAACGGATTGGACTAGCCAGAGGCTTGGAACCTTGTGGATTTGTGGCTCTTCAGAAGTGCTTCTGTATTGGAATGTGTTTGTGTTTGCCTTTATTTGTTTTTAATAAAAAAAAACTTGAAGAAAAAGTTTCTTCCTTGGTAGATTTTCTTTGGAATCCCAGAAAGGGCTCTTGAGGGCTCTGTGGCTCTTTTGTGATGATAAACCAAAGCTTTGAGGAGCTTGTCCCAGTTGAAATTCCAGACACTAAAGAAGCCAACTTTAATTATTATTATTGTTGTCTACAGAACTGAGCCCCTTTTTGATTATTCAGGTTTATACAAATAGTCTTCTAAACATATTAGTTTTGTTTTTTTTTTTTTCAGCTAAGCTAAGACTGCAAAACAAAGCAGGGGAAACTTTGCAATAGGGTTTCAGAGGTGCCAAGTTTCTGAGTCTGCATGGCAGGTACCTGTGGTGTAGCAGGTTTTTTTGAGAGGGAATCATTAATGAAAATAGGACCTGCAGTGAAGAACAAGTTTCACAAACTTGTAGAAGAGATTATTACCTGGGAGAAGATGACAGCTGAGATAAGCAGAGTCTCTGGGAAAGAAGAAATTTATTACAATATCTGACTCTCCAACTGAGACATTAATAAATATGAAGCTAATCATAGACTCTTAGCGTTATATAAGGAAACTTAAAGATTTTCAAATCCAACCTTAATCTTCTGCAAGAACTAGCTGTACCATGTCCCAAACAGATTACTCAGTTTCCACCTCAAGCATATTTCCTAGCAGAGAACTCGCTACTATACAAGATAACCCTTTCCGGTTGAGAACTCTGATAGGAAGTTCAGCCTCATACTGGGTCAAAAGTTATTTCATTTTAACTTTGACCCATTAATCATGGTTCTGTCCTCCAAAGTTACTCCTTCTTTCATGTAATACCTGTTATTTATTGAAGATAGTTATTATTTCATCCCATTCCTGAAAGTCTTCTCTCGTCAAGAGTCCTTAGCTCTTGCAACCATTCCTTTAAGTTAAATCAAGTCAAATTAACATTTACTGAATACTGCCTATGAGCCATACTCTGGTAGGATCTTAGAACACAAGGTTCAACAGTCTGTATTTTAGGAAGATCCCAATGGGGCAGCAGGAACTGAGCGACATATAACTTATCACCGCAATACATTCTCACAGATGTTAGAAACATGCACAGACGGGATGGTGGCCAGGGAGTGATTAGATCTGCCAAGGGAAGCTGGGAAATTCTTGTCAAAACAATAGCATTTCCAAATGAAAAATTAAGGAAAGGCATTCCAGGTGAATCAAAATACTGTGTAAGGCATAGCTGTGTGAGAAGCAAGTTGTGTTAGGAGAAAGGGTCAGGTATATTATAAAATTTTTTATATAAATCTTGAATGAACCCAGAGGTTTTATTAACATAAAATCAGCTAGGGGATCTTTTCCAATCTTCTAACTTATCTTGAATTTCCACCTCCTCTTAAAAATGTTTATTCTGACTTTTCTCGTTTAAGAATAACTCTTAAACGAGAAATAATAATTCTAAAAATTCTTCCCTTCATAGGGAAGGCAGAGTGAAATAGGAGTTGAGAATTTTGGTTTTCTCACAATTTCTTAAACACCATACCCTCCTATCTCAAATGGTCTATTCCTTTCTTTTCTTAATCCTTGAGCCCCAGTAGCTCTAAAGTGCTTCCATTCTTCTGATTTTCAGCCCATTCCAGGCTTTATTCTTATCAACGCTATTATTTTCCTACTCTTCTGCTTATCTGTGATTATTTACCTTTCTTGTGTTTGTTATGTTTATCCATGTAAAATATTCCTTGAGAAAGGAATCAGTGTTTTTAAGTTAATTATAATAGTTAATGATTTAACTATTATCAATCATTGTTCCAAGAGATTTAGATACATTATCTCATTCAACCTTTATAATAGCCTTACAAAGTGATTCATACTATTAGTTACAGATGGAGAAATCTGAGAGGACTGGCAATTTAGCCACAAAATTTGACTCCAGTGCTGGCTTTATTATTCAATATATTGCAGTGATAATTCTGTAACTTTTAGATCCTTTCCCTTTTTACCACCTTGGCCCCATTGGTAATTTTAAATGAGAAAACTCCACTTTTACTTTACTTGATCTATTTGCTTTTTTTCCCTATTCTGGAGTCTATAACCATGTAAACAAATGCCATTTGTGGTTTTGGCCAAGTACTAATTGAACACCCCCTGAATGACCCCATCTGCAGATGCTTTGAGGTACATAGATGTACCTAGTAAATAAGAAATTTTCTAAGAAACTGGATTTTTTTTTTTTTTTTTTTGCATAATTGCTGCAGTTAAATAACATTTCTTGGGGCTCCCCTGGTGGCGCAGTGGTTGAGAGTCCGCCTGCCGATGCAGGGGACACGGGTTCATGCCCCGGTCCGGGAGGATCCCACATGCCGCGGAGCAGCTGAGCCCGTGAGCCATGGCCACTGAGCCTGTGTGTCCGGAGCCTGTGCTCCGCAATGGCAGAGGCCACAACAGTGCGAGGCCCACGTACCACAAAAAAAAACAAAACAAAACATTTCTTTTAATTCATGGTTCTTATAAATTTTGCTTATATTAAAAGGCTTATAGTCAAATCAAGAATGATAAAGTCAGTAAAAAAATTTAAACTCAAAATTATAAAATTAGAAGATTGTAAAATTATACATTAAACATCCTCGTTAACTGTAGAAATCTGGTATTTTATGTGCCTTTTGCTGATCTCCCAACTTTCCAGACTCCCAGGCCCTCATCTGGCGCAGGAATGCCCATTGGACAGCCACAGATCTTGCCATCTCTTTAGCCTTTAAATATCTTGGCCATTACTTTAGACCTAAAAATAACTAGTGCTTGGGATCATCATAAAAATTTGTTGGCAGATTCTAAAAACACAAATGGGAAATTCTGTTGCATTAGTTTTTATAAGATGTGAAACGTGTGTTTTATCAAAGTAAAGGACACACTTAGGAGACTTCTGTGGATAAAAAGGATGGCAACTTATTGGAAGGCATCAGGGGAAATTGAGCTGGAAGAAGAACAAACAGAAGCAAAGTTGGAGGCTTTGTTAAAAGAAAGTACACTTGTTATTAGTCTACATGATATAAATATTTTTGAAGAGAAGTAAGCTCACAAAGCAGACAGGGTCTGTCTCTTGAGCCTGAGAACATGAGATAGAAAATGGGAACATAAACATTCTATCAAATGGTCAGTACATGAAGCAAGTTATATCCTCCTAAAAGACAAAATGGACACAATAGGGGTGGTGTTAATTCTGAAGGAAAATGCAGGCTGCGTTAGAAGAGATGTGTAATTTTTAAATGATCTCCAACATAACTGTTTTTCTTATATAAAAGAAGCCATTGAGAGTGTTTCTGATCTTGTTCATAATTCTATGATTCCTTTTAAAGTGAAAATGCCTGCCAGACATTTCTTGTAGAAACTGAAATAATGTCTTTTGCCAATCCCAGATGAGGAGAAAGGAATACCTCCCATGGAGAAAGAAGAGGGGAGAAAAAGGTGTGAAAAGTGTTGAAGTAAAGGAATGCTGTTCTGGCATCTCATCCATGTCAGTGACAGCAGGTGCCACAGAGGAAAAGACAAATAAAGGGCAAGGAAACCAGGGGAGCAGACACAAAGAGGGAAACAAATCCATCCGCCCTGTGCCTCATTAATCTTGTCACAAATACTTGCTGCTGAGAAATGCTAATCTTCTCACTACCCAAAGTAGCCTCCCTCACAAGAATGTTTTCAAGGTCTGGTATATCTAATGACTGAACCATTTAATAAATTACTTACTTATGTTACTATAAAAGCCAGTCCAGCAGCTGTAACTTACATGTAAAACACTAAATCCTTATACCTGACTTTCTAAAGGTTCCTCTAAATCATATTTAGTGACAGGGTGAGGTACACAGGAATCAGGATTTAGTGGCAGGGCATACTTCATGCTGTTTCGGGTAGGTCAAGAGGTCTAACTTGGATTTCTTCCCAGTAACCTGATCTAGGTGAATCAGCAGGTTATAAATGAAAGTCAGTTTCTAAGACTCCAAATTTTCTTTAACTATCAGAAACTTTATAGGAACATGGTGAGAAACAGGAAAAGACCAAGAGATAATAAACACCATCGACTGATATTATGATATTGCAATTTCTCCTTTCTAAAACAATGTGAAATGAGGTGCCATTTTGTATAAGCTAAATATTTGTATCAATTCCTGAGGTTTTTATTTCTATTGTTAGCCAGGAAAAATAGTCAAAATGTTTCGGAGCTCACATTGCCTTTTCTACTAGGTCACAAAATATGACATTAGATTGTGAGTTCCTCAAAGGCAGTTTCTAAGACTTTCATATATTTTTTCACTCAGAGTATGAGAATACCTTCCTAACATGTTAAATTATAGGAAAGAGAAAGAAGAAAGGGAAAGACAAAGGAAAACAAAATGTATTAGACTCGTCACATTCAAAGCACTGATACTCATTGCCTTGTTTCATCCTCATGACAACTCCTGGATGAATTAAGAAACTTCAGCTCAGGGTCACAGTAACTATGATAAAATTAGTGTTTGATTCTAGCTTTGTCTGATTTGAAAGCTTAAGCTCTTTGCTCTGGAAGGAAGATCTCTGAGTGTAAGCAAACCTTCCAGTGTCCCTGAAACCATGCCTCATTGATAGCTGTCTTCTTATCCTATACGTGGCATGGATCTCACCAATCTATGGAGTAGTTCTAAAGGGTAATTAGTTCTTCTCTATTATTTCCAATCAAAAGACTTCTGAATTAGTATAGCATGGTAAATCTAAGTACTTACCTTTACAAAATCTCAGAGAAGTCCAATGGTCTCACAAGCACCACTAGTAACATATTCCCTTCATTGTAAAAAGGGCAATAGCACTTGCTGTTATTGAACCCCATGAACACTTTAGGAATATTCAGCCACTTTGTGGGTGAAGTGTAGGAAAATCATATGAAGTATGAAAAAACCATCTCAATGTTCTCATCATATTAAAATGGCAATAAATAATAATAATAATGACTCATAGGTATGCAATGAAGATTGACAAGCTACTATATGTAAAGCATAAAAGCAGCTCACAGCACAGAATAACTGTTCAGTCAAAGCTAACTTTTATTAACGCTATTTCCATAACTGTGATTTCGATTATTAGGTTTCTGTTCTCTGAAATGAGTTCACTAGCCCCAGAATCCTAAAGTAAAATACTTGCTTCTGTTTACTTCCCTTCCAATGTCAGTTTTATTGCTTCTATCTTGTATTCCAGGAGAGTGACTGAGCCATTAATAAAGGAAATACATGAATAAGCTACAGTTGATATGAAACTGCTTATATTTGCAGATTCAGTCCTCAGTAACATGTATATCCGTAAATAGCTCAATATTTCAGCCCCCATGCGTACCAAAATAATAATTGAAATTCAGTTTCTACACATTCACCCCCCAACCCTCACTCACCCCCCAAAACTTGTTAGTCCACTACTCTGAAATGTCTGATTTTATTTTTATATTTGTTGTGTATTGGGGTGAGGACAGGCAGGTAAAGGTTAGGCTGTGTGGTACGCAGAGGCTGGAAATTGAAACCCCCAGTTTCTCACAGCCCAGGTGTGGTGCAGACAGCCCTGGCCTCCACATTTCCTCACCATGCCCTAAAAATGACCTTAACCCTGACATAGAAAGAGAAGCAACATAATTGTGAAAGGCTGTTGTTGGCTGGCTGCGTGAGACGGAGGACTGGGGCTGTATCACATTGCTCTCCCTGCGTAGTAATACTTCTAGTCCCTCCAAGTTGACCTGGACTCTCTGAAGCCATGGAGATGTCAAAGTAATCCTCAGTGCCCATCAGACTCATTTTATGAGTCTGCTCCATGAAGCAGTGGGAAGATGACTCAGATCAATTCTATCCCTTCTATTCAATCTTGAAACCTACTGGAAAGAACTCTTTTCTTCTAAGATATTTCACTCAGGTACACTCTATCTTTTCCACCTCTTGCACTATTCTCATTAAATAATAAATAAATAAACAAATAAATACATATGTAAATATATGTGTGTATTTATATATATATTTGTACGTACATAACACAAAACACTGAAGCTAAAGCAATATATCTGTTACCCCAACAAACTGCATTTCCCTTACATTGCTTAATCATTTTTCATATATTCCATATCTTTCCAGTTACAAATCTGACAATGATGATAAAAGGATCTATTGGGCTTCTTTAAAGAGTACATGTCCTTATTTTTTTTCCTTTAACACAGATGTTCATGCTTATACGATATTTAGGTTTTATAAGGTCCAGGTAGAAGAATGCTTTTGTTTGTAAAATATTTCTGTATTTTTCAGCATAGAATGATAGAAAGTGATCAAACCAGGGAATGGAAGAGTTTAAGCAAACGGAATTTTCTTTACCAAAATTTATTGAAACAACATGGACAGGTTTTATTCTTTTAAAAAATGACAGGTAAAGTTTAGCTTTATAAAGTATTCTTGCAACCATTTAATTAAATTCAAGTCTTATGCAGTATAATTCAAATCTTATGTAGTGTAGCCTCTTCTTTGCAAGAATGAACAGTTTGGGGGAAAGAGTCATTTCTCAAACACTCGCTTGTTTTCTTTAGTAAGTCCAACATTACTACAGAAGACTCCCTGTAACCCTCTCTTTGTTTTTCAGGGTCTCTGAATACTGAAAATAGGAAATGAAGGAGCAAGACCTGTGATAGATTTCATAAACTTGGTGGAAGATCAATATCAGCTCATGGAAGTGTGCTGTCTTAGCAGAGGTAAAGTGGTTCCCCATTAATATCGTTTGCTCGTAGGTACTTCCTCAGAAAGATGGCCAAGAAGATGGCCAACCAGCTTCAATTGCAGATCTGTTCCTATGTCATTGCTCTGTTGAGCACTCATATTTTAAAGGGGAATATTTATGAATTGGTTCTTAAATATTCCAAATAAGAAAGACTTATGTAAACTGATGACTAATGACAAGTTTGAGGGTGGTGTGACTTATGTTCAAGTTGTACTCAAAAGAGGGCATTTCAACTTAAAATCTGAGTCTAGGCTTAATGAATGGCAGACCACTGGCCTTAGGCATGCTAGCATGGTTCTCTTTGGACTTCTTGGTGCAGCAGAGAAGGCCCAGCACCAACAATGGTTTTTTAGGGGTTGAACCCTGAAGGAGATAGTGGCTGAATTACCAAGAGGACAAGCAGTTTTTCACTTTTTTCACTTCCTTCATTTTATGCTTTCCCTGGAAATGTATTTTTATTAGTAACTAGGTTTTGAAATTTTTACCAAGATGTCAGCATAAACCATTTCTTTCTACATAAATGCCTCCAATATCTGATGTGTACATATAGGCCAGTGTGAGCCAACCATGCTATTAGGAAACTAATAAATTTGTCTCCTTTGTTTTCTATTAAATAAGAAAAAGCAAGACAATATTGCTTGTGCCAGATCAGGTTTTGACTGGTATGTGCTTATCCTTTACATAACAAGTGTATTTTATAAGAAAAAACACAGGGGAAATATTTTTATTTATTTTATTACTTGTACAAAAGCCATTTTGGCAACTTAAGAACTAATAAACTGAAATTGTCTCATGTGGTTCTTATTATGGAATCAAATATTAATGTAAAAGGCAAGCACACACCAATCATAACCCCATCTGGCTGAAGGAACAGGCAAATGTGGCTCCATTTTCATTAGTGAGGAGAGGCGTATATTTCATGATGTGTTCAAACCTGGCTGTAAACGCACTCTCAGAGCACTGCGGCATTTTGTACCACTCAGGGGTGCCATATCTACTGATACAGGTTGATGTAATTGACATGGCTTGGAGGGAGAGGGTAGCTCTCAGTCTTGCAACAGCACTAACAGAGCACCCGTGGACGCTAGAGCAGCATTTCTTGAAATTCTGGGAAGGAAAGCAAGCTGAACCAGTACGTGATATGTACAGCTCTTAAAAATATATGCTTGGTTTATTTGCAGCAAGTAAGTTGACATGCATGTAACCACCAAAATTTCATTCCAGAATATTTGGTCTTTTCAAAAACTAGACAAAAGCATTCAAGCTCTGGAATCAAAAGACTGCATGCATAAATATTTTCTAAGTTCCTTCGGTGCTGTTTTCAGTTTACCTCCAAGGATATTTAAGGGTGGCTATTATCAATGGAAGGTAGGTTTTCCTTTGTAGGGGGTTGGGTCAGCAAGACACTGCACTAATCAATCATCGCTGAAACAATGAGGTGTGGTCATCAGGGCCTCTAGCAAGCATTGACATATTCTTTATTAGGAACAGAAAATAAGTAGGTTCTGATAATCAAAGTTGGGTCCTTCTGGTTTCTCTTTGTCACTTGCTATTAGCTGTGTGTGTTTTTTTAACCCACTTGTGAATAGGTGACTAAATGATCATATCACCCCAAAATATGTGAGTTTCCTGACTTTTGACCAGTGTGTGCCACAACTGGGATGGAATTATTTCCCTATCCCGAACTTGTTGTGGAGTGCAGAAGAAATGATAAAATAGTTCTTAAGATATTTTGTTAAATTAGACTTAGACTTATGTATGACATTGATTACTGATTTATTTGGCAGGAAAATAAGTGCAGAAGAGGACTCAGGTCACACTAAATTTCTAGATTTATGATCCTATTAAAAAAATCCATTCTTTTCGTAAACAATCTTTTAAAATGTAGTCAACAGACCAAAAAACAAACTACAACTAAAAGAATTGTTTATATAAAAAATAACACTAACAAGTGTTTTCATCAGCAGTATCCTTAATTATGGAGTGCATTGAGAATCTATACTGCTGGACCTATTTACTTGGTAACTAAAGGGTTGACTAAAGATATTACTGGAACCGAAACGACCACTCCATTGGATAATGGAACCATTGAAGATGATATTATACCCATGCTCCTAAGAATCTAGGACTAGATCCTAAATGAGGAAAAAGCATTCTTTGTCCTCTTGGGATCTACTGTATCTGGAACAACTGGGGGTCATATGTAAAATGCCTGATTCGCTTCTGACACCAGTTTTATTCTCCTTTAGTGAGAAAGGCTGATAAGGAAAGCTGGTGGATCCCTGGCTCTGGAATCAAGAGGAACTAGACTTGAATATTAGATTTGCTACCTAATAACTGTAACACTATTATTGCTTTGTTTTGAAAATCCAATGAGAGAGTGAACCATGAGGATTTTTGCTTACAATTTTATCCCCACATCTTTGCCCAGTGTGTGCCATAGAGTAGATATTCAAAACATATATTTCAGGGGAAAAAAATGAGCAAATGAACTAATACATCTAAAGTTAATTTTTTAATTTATAAAATAGGGATACTAATATTTATCTTATAATGTTACTTCAAGGACTGAATACGGTATTATATGCAAACCCTAGAGAAATTCTTGACATACCATAGGTGGATGTTAGAAATGTCCAATGGTGTTTATTTATTTAATAGATTATCCACTTATATAACAAATACTTGACTTTTTTCTCTATCTGGTGTCTTAGTTGACTATACTTAACAATTAACATGACCCTTGAAGGTGAAGATGAGATAAATTTTGAAGAAAGAAGAAAAAGAATGTGAATTCAAAATTAATATGATATAAATTTGGAAGACACACACACCCAAATATTTTTGTTTCCCAGAATACCCAAAGCCTGACCAATGTTAATATATCTACATTGAATCCCAGAAGAGTTTTATACATACTTCAAAAATTAGTAAATTATATTGCAAAATGCACTTCAATTCAATTGATATGAATTCAACAGAACTGGAGAAAGGGATATACAACTAAACACTTTCTTTCCTGAAGACAACATTATTTTCTTGAGCCATGTTAACCATGTAATATAGATCAGCATGAGTACGAAAAGAGACCAGTTTGGAAAATGTCATACTGCTGTATTACATTGTGACTCATAGCAACAGAAACAAGAGAGGAACACAGGAGTCGGCGAGGTCAATAGCACTGCAGACATGGGAGACAGAAACAAACCAAGCCTAACCCCAAAGGGCATGCCTTCCAGGAACTGCTGCCTTGATGGAAATGCAACTCAGCAAGGGCTGAGGGCACAGGTTTTCTGTAACAGTTTTTGGGACTGCGGATGTGGATGTCCCCAGGCCTCCTATGGATGGGCCACTGATTAATCCTTTGAACAGTATTGCTTCTGTTTCTGAAGGCAAGACTGGAGCTCAGCACAGCCGCCGTGCCAAGCCACTAGAAAGGAAAACCAGAACCGGCACTGATCTTTCAGCACTGTGTTCCCATCTAAGATGTTTATTCCTCTAAATCTTTTAACAATTAAAATACTCTCAATTAGTATACACTCATCTTTATGATTTGCTATATTCTTTCAACTTTCAGTGTAACATTATTTATTTTAACTTCGATTTAGTTTTGATGTGGTGCATGTATACAATTTACCACAGAACCCATTTTTAACATGTAACAGGATGCTTCCTTTTTCCTTTCTCAAACTATTTTAAATCACATGTTTCACATTTTGTTGGATTCAGATATGTTTTCAGCAGATAGACAGTAAAACAAACAGAAATAAATTGATTTTGGTAAACGGCGGCGATGTAACACAAGGCAAAAGTTCAATTTACACTTTTTATGTTTCTCTTCTTCTTCTACTTTTTTTTTTTTTGCCAAGGGATATAATTTTCATTCTAACAGATAAGATAATCTAAACTAGAGGACATAGTCAGACAGACAAAGTTTAGCATTTTCCTTCTATTGATGGTCTCTTCTTTATCTGAATTATAAGCACTTCTTTAACAGTTAGTATATGAAGGGAGAGTTGTAACACAAAATGTCGTGTTTATTTAAAATACGAAGTATAACTACCACCACCGACATCAACAGCAAAAATTCCTCGTTAAGAACAGGTGAACTAATAAACGTCTGAAATTGTACTTGATTCTTAAAAATCTAGTGTTAGGCACTTCACTCAGGTCAAATAAAAGAGAACATTTCTAACTGCCCAACAAACGTGGGTCCCTTAGCCCAGGAACTTAATCTTATCACTACCTGTTGGCTCATTGGGGAGACTTTCTCCCTGTCGTTCCACGAAGTTTTAAGCAAGTGGAATCCTAGGAAATAAAAATGGAGGAAAGCGGCACAGCAGCGCTGCTCCCCAAATGGCTTGGGAATCCTGGTCTCCCTAAGCATCTCTTTTGTGTTAAATGTTGTATGGTTGAAACTTCCACAGAATGCCTTTAAGTAAATAAATATTTGAATGTTTATCATATGTTACCTGATTTATTCCCTCCAAATACACCTTTAAGGAGATGCTTTCTCCATTTACACTTGGAGAAATGGAGGTCCAGAGAGGTCAAGTAACTAACTTGAGGTCACATGGAAGAGCCATCATGTGACACCAGGTCTGACAGAAACAAGCCCGTGAATATCCTGCTCAGTACAGCCCACTCTGCTCCACTGATGACATTGTGAAGGAATTTGCCTGTACATGTAAGAGGAGAGAGGGGCAGGGGAGGACAGTTAGTTCAGTGTGAGTTCTGCTTTATCCCATATCACCTCCTTTACTTATCTCGAGCTCATCCTCAAATCCTTGTTCAGTTAAGACTCCCATTTCCTGGATGACTATATTAGTTTCCATTGCCTCATAACAAATTACCACAAACTTAACAGCTTAAAAGAGTACCCATTTATTAGCTCACAGTTGTGTTGATCAGAAGTTTGCAGGGCATGGTTGGGTTCCCTACTCGGAGTATTGCAAGTCTGAAATCAAAGTGCTGGCCACGCTGAATTCTTACCTGGAGGCTCCAGGAAAAGGCCCCTTCTGTTTATTTATGTTGTTGGCAGAATTCAGTCCCTTGCAGTTGGAGGACTGATGTCCCCGTTTCCGTGCTGGTTGCTCTCAGCTTCTCAAGGTCCCTCTCAGGTTCTTTACACATGGCCTCCAGAGATGGTTCACAACATGGATGTTTCCTTTTGCCAGGCCAGTCACAGCTTGTCTCTTTCCTCTTCTACCAGCCAGAGAGCACTCCCTGTTTTTAAAAGGCTCACATGATTTGGTAAGGCTCATTTAGATAGTCTCCCTTTCTTAAATTCAACCATACCACATGATATAACCTAATCACTAGAGTAAAATCCATTTTCTTCATAGTCCTAGGAATTAGAGCAGGAATCTTGGGGGCCTTCGTAGATTTTAGCCTGCCACATTGAGATATCTAAAGTTATTCCAATATTTTTTAAATGATATTAGATTAAGAAGGAATATATCCAGAGGGTATATATTCAAATTTTTAAGTATATTATTAAGTCACATGATTTTACAATTGATGGAATCTATGGGAAAGACATTTTAGGGGTAGCACAATGAAGCGTTGTAGGCTAACATGGTGACTATCTGATACAATAATTGAAGAATACAGAAATTGTTTACTGCATTTAATTTCTGGCTTCTTTGATCAAATGCTAGTATTTAAGTGAAAAATATTCATATAATATTGGTATATTACTAAATTAGTACTGTTACAGTATTTGTACAGGTGAAACTGTTGGGGAGAGGTAAAGTGAGAATAATATCTGTGGATCTATAATTGCTGTGTGCCTCCTGGTTTCCCCCTTTTTGAATGGGAGTGTGAAAAAAAGGCCATCCTATATTTGTCTCATTATTGAGTATTGGGTATTTGGGAAGCAGATAACCCAACTCTTTCATTCTCAAGTCTTCAGGTCAAGATGAGTGTTAGTGATGAAGCTATACTTGAGGAATTGCACCCAAGGAGCCTCATTTGCACCTGGACCTGATTTAGACGAGGAAATACTATATTTTAAGCAGATGCCAAAATAGAATGAGACTAAGAAGTCTCAGGGAAGAGATGAGTGCGTCTGCCATGTGGGAGTGTAGCAGCGATGTGAAATTTTATGGCCAGAGGTTGAACTGTGACATACTGTATTTTCCAAAGATGGCCTGCATGCTCTCCTCACAATGGCAGTCAGACAAGAGTCAGATCACGTTTCTAACTGCCCTCAAAACCTTGATATTCTTCCCATTGAATGGTGAAGTTCATGTTTCCTCTCCCTGTACTGGGCAGACCTTTGGACTGCCTCAGCTAATAGAGTATGGGGGAAATGACGCTAAGAGACTTTGAGGCTACATCATAAAAATGCCACGCACCTGCCCTTTGTTCTCTTGGGACATAGCAACCACCATTCTGTGAGGAAGCCCCCACTAGCGCATAGAGAGAGACTACATGAAGAAACCACATGGAGATACTCTGGTCCTCAGCCAAGCTGAGGTTCCAACCAACAGCCAGCTCCAACCACCAGACATGTGAGTGAAGATGCCTTCAGATGATTTTAGTCCCAGCTATTGGATCACTTCAGCCTTAAAGCCTACCCAGCTGAGACCTCAAACATTGTGGAGCAAAGATCAGCAATTCCTGCTATTCCCAGTCTGAATTTCTAACCCACAGAATTTGTGAGCATAATATAATGGCTGTTTTTCATCAGACTTTGGGTGGTTTGTTATACAGCAATAGTCACTGAAACTCTGAAAAATTAGAAGAAATTATATAGACAAACGGTATTTTCAGCCCTTGACTTTTTTCATATAATTCTCTGGTAGTGCCCTCTCAGCATAAAGTATTATATACATTATGGAATCTATTGTTGAAACCAACAAAATTTATTACTAAGTTAAAGTGATGCATATTTAATGATATGCATTGTTCTTATTGCCAAGGAAGAAGGCATAAAGGAAAAATCGTTTAAACAAGTGATTAAAATTTGTACAAAATATTCAGATTTTTATCTTACCAGTTAGTTCTCAATATTTTTACTTGTATTGTTTATAATTTGAATAGATTTCTGTGATACACTGATATAATACTAATCCGGAGACTGCTGACAGGATTAAATTTCACTAAACTGTAGAGTGGGGTTAAGTAGCCCATCCCATCAAGAAAGAGAACATGTGCCCCTAGAATTACTTTAGGTCTGGTTATACACTGAGTGTAGGAAACAAGAAGCTGGAGGCTTTGTATGAGGCAAGTGTATGGAAGCCCCCTGGGAAGCTGATGAAAAGTCTGTGCTGCAATGGTGGACTAGAGTGGCTGGAACAAGAGGTGAGGCTAAAGGGATCTGAAGTGGAGCACAAGAGGCATCTGACACTATTTCTAATCCTAATATTAGGAAGTTCAATCAGACAGGAATGATCAATGGAGCAGAGTTATTGGTTGGGTAGTCTATTAAGCAATGGGTTGGAAGTTTGCTTAGTGAAAGTGGGTATATTAACACAAGAGCTTTAAGTCAATAATTTCCAATCTGCCTTAATGGTACCTTGTTCTTCTTAAAGCAGGGATTTAAAGAGATTTGCAAGACCTTCTTCCACCAGCATCAAGGCAGAAAGAGCATTGGTTTAGAATTATACAGGCCAAGTTTTGACACCGATCCAATTACTTATTTATTAGTTATCAGGCCTTGGGCAATTTATCTTACTTTCTCGAATGTCTTAAAGGTGAATAAGGAAAAGAGGTGAATATAAATGCCCTGGCTAATCTTACCCTTTTCAAGCTAAGCTGCTTTTTCTTGAACATTAAACTTGATATATTGCACTCAAACATCTTGGCTAAACTACTAGTATGTCATCCCTTAGGAAGAGTATTAGGAAAATTGTATGTATTGGGGACTATGTATTCTCTCATTGAAGCCCTTAGTTATCTTGCAAGAAAAACTGATTCTCTTAAATTTACTTTTGGAGATAATCATATTAATTTTCTTCATTGGTAATTTGACCTTGATTTGTTCTGAGTTCTAAAATCAGTGATCTTTAGCAAGCACTGTTCATTTTTCCTTGCTTACTGATTACAGATTGAAAGCCTCCTTTAATGTCAGTACTAGGCATCTGAAAGGTGGCACCAAGGGAAAAACAAGTATCTATCCTCTGACCCTAGAAGTCAGGAGGTGGCCTTCTCCTGACTACTACTTTCCATTTCCATTTATAAATGAAAGATGTGTGATATGAAATCAAATAAACACACAGAAGCTTAGAACAAAGAAAACAACCGAATAGTAAAAACAAGAGTGAAGAAACAGCACAAATCTCAACTAGGCAAAAACTCTCAACATACTAATGGTCTAAAAAATTTAGAAAAATAAAGAGAAAAAAGTCCACTCAAACCAACCAACCAACCAACCAACTAACCAACCAACCAATAACAAACAAACAAAAACAGAGAACTCCTGACTGCCCTGTGTGGCATTCTGGGTGAGTAGAGGGGCTAGCTGTCAGAAAGATCCTGGTAACTTCTTTTTAGAGATGCTACAGTCATGCCTTTAAGACAAGTTACATGAAGTCTCTGTTACTAAAGACAGAGGTGGGCAATCAGTTTCTTTGTACAACAGAGGACTTATTTTCACAGCAGGTCATCGTGAACTTGTTTCCCTCATCTCAGCCAGCACACTATCAGCGCTAGACATTGCACTCCCAGCAATCTGATATTTCTCTTCAGAAACATAAAGTGATTCAATGTAGACATAGCCCCTAAGGTTATGGGTTATGTATGTACACTTGCTGGTGAGAATAAGCCACCAAGTATAGAGCACCTCACCTCAATACCCCAACACCATTATGAGGCTGAGTATTAGAGACAATTTCAAGATGTTCAGTACTTTTTCTTATCACAGTATCATGTAGTACCAGACTAAATGTATGTCATCACATTATCACAATCTTGCCATCTGCTCTCTTTTCCAAGCCTGAGACCCCCATCAACTCTAATCTTGCCAATAAACGCCTCTGTCCTCTCCTACCCCTCATGCGATCCTGTTTCAGGTTCTCATCCTCCAGAATAAGAGGGCTGTTGCCTCCATAGGCTCATTCAGAGGTGGGCACCGTAAGTTCTGGTGATTTTCGTTAGCAGAAACATTGAGCCAGAAGTGGGAGCCATTTATCCTATAGGGAGGAGCACACCAAGCAGGAAGGTGAGCCCAGGGGAGAGAACATCAGAAGAAAGGATCTGACTTTGAGCACAGAGGAAGTGTGTGGCCAGAATATTTAGAGACATTAAGACCAAAGGATAGGAGTGTGAAGAGGGGGAGAAGGAACTGACACTCTGCCTCCCTCACCCCAGGTACCTCTGAAGTCCCTTCTGAATTACACTTTGACACTCCAAAATGCTGAAGCAGATCTATCTGTGGCTTCACTTTAAAGTAACTAATGCTTTTAAATGGAGATCAAATGACAAATAAGTAAGGGAGGTAACACAACAATGTTGTAATGCAAACTCCTAAGAGAGATAACACCTCAGTGTGAATCAAGCTCAGTCAAAATGTAAATAATGATATCTGATCACTTCCTGCTGTTTTAGAGGAAAGGGGTGGGGGATGTAACTAGGAAGCAATAGAGATGGAAACAGAAAAGCTGGCAGTTCCCTCTCTCTCTCTGTCTGCTTTCCTTTTCTCTGCTTATACATGTACATTTATGTTCTTTATTAACCTAAAGAGTTTGCCTCAGTCCAAAGCCTAGAAAACGAGTAAAAAGAAATTAAATTGACTATACTAAGTGATTATACTGCTTTATAGTTTTGTCACAAATTTATGGCTTCACATACCTTCGCATAAATTATGCTCTCACATTATCATCCCCAATTTCAGGATGATGAAACTAAGGCCTAGACAGTTTAAGCAACTTCCTATGCTTCAGCAAGCAAGGAATTGGTAAAGCCAGCCCTGAGACTCCAGACGTTTGACTCTAGTTCCCACGTTCCTTCCATTCCGCAAGAGCTGCTTCCTGTTTATGCGACCTGGGTACAGACACGCAGAGGAGCAGCGCACAGTCACTTTTGATGTCTCCAGTCTTTGAGTTCTGTACCATAAAATAAACCCTGTTTATTTTAATATTATATTATAAAAAGAGTTGCCCTGGACAACTGATAAGACATTCTGATGTTGTGTTTGCATTTTCTTTTTGAGAAAATAATACCACATACAGTACTCATGATCTAGAGCTGATAAATATACTATTAGAAATCATAAAGAAAAGCCAGGATTTCTGTTTTTAAAAATTCTGCTATGTATTCCTTAGTTTAGGATGATATGATTTAAATACTATTATTCATATATTTTGAAGCTAGAAAAATACAATACAATCAATTGTATAGCAAGTATAAGTAATTTCAGGGGATAAGTTTAGGTCCTGTAACTTCGTAAAAAGACTAACATTCATCCAGTGCTGACCATTTGCCAGCAACTGTTCTAAAGGCCATCAAATGGATCAACTCTTTTAATTCTTATCACAGCTGCCATATGAGCTATATACTTCTATTAATCTACATTTTACCAAGGAGGAAACTGGAACATCAAAATGTTAAGTAGCTTCTCTAAGAGTTCAGAGTTAGCAAGCTGCAGAGCTGAGATTTGAAACCAGGTGACCTGGCTCCAGAATCCATGCCTCAATTTCAGGATAACTTCTCTCTGTCTTTAACCATGTAGTTACTGTGCATTGTCCATACGCACTGTATTTCACGCCAAACTCAGGGGCTTCCCTAGCTACTAATTGTATTTCATTTTGATATCTCTATTTTTTCCCTTGTTTTTCATCTCTTGCAATCAGGAGCAGGGTCTCTGTTTCAGTCCCAACTGTAACATGGGGCTTGGGATATAGTCTTTGAAAGACCTAGCTAATTTATTTAATAAATAAACAAATGAGTGAATTATCAGGGATAATGTTTATAAACCTGGTCGGACATAATTGTCTGGGAGAGGGGGTTCTGTTTAAAGCTTTCCCTGAAATGAACTCTATAGGGAGGTCATGTAGGAAAAGTACAGGAATGTAACTAGAAAGCTGGAATGAGTGTATAAACTAGCAGTGTTTAGTAAGTAAATTAATTTCCCTGCGCTTTATTTCTTTACCTATGAAGTAAAGTTTTGGCCTATGATTTCTTTGAAGCCTCTCAGTTAAAAACTATATGACATTATGACTCTTTAAATTATAACAGAATTTCAGTGACCCGTTTTTAAAAGCCTTAAGCATTTTGTTTTTGTCAGTTGACTTTTGCTGGACTCAGGAGTATCATATCTTTCTTTCTTCTCTTTCTCTCTCTTTCTCTTTCTTTTTCTCTATCTTTCAAAGCAAAAAGAAAAGAATGATTCCCCAAGTGGTACAGTTATTTTTCAGACTATCTCACAGCTGAAATTATTTACCACATAAAAACCCCAAACCAAAGCAGTGACATATCCCTTATAAAGCATTCACAAGCTAGTCAACCAACATTAAAAGTGGAAAATACATCTTTGCTCATAAGGGGACATGGAAAAAGATTAAATAGATTTCTCTGAAGTTCAGGGGGTGAAAGCCATATTACATCATTATCAAAGTTAGACATTTTTCTTCAAATAGTGGGTAACAAGAGAGCCATCTTCTGTCCTTGCTGTGCATGTGGAAATTTCTTGGACAATAGTGGAAACTCTGCATGAAGTAGTGATCATAGGATGCTTCTTTTGCTTATTTACTTATTTGATTTATTAAATCTTCCTGAGCCTCTGGAGTCATGAACATAACTGTAGAAAATACTAGTGTGCATAAATCTCCATCTATTTCCCAACCTCACAGTTGGGATTCTCCATATCAATCAGACAAAGGCCTGGATTCAGCCCAGAGTATTAATGAAAGTTGTATTCTCATTTTGCAGTCCTAAACAGAATTACATTTGTTGACACATTTTCCTCTCTGATCATTGTCCAGAATGCCTCGGGTTTTCTAATGTTTATTTTGTTTTCTCTAATTCATTTTCTGCTTCCAAGGGTCGATTGTACTACAAAATGAAGAAGGGTTGATGGAAGCTTTTTCTCATCAACACTCGAGTCTTAAATGCATTTCTTTGGGAAGTTTGACCCAAGGCACTAAACAGAACTAGGAAAGAGAAACTGGCTGACAATTTTCTTTTGCAATATATATCCAGATTGTTAGTATGGATGTTGGAATATTATTAGATCTACTGAAGCAAGAGATATTGGTTACCAATAGGTATTGGTTACTTATCTATCTCTGTTTTTGAAGCAAGGTCTGAAATTTCCAAGGGTCACTTAAGCGTAAGATCAGTTTTACGGGTATGTAACCTGTGCAGTCACATAGGGCAGCAAGCTTAGAAGGGTTCCATGCTTGGTTTAATGCTCTGTTAAAACAGTCTTGTAAGTCTTAACAGTTTTTGAATAGGAGGCCTCACATTTTCATCTTGCACAGGGCCCTGTAAATTACGTATCCAGTCCTGCTTAAGAGTATGATCTAGTTAGGTAATTTCAGTGATGTCATAGATGCCAGTTTTATTTTTGCACCAGGGTTAACTCTCCTAGAAGGGCAGTAGCAGCTGCCATTCACTGATCTTCATATAACCAGAGCTGTATAATGGACCATGTGCTTGACCATCTTGAAACCGGAAGACATCATTTTTTCTCATTTTTAAGGATAAGAAATCTGAGCCTCGGAGATTTTAAATAACTTGCCCAAAGTTACACAAGCAATAAGTATTGGAGACTGCAGTTAGACTTATGCCTTCAGTTTCTAAAGTCAATACACCACACCACTTTCTGTGAATGTTTGCTTTTTTTTTTTGTGGTACGCGGGCCTCTCACTGTTGTGGCCTCTCTCGTTGCGGAGCACAGGCTCCGGACGTGCAGGATCAGCAGCCATGGCTCACGGGCCCAGCTGCTCCGCGGCATGTGGGATCTTCCCGGACCGGGGCACGAACCCGTGTCCCCTGCATCGGCAGGCGGACTCTCAACCACTGCGCCACCAGGGAAGCCCGAATGTTTGCATTAAACTCATGTTGGAGCATGGATTCACGGAGGACACTCTGGTGCAGGTATCATCTGTAGGAGTTTTAGGAAGACTTGGATGGGATTTGTTAACCAAAACCTAAACGTCATAATGTAATCCACTTGACCTATGTGTGGTTTCCTGAATGTGACAAGATTTCTTAAACTATGGTAAGACAAGTTAGCTCAGAGTTGAAGCCTTTATGCATAAGTAAAGATATTATTTTATTAATGTTTTCTTTGACGATGAGGACTACACTTCGAATTCTCAGAGCGCTTTGCACATAGTGAATCATGAGAAAAACATCGGTTAAAGTGGAGCTATTTCTCCTCTACTGCAAGTTAAGTATGAATGCTATGCTATTTTTTTCATACTGTTCTTAAGATAGGTAACTTAAAGTTTTCCCCTGTAGTCACTACTCTTCAACGGTGTTTCCCGTCAACCTCTTCAGTCTCTCCAATGTCATCAGTCTTTTCCGTTATCCCTGTAGGACACTGTGGACTGCCAAGCATCTGACCGGAAGGAAATCCCTCCACCAACTCTTCTGTTTCTTTTGTCTTTTTCCTTACACTTAATGATAACCTTTTTGACTGCTGCTTGTCTTGTCACATTGTAAACTTTCCTTGGCATCCTTATATTTCTTTCTCTTTAAAAATTAATTTAGGGCTTTTTGCGTACCGCAAAAAAAAATAATAATAATAATTTAAATTAATTTGGTAGACTGAATATTTGCTGCAGGTCACTTACCTTTTTTTTTTTTTTTAATGCTGATTCTGCCTTCTGCCAAAATTGAATGTGCTTTAAGCTCTCATTTTTAATGACCTGATAGAAAACATTTAAACCATGATATTCCAACTCCTTTACTAATGAGGAACATAGCATGTTTGTTTGTCCTCAGAATATGGGTTAGGAATTCATCCGCCTTTCACACACCCATAAGAGACAAAGAAAGTAACAGGTACAGAAAAAAACTGAGGTTCATTATACATGATTTTTATTAGATTAAAGCCAAATTCTTTTAGAGTTTGAGTATACAGGGAAGTTATTTTCCCACTGAGGGAACAATATAATAATTTTCTGTTGTATAATCTGAGCCATTCTCCAAGGAAACACATGTTCAGCCTTTTCCCCTTTTCTATTAAACAAAATTCAGCAGAGAATGGGGAGAAATGTAATGCTGACCCAGGCTGGTAATGCTTTCCTCAGAGTCTACCTACCTCTTTCACTACTTCATACCCTCTTGGTTCATCAGTCTTTTTTAGGATCCAAAACTGCTTAAGGGGGTTCATCTTCTGGAATATTAAGGACATGGGAAATCCTAGCAAACACTTGTTGAGCATCAGAAAGAGTAAAATAATAGAATGTGTGAGAGGAAAGGGCCCATGGATATCATCAGGGGCCTGGCCCTAGAACTGAGTCTTAAGTTTGTCCTCATCATGTAGGGCTGGGGCCTGGAGGAACCTTGCATGATGCATGGGTTCTGGGAAGCCATACACCCCTATAGGGTGCTGATCGAGGTAGCATTCCCAAATGTGTATAGATAACAAAATACAACTTTATTTGAAAATCATTATTCAATTAAAGAAGCTGTTTATAATTGTCAAGTTTGTCGTCCGACAAGTACATGTATGATGTAGTAATGTAGAAGTCCATTTACTTTTCTCTCAGTTTAAGAATGCTTTCTTTTTAAGTAATAGGATATGGGTAGAGGTGATGAGTAGAGGTGATGGTTAAGTGTGTAGGAACCGGTGTCAGTCTGTCAGGGAATGAATTCTACATTAATAACTTCCTAGCTATGTGAACTTGGACAAGTTATTTTACCTCTCTTGCCTCCATTTCTCTTCTGTTTAATGAGGATAAAAACATCTACCCCATCAGGTCATTGCGAGGCTTATATGAGTAATTATAATTAAAACATATAGATGAGTTCCTGGTACAAAAAAACCCAGAAGTAATACAAAGTTAATAAATGTTAATACAAGCTACATTCTACAGCTTAAAGTAGTTCTGACACTCACTTGTTAGTTGAGTGGGTTTGAGAGATTGGGTCTTTTTTTTAGATACTCAATCTAACCAAGCTTGTGAAGAAGCCCTCCCCCCTGTACCATCATTCACAACACATTGTATATGTAGTTAAATATTTAAATACAACTGTATGGTAATATTTTGGCTATGATTTGGGATTTGAGCGGCAATTTCATCACAAGAATGATCATCAGTCACTTTGTTGTTTTAAACTGTCACTTGATGATTCAGTCCTGGACTCTTCCCATCCTCAACTTCACAGCCACATTTCCAGCCAGGCCTTTCTTCTTTCCCTCAAATCCCCAAACACACATTGCTTGAGTGCACTTCATGACACGTTTGGGACTATGCCCTCTAATAGCCAGAATCATGGGCGCACACAATCCAAGGGTCACAGTAATAAAGAGAATGCTGATTTGCTCATGGAAGCCATTCAGAGGGCTCCAGAGCCTATTCACAAAGGCTGTCGCATTGTTATACCACATTAAACACAGGCCTGTGCAATATTGATGTGTTTCGTAACTTCAGAAATAACAAAAACCTCAACTGCTTCCAGGCTTTTAATTTCCTTTTGTTAACTGTCGTTAACTGACACGTCCACGTAAAATTCAAAGCTGACCGTCAATCCACTAACCTTCCAATCCGTCCCCCTCTAATTCCCCCTCCAACACCCACTTAAAAAATAGCCCAGTCCCCTTTGCCTCATTTCTGACTGGAGGACTCGTTCTTCTCCCAAGCAGATTCTCCTAGTGTGGAATGATCCGTCCCTGTGGTCAGCCTGCATGCCAGGCCTGCCCAAAGCCTCAGCCGTGTCTGGAGCTGGTGGGGATCCTCAAGCAGGAGAATGCTTTGAATTCCCTGAATTGTCCCGATGTATCACTGTCACCAGACGCACCTGGGGATAGTCAGGGATCCTGTCATGGAGGGCGCCAGCTGTGCCCTCCCTGAAGGAGTCTACACTCCTTATCTCAAGGAAAAAATTAAAAGGAAAGCAATAATAATTTTTTTAAAAAGTGCTTAACTCAGGTTCACAAGAACTAACTGTACTATAAATGCAACATAAATACTGTAAGTCAAAGACGAGAGGATAGAAATTATCTGCAGGCCAAAATACAATTTCTTAAAATTTGCCTTGATTTTTCTCCTCCCTCTTCATTCTTTTCCCATTGAACCCGTGTGCTCCCCTTTTCTCCTAAAAGCGTGCTCACAGTGTCTTCTCTGTATCCAGGGCCCTCAGTGGAGTTTCTAAATCACTCAGTGGCTCTTTGCAAGTGGGCTTCATTCTCCTTGACCCAGAGCTTTCTGGACTCATTTTCTATTAAAGTTTCCTTAGCCTGGATCTCTCAGGTTCTTGCTGAGGTGACTGGCTATTCATAAAATCTAAACTGTCCTAGGAAGCTAAGTATCATGAACTTAATAAGCTAACCCTCTGAGGGGTATTTGCATTTTTCCTCGGAAATCACAGAGATAAAATATTACATTCTAAATTATAGAAGAATTCCAGGAAACCGAAGAAAAGAGATTTGTGGGTAAAAGACTTAATACATCACCTACAAAAAATGGGCTCTGGTGAGACAGTGTGTCAAGTACTGTGAATCCAGGCAAAAGATAGATGCTAGGCATTTGGGAAAGGTAGGGAGCAGGGAGGAGAAAGACTGTGGATATTAGTTGAATTTTAACGTAGAATTTTATATTTGTCAAGTGAAAAACGAAGTGTTACTTTTTGTAATAACACAGAAAATACAATTCTACAAAATTTCCTAAGAAATTTAGTGATTCTTAACCTTGGGAGTTTCCATATGCTTATCTGGGTGAGAGGGTGAGTATCTCAGAGTCTTGAAAGATTAACTACTTAGGTTACTGCATTAGAGGTTATGACAAAACAAAAAATAGAGGAAAATGCATGAGCTTTGAGGCCAGGTAGACTTTTTTTCTTTTTTTGCATTTTATTTTATTTTTACATATACATGTATCTATTCTTTTTCAAATTCTTTTCCCATTTAGGTTATTCTAGAATATTGAGCAGAGTTCCCTGTGCTGTACAGTAGGTCCTCGTTGGCTATCCATTTTAAATATAGCAGTGTGTACGTGTCAATCCCAAACTCCAACCTATCCTTCCCCCCAACCCCACTCTTCCCTGCTGGTAACCATAAGTTTGTTCTCTGTGAGTCTGTTTCTGATTTGTAAATAAGTTCATTTGTGTCTTTTTTTTTTTAGATTTGGGTAATCTAAAAGTAGAGTTTTAGCTCAATTCCTAGTAAGCTGTGTGATCTTATATAGGCTATTTCATTTCTCTGAATCTGTTTCCTTAACTGTAAAACAGAGATGATTTTCCTACCTATCTTGTAAGATTTTTGACATATTACATGTGAAAGGACTAGTGCAATGCTTTACTTATAGCAAACAGTCAATAAACAGTAGCTCTTATTATCATTATTATGTTTCCAAGACTAAACGCTGCATTATTGTTTAATGGCATTTGGAGGTTGCCTGGAAGGCCCAGAGCTACTCAAAAGTTCTGATTTTTCTTTGGAATCATGAAAGCATGATTAAATGACAATTTGCACAGTTATTTTATGCCATTTAAAAATTCATCTTTGTAACTGCCACTGAACCCATCACAATGCTTTGTACTTAGCAGGTATTCAGTCAATATTTGCCAAGTTGATAAATCTGACAATTGGAAAGATCCACATGGGGTCCGGGGTACCTCTGCTGATGTAGTCAGAATACTCCCCAGCCTCAAGCCAATGTGGTATTCTTGAGTGTCAGCAGTAAAAGTTATGGGGGGACATCAGGTTTCTATTTTTGGTGGAGAAATAAATTTGCATGCATGTGTATGTGTAAAACTAAAATGTTCTGGCATAAAGCAAATATCCAAGGGGCAAACTATGAGGAGGTTATTTATTTATTACAAGTTATGGATGAGTTCTCAGGGCTCCCTCATAGCTCAAGCATGTGTGAGAGCCATGAAACCAAAGGATCTTAACGAACATGTGGAAATAACAGTGCTCATCCTGGTCAGCCCACAAGATAGACCTTCAGTCTCCCCATATAGACCTACTGGGGGCAAGAGGTGATTTCTGAGATGCCTGTGTCTTCTGTTATTGTTGAGCACAGTTGGGCTGACCCTCATATTTGAATATTAAATTAGTAAAGGCAGAATCTACACAATACCAATGGCATTAGTCATGTCTGCTGGGGCATCCAATACCAGATGTCACTTTTCTGATCTTTCAGGCTGGGCCTTCACTGTTTTTGGCACGTCAGAGTTCTCATCTGAGTACAATTTAAGTTGTAACAATGCAATCAGCATGCCTATTTTTTTGCCTTCCTCTCCTGCTATTTTGGGAGCTGAAGCTATGAAGTCCCTCTGCGTATTAATCTGGGAAGTTAGAGATGATTTCCTAGGCCCCCTTCCCCCATCTTTTTTGGGGTAATGAGAGAGCCTGCTCTCTGCTGCCTTGCAAACATTCATTTGCAAGATTTACAGCAACCTTGCAAATAACCATTCTCCAATGGAAAGTAATAATTTATGTTGAGTGGGTAGAAAAGAGTTCTGATCCCACTCATTTTCCCACTGGTGCACCTCCTGGGAGGGAGGCACCAGTCAAAAAAAAAAAAAAAAAAATGAATGTGTGCTGGTGAACTGTTTGTACTTATTTTCAAGGTTGAAAAATTATGATAGTTGAGAATTCACCCATCTGCTATACCTCTTAAACTGAGTCTAATTGTCAGATAGGAAAGGGGCATAAATTCAGGTCTACCTCACAGTTTCTAATCATTAAACAGTAAGACTGAAAGGAATGTTATCAAGCTCAGGAGTCTTCAAAGTTTGGTCTGTGGACTGTGCTCCAAAAGACCCTTGGATAATTCTCACATGTAATCATGTGAGAATCATGTGACACTTGCATTTCTAATGCAAGTGTCACTTTCTTTGCATATAGTACACTGTGACATTTGCTTAAATTACATCTCTTCTTTTAGATTTTGAGCTTCCTAGGAACATGTATCATGGTTTTGTGTCATCATTTTGTACCATGCTGGGTACAAGTTATGACCAAAATGAAACTTTTGTTGAACTATACTGCCATTACTTACATGTGCTTTTGCCACTTCTACAACCCCAGTTTTCAAAAGTCACATCTATTGTCATGTTCTAGTTTCTACTTTTAAGAGTCTGTTTTTCCCCTCACCATACATCTTAGCAGTTCCTGCTCTAAGACACTGTTTGAAACTCGCTGTGTCAGAGTCTCAGCAAAACACAATGGCAAGTACTGTGAGGAATACTTACAAAGGGGTGGGCAGGGTATAGGAAACTACAAGAGAGAGAATAGTACCCTGGAGTTAGTAACAGCAGAATGTTATTACCATCCCTTGGGATGAAGAAGGGAGCTGCTTCCTGAATATGAGGACAGAGAGGATAATATTGAAAGTGCTGCCTGATAGGAACTCTGACATTTGAGGAACTCATCTAACTTTGGCAGCTCAGCAGCAAGGCAAGCAGGGGAATAAATATCCCAATTTCTTCCCATTGGCTGAAATGAATAGAAGCCAAAGGACAAGGGAACATCGCAGGGTGGGAAGAGTGGAGAATGGTACAAATGGAAGCTATTGACATAACTTCTCAACATCTCCCACCTCGTCAAATAGCTTTAGTGGTGTTCTGCTTCCAGTTAAGATGTAGAAGGATATGAAAGGTCTTCATGGCCACCAAAACAACAAGAAACCAAGGGACAAGCCAAAAATTCCTACTAATGAGGAGCTCTGGACACCAAGAAATCTAAAACTACTAAAACTTAGTCAAAACTTCAGGGAGATGGGTGAGCAAAGAACAGAAGATTGCTGTGATTGGAAGCAGTTAGAGAAGCAATGCTGCCAGAGAATGATGCTCTTTGTTCAAATGAGAAATCTGATAAGCTTTTTCTAATCCTATGGGCTGGCCTATTGGATTTGAATTTTGAGAAACTCCAAATCCAGAGGTCATTCTTCCAAGTAACAATCTCACAGACTTGTCATCTTGGTGATCTTGCAGTCTTACGGTTTTGAAGTCTTGTGATCTGAAAAGCTTGTGCTCTCCCAAACCTAACAATTTTAGGTTCTGCTGACACATTTTCAAGGTCTGAGAGTCTCATAGTCTTGCAGTTTCATGATGTGTCATATTTGACATCCAGTAGCATTGAAATCTTTATCTTCAGGTCTAGGAATCTAGCCATCTTGCAGTGTGGAGGTCAAGTAGACTCAAGAGCAGATTTGATATCTGACAGTGTTTGGTCTCAATGTGCAATCCTAGAGCAAAAGGCTTGAAATCACACTCAAAGCATCTGATGCTAGAGGGTAAATGAGTCTAATTGAACCTGCAACCAAAACCCTACCTGATTTAATGTCTGATAAGATCAACAACAATTATCCCAATAGCTGTGGAAAAAGTTGGAGTTGGAATGAAAAACAAAGAGACAGCATGTTAGACTTGTGATGCTTGAATTCTAAGATTTTGTTTGAGGGATTAAATTCACAACCCTGACCCAAAGTAGCTAAATCCATGGTTAAAGCAGCCTTTCCACCTATTGTCTAACATAGGAAATAGTGTTCCTTATTGAGAAAATATGTATAATATATAATGTAATATGATATTCTATGATATAACATAATATAATATGTGTTTAGGTGTATGATATCTTTTTAAAATGTACTGCAACACCTACTGTTCCTTTAGCTACACTATCCAACATACAATATTATAAGACGTGCAAAAAAATTTGAAAATACGACTTGTAGTCAAGAAAAAAAATCAGGAGAAATATACTCTAAATAAACTAAATGTTGGAATAGTCAATAAAGGAATTTAAAATAATTATAACCAATGTTTTAAAGAATCTACAGGAAAAGATGCATAAAATGGTAAAAAGATAAGTAATTGGGGATATTAGAGAGTTTTTGGAGAAAAATACAACCAAATAGAAATGCTAGAATGAGAAATATGATATCCAAAATATAAAATTTGCTGTATGGGACTAACAGAATTGAACAAAACAGAAGAAAGAGTGACTTCATTGAAGCAGGTCAGTTGAAATCATCCAATCTCAAGCAAAGAAAAGATTTTTTTTTAAAAAGCTTTCAATGACATATTGAACAGTATTAAGAAGCCCCAAAAAAAGAGAACAGGCCAGAAAAACTGAAGAATTAATAGCTGAAAACCTTCTAATTTGATAAGACATAAAACCCACAGATCCAAGATGCTCAGTGAACCTGAAGCAGAACTATTACCAAGGAAACCACTTCTAAGCACATATTTGTCAAACTGTTATAAATTAGGCATACGATCTCAAAAGCAGCCAGAAGTCATATTACATAAAAGAAAACAATGATAAAAATAATGGCAGCCCTTTCATAAGAAACAATAGAAGCTTGACAAAAATAGAATAGCATGTTCACATTTACAGAGATAAAAAAAAGAGAACTGTCAATTATATATTCAGTGAAAAATATTTTTCAAAAATGAAAGTAAATTAAAGGCATTTTTAGATAAACATAGGCTGAGAGATGTTGCTGCCAGTAGACCCGCACTACAAGATATGCTAGGGGGAGTTCTCAGGTAAAAGAAAATAATACCAGAAGGAAATTAGAATGTATAGGAAGCAATGAAGATTGTTAGAAATAGTAATATATGAGTAAATATAAAATTCTTTTCTTCTTAATTTTTAAAAAGTCAAATGACTAAAGTAAAATAATAAGAAAATATTGTGAATTGTATACCATATAGAGAGGTAAATATATAATAAAGATAGAACAAGAGGGCAGGAAAGCAGGTAAACAGAGTAATAAGGTTCTCACAATAAATGAAAACAATATAGCAAATTTGAGGCAAACTGTGAATAAGGTAAGAATACATATTGTAATCCTAAAGCAGTCACTAAAAATGAGATAATGAAGTATAGCTTAAAGGGCAATAGAAAAGATAGAGTGTAATAATACTAGAAAACACTCAATAAAGACAAAATAAGAAAGAAAAGAAAGAAAAAGTCACAAAAAACAAAGGGAATAAATAGAAAACAAATGACAATGTGGTAGACTTTGCTACACATTAAGCATAAATGGATTAACATTCCAATCAAATGATAGAAGCTGTCAAACTAAAGAAGGAAAACCAAGACAAACACAGGTTGTAAGTAAAAGGTTGAAAAACAATATGTCATAAAACACTAACGATAAGCAAGTTATTGACTATGTTAAAAATCAAGCAAAGTAGTCTCAAGAGACATGTATAACAGAAATAAAGAGGACCATTTTTAATGATAAAAGATAGTACAAAGATAATATCTTTGTATATTGTAGATAAAACATATCACAAAATTTTATAATCTTAAAATAGGGCTTAATAAAATATGAAGCAAAAAAAGAACTAAAGGGGAAAATAGAAGTTTTAGCATAGTCTTTCAATAATTAGTAATTCATACAGATAAAAACAAAATCGGTATGCGTATAAATTGAACATTATCAAATAAGTTGATCTAATAGATATATATAGAACTCTATACCTAATAAATGCAAAATACACAATCTTTTCAAGCGTATAGGAAATACTCACTAAAACAGATTACATGCTGTGCCATAAAACTGGTGTCAATAATTTTAAAGAAATGAAATCACACAGAGTAGATTCTTTGACAATAAATGATTAAATAAAAATCAATAATAGGGGGAGACCTTCAAGATGGTGGAGGAGTAAGACATGGAGATCACCTTCCTCCCCACAAATACATCAGAAATACATCTACATGTGGAACAACTCCTACAGAACACCTACTGAACACTGGCAGAAGACCTCAGACTTCCCAAAAGGCAAGAAACTCCCCATGTACCTGGGTAGGGCAAAAGAAAAAAGAAAAAACTGAGACAAAAGAATAGGGATGGGACCTGCACCTCAGGGAGGGAGCTGTGAAGGAGGAAAAATTTCCACACACTAGGAAGCCCCTTTGTGGGCAGAGACGGGGGGTGGTGGGGAGAAGCTTTGGAACCACGGAGGAGAGTGCAGCAACAGGTGTGCGGAGGGCAAGCGGAGAGATTCCAGCACAGAGGATTAGTGCCGACCAGTACTCACCAGCCTGAGAGGCTTGTCTGCTCACCCCCTGGGGTGGGTTGGGGCTGGGAGCTGAGGCTCGGGCTTCGGAGGTCAGAGCCCAGGGAGAGGACTGGGGTTGGCTGCATGAACACAGCCTCAAGGGGGCTAGTGCATCACAGCTACACAGGAGAGAGTCCGGAAAAAAGTCTGGAACTGCCTAAGAGGCAAGAGACCATTGTTTTGGGGTGCACGAGGAGAGGGGATTCAGAGCACCGCCTAAACGAGCTCCAGAGAAAGGTGTGAGCTGCGGCTATCAGCGCGGACCCCAGAGATGGGCATGAGACGCTAAGGCTGCTGCTGCAGTCACCAAGAAGCCTGTGTGCAAGCACAGGTCACTATCCACAACTCCCCTCCCAGGAGCCTGTGCAGCCCGCCACTGCCAGTGTCCTGTGATCCAGGGACAACTTCCCTGGGAGAACACACGGCGCACCTCAGGCTGTTGCAACATCACTCCAGCCTCTGCCTCCACAGGCTCTGCCCTCATTCTGCACCCCTCCCTCCCCCTGGTCTGAGTGAGCCAGAGGCCCCTAATCAGCTGCAACTTTAACCTCGTCCTGTCTGAGCAAAGAACAGATGCCCTCAGGTGACCTACATGCAGAGGCAGGGCCAAATCCAAAGCTGAACCCCAGGAGCTGTGTGAACAAAGAAGAGAAAGGGAAATCTCTCCCACCAGCCTCAGGAGCAGCGGATTAAATCTCCACAATCAACTTGATGTACTCTGTATCTATGGAATACCTGAAGAGACAACGAATCATCCCCAAATTGAGGTGGTGGACCTCAGGAGCAATTGTAGACTTGGGGTTTACTTTCTGCATCTAATTTGTTTCTGGTTTTATGTTTATCTTAGTTTAGTATTTAGAGTTTATTATCATAGGTAAATTTGTTTATTGATTTCGTTGCTTTCTTCCTTTTTTATTATATATAGATATATTTTTTTTTTCCTTTTTTTCTGAGTGTGTATGTGCATGCTTCTTTGTGTGATTTTGTCTGTATAGCTTTGCTTTTACCATTTGTCCTAGGGTTCTGTCTATCCATTTGTGTTTTTGTTTCCTTAGTATAGTTTTTAGTGCTGGTTATCATTGCTGGATTTGTTTTTGGTTTGGTTGCTATCTTCTTTCTTTCTTTTTCCTTTTTTTATTACTTAAAATTTTTTTTAGTTTTAATAATTTTTAAAATTTTTATTTTAGGAACTTTATTTTATTTATTTATTTATTTTCTCTCTCTCTTTCTTTCTTTCTTTCTTTTTTTCTCCCTTTTCTTCTGAGCTGTGTGGCTGACAGGGTCTTGGGGCTCTGGCCAGGTGGCAGGCCTGGGCCTCTGAGGTGGGAGAGCCAAGTTCAGGACATTGGTCCACCAGAGTCCTGCCAGCTCCATGTAATATCAAATAGTGAAAGCTCTCCCAGAGATCTCCATCTCAACGCTAAGACCCAGCTCCACTCAATGACCAGGAGGCTACAGTGCTGGACACACTATGCCAAACAACTAGAAAGACAGGAACACAACCCCACCCATTAGCAGAGAGGCTGCCTAAAATCATAGTAAGGTCACAGACACCCCAAAACACACCACTGGACACAGTCTTGCCCACCAGAAAGACAAGATCCAGCTTCATCCACCAGAACACAGGCACCAGTCCCCTCCACCAGGAAGCCTACACAACCCACTGAACAAACCTTAGCCACTGAGGTGAGACACGAAAACCAATGGGAACTACAAACCTGCAGACTGTGAAAAGGAGACCCCAAGCACAATAAGTTAAGCAAAATGAGAAGACAGAGAAATACACAGCAGATGAAGGAGAAAGGTAAAAACCAACCAGACCAAACAAATGAAGAGGAAATACGCAGTCTACCTGAAAAAGAATTCAGA
>NC_041223.1:36245537-36247871 GCF_002837175.3 Physeter macrocephalus | reverse complement strand
CTATCAAAAATTAAATACAAAGAAAAAAATATTAAAAGCAGCAAGGGAAAAACAACAAATAACATACAAGGGAATCCCCATAAGGTTAACAGCTAATCTTGCAGCAGAAACTCTGCAAGCCAGAAGGGAGTGGCAGGACATATTGAAAGTGATGAAAGGGGAAAATCTACAACCAAGATTACTCTACCCAGCAAGGATCTCATTCAGATTCAATGGAGAAATTAAAACCTTTACAGAAAAGCAAAAACTAAGAGAATTCAGCACAACCAGACCATCTTTACAACAAATGCTAAAGGAACTTCTCTACACAGGAAACACAAGAAAAGGAAACGACCTACAATAACAAACCCAAAACAATTAAGAAAATGGTAATAGGAACATACATATAGATAACTACCTTAAATGTAAATGGATTAAATGCTCCAACCAAAAGACATAGACAGGCTGTATGGCTAGAAAACAAGACCCGTATATATGCTATCTACAAGAGATCTACTTCAGACCTAGACACATACAGACTAAAAGTGAGGGGATGGAAAAAGATATTCCATGCAAGTGGAAATCAAAAGAAAGCTGGAGTAGCAATTCTCATATCACACAAAATGGACTTTAAAATAAAGACTACTACAAGAGACAAAGAAGGACACTACATAATGATCAAGGGTTCAATCCAAGAAGAAGATATAACAATTGTAAATATTTATGCACCCAACATAGGAGCACCACAATACATAAGGCAAATGCTAACAGCCATAAAAGGGGAAATTGACAGTAACACAATCATAGTAGGGGACTTTAACACCCCATTTTCACAAATGGACAGATCATCCAAAATGAAAATAAATACGGAAAAAGAAGCTTTAAACAATACATTAAACAAGATGGATTTAATTGATATTTATAGGACATTCCATCCAAAAATAACAGAATACACTTTCTTCTCAAGTGCTCATGGAACATTCTCCAGGATAGATCATATCTTGGGTCACAAATCAATCCTTGGTAAATTAAGGAAACTGAAATCATATCCAGTAACTTTTCCAATCACAGTGCTATGAGACTAGATATCAATTACAGGAAAAAATCTGTAAAAAATACAAACACATGGAGGCTAAACAATACACTACTAAATATCCAAGAGATCACTGAAGAAATAAAAAAATACATAGAAACAAATGACAATGAAAACATGATGACCCAAAACCTATGGGATGCAGCAAAAGCAGTTCTAAGAGGGAAGTTTATAGCAGTACAATCCTACCTCAAGAAACAAGAAACATCTCAAATAAACAACCTAACCATACATCTAAAGAAAGCAATTAGAGAAAGAAGAACAAAAAAAAAAACCCAAGTTAGCAGAAGGAAAGAAATAAAGATCAGATCAGAAAAAAATGAAAAAGAAATGAAGGAAACAATAGCAAAGATCAATAAAACTAAAAGCTGTTTTTTTGAGAAGATAAACAAAATTAATAAACCATCAGCCAGACTCATCAAGAAAAAAAGGGAGAAGACTCAAATCAATAGAATTAGAAATTAAAAAGGAGAAGTAACAACTGACACTGCAGAAATACAAAGGATCATGAGAGATTACTACAAGCAAGTCTATGCCAATAAAATGGACAACCTGGAAGAAATGGACAAATTCTTAGAAAAGCACAACCTTCCAAGACTGAACCAAGAAGAAGTAGAAAATATAAACAGACCAATCACAAGAACTGAAACTGAGACTGTGATTAAAAATCTTCCAACAGACAAAAGCCCGGGACCAGATGGCTTCACAAGCAAATTCTATCAAACGTTTAGATAAGAGTTAACACCTATCCTTCACAAAGTCTTCCAAAATATAACAGAGGGAGGAACACTCCCAAACTCATTCTACAAGGCCACCATCACCAATGATGAAAAATCTGAAAGAGAAATTAAGGAAAGACTCCCATTTACCATTACAACAAAAAGAATAAAATACCAAGGAAACAACCTACCTAAGGAGATGAAAGACCTGTATGCAGAAAACTATAAGACACTAATGAAAGAAATTAAAAATGATACTAACAGACGGAGAGATATACCATGTTCTTGGATTGGAAGAATCAACATTGTGAAAATGAATATACTACCCAAAATAATCTACAGATTCAATGCAATCCCAATCAAATTACCAATGGCATTTTTCACAGAACTAGAACAAGAAATTTCACAATTTGTGTGGAAACCCAAAAAACCCTGAATAGCCAAAGCAATCTTGAGTAAGATAAATGGAGCTGGAAGAATCAGGCTTCCAGGCTTCAGACTATACTACAAAGCTACAGTAATCAAGACAGTATGGTACTGGCA
>NC_041223.1:36173022-36240657 GCF_002837175.3 Physeter macrocephalus | reverse complement strand
TGCAGAAATACAAAGGATCATGAGAGATTACTACAAGCAAGTCTATGCCAATAAAATGGACAACCTGGAAGAAATGGACAAATTCTTAGAAAAGCACAACCTTCCAAGACTGAACCAAGAAGAAGTAGAAAATATAAACAGACCAATCACAAGAACTGAAACTGAGACTGTGATTAAAAATCTTCCAACAGACAAAAGCCCGGGACCAGATGGCTTCACAAGCAAATTCTATCAAACGTTTAGATAAGAGTTAACACCTATCCTTCACAAAGTCTTCCAAAATATAACAGAGGGAGGAACACTCCCAAACTCATTCTACAAGGCCACCATCACCCTGATACCAAAACCAGACAAAGATGTCACAAAGAAAGAAAGCTACAGGCCAATATCACTGATGAACATAGATGCAAAAATCCTCAACAAAATAGTAGCAAACGGAATCCAACAGCACATTAAAAGGATCATACACCTTGATCAAGTGGGGTTTATCTCAGGAACGCAAGGATTCTTCAATATACGCAAATCAATCAATGTAATAAACCATATTAACAAATTGAAGGAGAAAAACCATACGATCATGTCAATAGATGCAGAAAAAGCTTTTGACAAAATTCAACAACGATTTATGATAAAAACCTTCCAGAAAGTAGGCACAGAGGGAACTTATCTCAACATAATAAATGCCATATATGACAAACCCACAGCCAACATCGTTTTCAATGGTGAGAAACTGAAACTGTTTCCTCTAAGATCAGGAACAAGGCAAGGTTTCTCACTCTCACCAAATTATTCAACATAGTTTTGGAAGTTTTAGCCACAGCAATCAGAGAAGAAAAAGAAATAAAAGGAATCCAAATCAGAAAAGAAGTTAAACTGTCACTGTTTGCAGATGACATGATACTATACATAGAGAATCCTAAAGATGCTACCAGAAAACTACTAGAGCTAATCAATGAATTCAGTAAAGTAGCAGGATACAAAATTAATGCACAGAAATCTCTTGCATTCCTATACACTAATGATGAAAAATCTGAAAGAGAAATTAAGGAAAGACTCCCATTTACCATTACAACAAAAAGAATAAAATACCAAGGAAACAACCTACCTAAGGAGATGAAAGACCTGTATGCAGAAAACTATAAGACACTAATGAAAGAAATTAAAAATGATACTAACAGACGGAGAGATATACCATGTTCTTGGATTGGAAGAATCAACATTGTGAAAATGAATATACTACCCAAAATAATCTACAGATTCAATGCAATCCCAATCAAATTACCAATGGCATTTTTCACAGAACTAGAACAAGAAATTTCACAATTTGTGTGGAAACCCAAAAAACCCTGAATAGCCAAAGCAATCTTGAGTAAGATAAATGGAGCTGGAAGAATCAGGCTTCCAGACTTCAGACTATACTACAAAGCTACAGTAATCAAGACAGTATGGTACTGGCATAAAAACAGAAATGTAGATGAATGGAACAGAATAGAAAGCCCAGAGATAAACCCACACACATATGGTCACCTTATTTTTGATAAGGGAGGTAATAATATACAATGGAGAAAAGACAGCCTCTTCAATAAGTGGTTCTTGGAGAACTGGACAGCTACATGTAAAAGAATGAAATTAGAACAGACCCCAACACCATACACAAAAATAAACTCAAAATGGATTACAGACCTAAATGTAAGGCCAGACACTATAAAACTCTTAGAGGAAAACATAGACAGAACACTCGACATAAATCACAGCAAGATCCTTTTTGACCCACCTCCTAGAGAAAAGGAAATAAAAACAAAAATAAACAGATGGGACCTAATGAAGCTTCAAACCTTGGCACAGCAAAGGAAACCATAAACAAGATGAAAAGACAACCCTCAGAATGGGAGAAAATATTTGCAAACGAAGCAACTGACAAAGGACTAATATCCAAAATTTATAAGCAACTCTTGCAGCTCAATAACAAAAAAACAAACAACCCAATCCAAAAATGGGCAGAAGAACTAAATAGACATTTCTCCAAAGAAGATATACAGATCGCCAACAAACACATGAAAGAATGCTCAACATCTTAATCATTAGAGAAATGCAAATCAAAACGACAATGAGATATCATCTCACACCGGTCAGATTGGCCATCATCAAAAACTCTAGAAACAATAAATGCTGGAGAGGGTGTGGAGAAAAGGGAACCCTCTTGCACTGCTGGTGGGAATGTAAATTGATACAGCCACTATGGAGAACAGTATGGAGGTTGCTTAAAAAACTACAAATAGAACTACCATACGACCCAGCAATCCCACTACTGGGCATATACCCTGAGAAAACCATCATTCAAAAAGAGTCATGTACCAAAATGTTCATTGCAGCTCTATTTACAATAGCCAGGACATGGAAGCAACCTATGTGTCCATCAACAGTTGAATGGATAAGGAAGAAGTGGCACATACATACAATGGAATATTACTCAGCCATAACAGGAAATGGAATTGAGTTATTTGTAGTGAGGTGGACCTTGACTCTGCCATACAGAGTGCAGTAAGTCAGAAAGAGAAAAAAAAATACTGTATGCTAGCACATATATATGTAATCTAAAAAAAAAAAGTTTCTAATGGACCTAGGGGCAGGACAGGAATAAAGACACAGGTGTAGAGAATGGACTTAAGGACACGGGGATGGGGAAGTGTAAGCTGGGATGAAGTGAGAGAGGGGCATGGACATATATAGACTACCAAATGTAAAATAGATAGCTACTAGGAAGCAGCCACATACACAGGGAGATCAGCTCAGTGCTTTGTGACCACCTAGAGGGGTGGGATAGGGAGGGTGGGAGGGAGCTGCAAGAGAGAGGAGATATGAGGATATATGTATATGTATAGCTGATTCATTTTGTTATAAAGCAGAAACTAACACACCATTGTAAAGCAATTATACTCCGATAAAGATGTTAAAAAGAATCAATAATAATATAAGCCTCAAATATTTGGAAACTAAACACACACCTAAATAATTCATGGATCAAAGAAATTTAAGGGAAACTAGAAAATAATTTGAACTCAGTGGTAATTAACACACAGCATGTCAAAATTTGTGGGATGGAACCAAACCAGTTCTTAGAAGAAAATTTATAACATTAAGAGCTTATATTAGAAAAGAAGGAAGGATTAAATCAGTGAGTTAAGCTTCCACTTTAAAAATTTACAACAATAATAATAGAAGAAAAGAAATAATAAAAAGCAGAAATCCTAGCCAACTTATCAAAAAAAAAGATAAAATAAATTACCAATATCAGGAATAAAAGTGTATCCATCACAACAGGTCCCAGAGACACTAAAATCATAATAGGATATTTTTATCAACTTCATGCTAATAAATATGTTAATTTAGAAAAAAGGATAATTATTTGAAAAACACAACCCACCAAAACTGACACATAAAGTAAAGAAAGAAAGAAAGAAAATTTAAATGGACCTTACTATATTAAAGGCATTGATTCCAATGCCTTTAATCTTCCAGCTTCAGATAGATTCACTGATGAAATCTGTCAGAAATTTTTATTATGGTAAAATATATATAACATGAATTTACCATTTTAACCATTTTTGCATGTACAGTTCAGTGCCTTTAAGTATATTCACATTTTTATGCAACCATTACCACCATTCATCTCCAGAACTTTTTTCGTCTTCCCAAACTGAAACTCTGTACTCATTAAATAATAACTCGTACTTCCCTCTCTTCTCAGCCCCTGAAAACTACACTCCACTTTCTGTCTGTGAATTTCACTACTCTAGGTACCTCTATAAATGCAATCACCAAGTATTTATAATTTTGTGACTGCCTTATTTCACTTAGCATGATGTCTTCAAGGTTCATGCATGTTATAGGATGTGTCTGAATCTCCTTAATTTTTTTTTTTTTTTTGTCGCTCTGCACAGCTTGCAGGATCTTAGTTCCCTGATGAAGGATTGAACCCAGGCCCTGGCAATGAAAGCAACAGTCCTAACACTGGACCACCAGGGAATTCCCTGAATTTCCTTCTTTTTAAGACCAAATAATATTTCAACGTTACTATGAACATGGATGTACAAATATCTGTTTGAGTCCCTACTTTCAATTCTTTTGAGTATAAACCCAGAAGTGAAATTGCTGGATCATATAATAAATCTCTTTAATTTTTTGAGGAATTGCCATATTGTCTTCCATAGTGGCTATACCATTTCATATTATCAATAGGAGTGCAATACTGGTCCAATTTCTCCACATCCTCACCAACACTTATTATTTTCTGTTTTTTTTTTTTTTTAAATAATAGTCATCCTAATGGATATGAAATGGTATCTCATTGTGTCCTAACTTAACATTTCCCTAATGATTAGTGATGTTGAGCATCTTTTCTTGTGTTTATTGGCCATTTGTGAGTCTTCTTTGGAAAAATGTCTTTTCAAGTCCTTTAACAATTTTTAATTGATTTATTGTTGTTGCTGAGTTGTAGGAGTTCTTTATATATTTTAGATATTAATGAGTTATCAGATATATTATTTGCAAATATTTTCTCCCACTCTATGTGTTGCCTTTTCACTCTGTTGACAGTGCCTGTGATGCACAAATGTTTTAATTTTGAGGTAGTGTTATTATCTATTTTTTCCTTGGTTGCCTTTGCTTTTTGTGTCATATCCAAGAGATCATTGCCAAATCCAATGTCTTGAAAATTTCCCTCTATGTTTCCTTCTAAGAGTTTTATATTTTTAGCTCTTATGTGTACATGTTTGACCCATTTAAATTAATATTTGTATATGGTAAAATGTAAGGTTCAGCATCATTCTTTTGCACACGGACAGTCAGTTTCCCCAACACCATTTGTTAAAAAGACTGTCCTTTCCCCATTGAATGGTCTTGGCACCCTTGTCAAAAATCATTTGACCATATGTGTGAGGGTTTATTTCTGGTATCTCTATTCCAATGCTCTATGTTTATCTTTATGCCAGTACCACACTGTGTTGATTACTCTAGCTTTGTAGTAATTTTTAAATCAGGAAGTGTGAGACCTCAGACGTCATCCTTCTTTTTCAGGACTGTTTTGGCTATTAGGGGTTTCTTAAGATTCCATATGAATTTTAGGGTGGACTAGCATGCAAGTAATGTAGAGATGTCAATGACCTTGGGAAGTCTTGTGGAAGAGACTTTGTAATTGTGAATTTAATCTCTTTTATATAGTGTTACTTACATTTTTTAAATTTCTTTTTATGTTTGTTTTTGAAACATTTTTCCTAAGAATTTGTTTATGTTATCAAAGTAGTTAAATATTTTGCCACAGTTTTTCACAATCTTTCCTTACCTCAAAACCATAAAACATTGCTAAGAGAAATTAAGGAAGATTTAACTAACTAGAAAGATACACCATAGTGATGAAATAAAAGACTCAATATTTTTAAGAGGTCAATTCTTGATTCAATGCAATTCTCACCAAAATCCTAGCAGGCTTTTTGATAGAAATTGATACACTGATGCCAAAATTCATATAGAAGTTCAAAGTACTTAGATTAGAAAATACAACTTTGTAAAAGAAGAACAGAGAGAGTTTATAACATCTGATTTCAAGACTTACTATAGAGCTAACTAATTAAGATAGTGTGGTATTGGCATAGGAATAGACAAGTAGATCAATGAAACAGGATTAAAAATTCTAAAAATGAAGTCATACACAGTTAACTTATTTTTGAAAACACACTAAGATAATTCAATGTGGAAATAATAGTCTTTTCAACAAATGGTGCTAGATTACTAAATATTTGTTTTAAAAAGAACTTTGATTTCTCTCTCTCATTTTTCACAAAAGCTAACTAAAAACATATTGTAGACTTAAAACTATAAAACTTCTAGAAGAAAACATAGAACAATATCTTCATGATGTATCTTCTTGATCTTGGAGCAGGCGAAGTTTTCTTAGGACATCAAAAAAGAGAAAAGAAAATAAAGGAAATAATTATAAATTGGGTTTCATATAAATTAAAAATTACTGTTTTTCAAAAGACATCTTTAAGAAAATGAAAAAGTAAGCCACAGAATAAGAGAAAATAATCATGATGTATATATCTGAAAAAAAACTTCCACCTAGAGCATATTAAAAATCTCCTACAGCTCACTAACAAAATGATAACCAGATTTTTTTAAATGAGGAAAAGACTCAAAAGACACTTCACACACATAGACACACACACATTCACAGACAAACAGATACACACAGATATAGAGACACACATACATACAATGGCACATGAACAGTTGCTCAACATCATTAGTCAATGAAGGAAATACAAATTTAAGCTAACATGAACTGGAACTCTCATACATTGTCCATGGGAATATAAAATCATGCATCACTTTGGAAAATAATTTGGAAGTTTCTTATAAAGTTAAACAAAAACCTATCTTATGACTTAGCAATTTCACTGCTATGTGTTTATTTATAATAACCAGATGTGGAATCATTCCACATGTCCATCAGCAGGTGAATGGGTAAACAAATTGTGGTCCATTCACATAAGGAATACTACTCAGCAGTACAACTCCATTAACTACTGATAGGCTTAACAACATGGATGAATCTCAGAAACATTATATGGAGAGAAAGAAGTCACACAAAATAGTGCATACCGTATGATTACATATGACATTCTAGAACAGGAAAGACTAAGCTATGATGACAGAAGTCCAGTTAACAAAGAGAGGGGTATTGACTGCAAAATGATATGAGGGAAACTTCTGGGATTGTGGAACTCTTCCTTATCCTTAATGGGGGTGGTAGTCGCACAGCATTTACTTTGAACTATACTTTAAAATCAGTACATGTTTTTAAATGTAATTTATAATTCAACAGAGCTGATTTTTTGAAAGGTGGTTCTATCTTCTTTCAGTGAAGGAAAACAGTCCACTGATTGGAGCAGGATTAAGACTAGTATTTTCCACTCTTGTCCTCCTAGGAAGTGGCATTAGAAGGTGCATCAGTCCATCTTTTTTCTGTCAATTCAGGTGTGCCAATGTCCTTGGCAAGAGTCCTGAAGTCTTCTTGATGTAGAGGACATTGTGGTTCCAATGCAGAGTGAGCTCTCTGGGGTGCCATGTGATTCTCTGAGGCATGCATGCCAATATACTTTTGTAGTTTTTGTTATACTGATTTTAATTAGTTATTTCAACTTAACATTCATCTTATTAGAGGCTGCATCACTACAATAGCTATCTAGCTAAAATAGCACATTTTTTTTCTGCAGTAAGTCTAGCAAACTTTATGTTTACTGTTTTTGCAATGATGAGCCATTATTGTAGAGATTCACTATTCAGTGGGACCCTTGTTAAGTAGCAGAATTTTTGTTTGTAGTCAGCCTCAGTCCATCCCATTGCTTTCAGGCAGAATTGCCTTAAGTCATTCCAGATTGATCCAATCTATATCCCATTTTTATTTATTTTCATTTTTTATTTCTATTTTGTTAATGTAGTGATTTATTTATTTATTTATTTTTAATTGAAGTATAGTTAATGTACAATATTATATAAGCTACAGGTGTACAATATAGTGATTCACAATTTTTAAAGGTTATACTCCATTTATAGTTATTATAAAATATTGGCTATAGTTCTTATGTTGTACAATATATCCCTGTAGCTTATTTTATACATAATAGTTTGTACCTCTTATCCCCAACCTCTATATTGCTCCTCCCCTGTGCCCTCTCCCCACTGGTAACCACTATTTGTTCTCTATGACTGTGAGTCTGTTTCTTTTTGCTACTTCACTAGTTTGTTGTATTCCTTAGATTCCACATATAAGTGGTATCATACAGTATGTGTCTTTTTTTGACTTATTTCAGTTAACATAGTTCCCTCCAAGTCCATCCATATTGCTGCAAATGGCAAAATTACATTATTTTTATGGCTGAGTAGTATTCCATTGTATATATATATATACCACATCTTCTTTATCCATTCATCTGTTGATGACACTTAAGTTGCTTCCATATCTTGGCAATTGTAAATAATTCTGCTATGAATATTGGAGTGCACATATCTTTCTGAATTAGTGTTTTCAGGTTTTTTTGGATATATACCCCAGAGTGGAATGGCTGGATCATATGGTTGTTCTATTTTTAGTTTTTGAGAAACCTTCATACTGTTTTCCCCGGTGTCTGCACCAATTTACATGCTTACCAACAGTGTACAAGTGTTTCCTTTCCCCACATCCTTGCCAACACTTGTTATTTGTGTTCTCTTTGATGGTAGCCATTCTGAAAGGTATGAGGTGATATCTCATTGTGGTTTTGATTTGCATCTCCCTAATGATTAGTGATGAGCATCTTTTCATGTGCCTGTTGGCCATCTGCATGTCCTCTTTAGAGAAATGTCTATTCAGGTCTTCTGCCCATTTTTTAATTGGGCTGGGGATTTTTTTCTCTTGTTGAGTTGTATGAGCTGTTTATATATTTTGAATAATAACCCCTTATCGGTCATATCACTTGCAAATATTTTCTCCCATTCAGTAGGTTTTCTTTTCATTTTGTCAATGCAAAAGCTTTGCTGTGCAAAAGCTTTTATCCCATTTTTAAGCATTCACAAAGAAGAAAATTTCCATCTCCTCTTTTCTAACTTTTCGAATTATAATTGTTAAATCTCTTATTTCAAGAAAGCTCCTCTTTGCTCTAAGTCAAATCCTCTGTTCTGAGATTTAGTCCAGGAGGCAAGGCAAGATATTGGTCAGCCTGGCACTGGTAATCAGCACCCCCAGAGGTGATAAGTAGCCATAACATAATAGGAGTGGTGACCCAAGAACAGCAAAGAGAGGAAGGTGATTTTATTATTCAGGATAGGTTAGTTTACACTATGGCAGCTAGCAATCCAAAAAATCTTGGTGAATGAAAACAACAAAGGTTTGTTTCTCATGCTGCATTTCTGTTGAAGATTAGTGGGTGTTAGGACCTACTGACTCTGCTCCAGGTCATCCTTACTCAGGAATCCAGATGAACGGATTCAAATATCTGGACTATAACTGTCACTTCCAGTCACTAGTCCTGAGAGGAAGCAGTAAATTTCAAACATCCAGGGGAGAGGAAAAAGGAATATCAATGAATAATAAGATTGTTGACCATATTCTTGACCACGTGATTCCTAAAAATACAAAAATCTTAAAGGTCCTCAGACAACTGTATGTATCTGCAAGTAGCAAAGCTTCAAGACTTCATGACGCAACTGGGCTGGAGGACAGATCCTGAGCTCCAATTTCAAGATTGGAAAAAACAAGAGGAATTAGAGGACTGGACAGAAACTTGGAAAAGGATAAAATTACATCTCTAGCCTTGCAAACTGTGGCAATGGAGACAAGTATTACTTGGGCTCTTACCAGTAGGAATTAGATGGTTAATATCAGAACATCCATGAGAGGAGCTTGGATCTAAGCACAGCTTGAGAGTCCAAAGGCCAGTCTTGAGGCACTGTGTCCTGAAGCAACTGATAAGGAGAACGCCCTAAGCTGTATGTGGTGGATACCTCTAGGTGCAAATTGCAGTCTCTAAAATTCTTTGTGCTTCAAGCTGGTGTTACATGGAAAAGGGCATAGTAAACCACTAAATGTGGGGAGTCCAAATGTGAGGAAACTAGAAAGAAGGAGCAGAGATAATGAACTGGATTTGGCAGTCCTTGATATCTAGTGTCTTACAATTTACTTGTCTGAGGAGGAGAAGAAAGGAAGTGCATACATCAAAAAATCATAAATATTTATTTATCATAAATAAACACTTGACTGCTAAACTATCTATTAATGTCCTAGAGTGGATGCATGGAAGGGTAACTTCCAGAGAAGATTTCATGGATAAGGTTGGCTTGGTACAAGTTGCTCAGCTAGGAAAAATTCCCGTGGCTACGTGTCTGACTTATTCCACCACAAAGACATTTTCCAGCTGCCCAACAGCATGAGTGATTTGACAGGAGTGCGGCTCCAGAAACAACAGATACACTAGATGGTGCCTTCCATATCATACTAGGGAAATGAACATTAGGACATTTTCTTCAGTTCACCTCCAAACCTGGAAAACCCTTCCAGGGTTTTTTTTATATAACCCTTATATCTCAGGGTTAATACCTGAGATATAAGTAGAAGAAAGGGCTTCTGATTCATTCAGGGAAGTGTGTTTTGAGTCCTGTTTTAGTTTATAGTAAATAGTTCAGAAATTCTGAACAATGTAATGTACTTCTATGGTTTCATATTTTCTCTCTGCCTGAAACTTACAATCCAAATCTTATCCCACACTCCTCTTTCAGAGCTTCAGCTGCACACTGAGTTTCTCTACATCCATGTTCTATAGATACTTCAATACATCCCAAAAGAATTTAGCATATTTTCCTCCAAACATGTTCTTTCCTCTGCCTGCTATAGAAGAGTATCTCTCAGTTACTCAAATCAGAAATCTCTGATCCCTTCCTGCCTCCTGTTTCTTCTAAACACCTAAATCCAGTCAGTCACCAAGACCTAATAACTCTAACTCTTTAATAGCTTTCAATGGGTCCCCTGTCTCCATTCACACTGCTTCAGGAGCCTCAACATTTCTTGCCAAAACAATATTATTGTACTTGTTCCCCCACCTCCATTCTCTCCCCAGACTCCTCCATTTCTCGTGTTGCAACTAGAGGCTTCTTCCTAGAATGTAACCCTATCATGTTAATCCTCTTAAAAAGCTGTTACTTTAAGGACCAGCTCCAAACTGCTTAGCTGGACCTTCCCTATCCCTATTAGCCTCTGCTAATCTTCCTAACCCTAGCTCTCAGCCCAGAGGCCCAGCACCTTGCTTTCCAGAGACACGGCACAACTTTCATTCTCATAAGTGGACCCTGCTTGTTTTTCCTTTTTCTTTTTCTTACTTTCCTGAGCTCTCGCACGTAACTTCCTGGATCCCTGAGCAAAGCTGTGTCTCAGGAAAGCAGACTGATATGTCTCCTATGTTATGGTGAAACCAACAAACCCCTTTTGTAGTTATGGAATACCATTTTCATCTACAGCTTTGGCCTACATATATTTGAATACTTCCGTTATTCATTGTTACACTCAAAAGATTATAGGTCAATATTTCACAACTGCCCATTTTTTCCAGCCTCTATATTAGAGACAAAAATATAGCTGCAAGGCAATTTTTAAATTTCAAATCACCAGTTTCTCTCTAGAGACTTTACTCCTAGATTCTTTATACTACAATGATGAATAATCTTAAAATATAAATTAGGCAGGTCCCATTTTTATTAAAAATATGATGAGATTTAGATATATCCAAAACCCAATGAATAGAATATTCTAGGTATTTTTCTCTGAAATCTATTTCAGGCTGATCGATTTTGCTCTTTAGCTATAGTCTAAAAAACAAACCCAGCCAGCTGTTCTGCAAATGCCAATCAAAAGAGAAATTATGTGAAAGAATACGGGTAGATCTATACAGGACCATCACTACTGGAAATTCAACAAAAGCTTCTTTTTTAATGGTAGGCCAATCAAATGACATATATGAAGGAAAATAGGTTATTTTTATTAAATTAAAATAAAATCTCAAAGCCTGGTAATATTCATGCGTCAAAAAAGAAAAAGAAATAGTTGTATGCTGGGCTTAATACTTTAACACAGAAAACAAAATATTTAGCTTTAGGTAAAGTAAATTTAATTATTATTAAATACATTAATTACTAAAAAGAGCCCCAACTTTGAAGATACCAATTCTAAATTTTGTTATATTTTATACGAATTAACAAATGTTCTTAATTACAAAAGGAAGTGCTAAGAAAGACAGCATTAGCACGTTCAGAACATGTAATTTTTCTCCCTCATCGGGTGTCTGATTCTACATAAAACTGAACATTTTTTGTTGCTGTAGAGGATTATGACCAGTCCATACTCAACACTAACTAGAATTAAGCTTAGTTATTAACCAGGTAACTATAATTTCTACCAGTAGGAAGTTGTGGTTCTAGGGGTCAGAAATACAGGAATGAAGTGTAAGCAATGGGCTGAGTTAAAAATTTAAAACGTTGAGGCATGGCAGTGTTTGGCATTCATTTCACCGACTGCCTCCTTCACACACTTGCCTCTTAGTTAAGGGTTACGTTGGTGATGGAGAAGGGGTGGCAGGGTGTGGGGATGGAATGACTGTAGCCAGGAAATCAACTCTGAACTCTGCAACTAAGCTGAGCAGGGGCTTTCAGATCAGTCAGCATGAGTCCCTCAATGACGAAAAAGCACAAACCGATAATTCTCCAAGTTTAGATATCCTGGAAGGCTTTTAATTCGATCCAGTGTTTGGTCTTCATCTGTTCCTGTTAAACACAGCAACATTCACATATCATAACTAATTAACAGTTGTTGAGTGTAGTCTCTAGGGAATTGCATGGTATAAGGTGCCATGCTTTGTAGAAAAGAAAAGTAATATACTGCCCATGACAGCTTATATCATAAAAAAAGACTCACTGGTTGCATTGTGCTTACATATGTTTTGATTGCAATTATTTGAATTCAATAAAATGTAATGAGGTGCTCTTAGCCTGTGGGCAAAACTGACATAGAATTTAATTTGCACTAGTCAGCTGAAGGCACAAAACGTTCCTGGGGAAAATTCTGCTGTGCCATATAAACATGCAACTCTTACTGACAGGTCCTTGGAAATCCTGTGCATAAACTTCCTATGCAAGTGAGAGAGAGGGTGTGCTGATAACCACAAACACTACTGGAATTGAAGTAGAATGTTCACTTATTTGACAGAGTAAGCTAAATTGTTTCTCGACCTTAGTTTCCTCCCTAAAGGTCAATATTTTCATTTTGCAACTTCTAGCTAAGATCACTGACAAATAAAGCAAAACAGAGGGGGTGTCTTTTAAAGGAAATTTGGTGGAAAACAGACCATTTGAAATTAATTTTAAGTTACTTCTTGGTTTTTCATACATGACCTCCCACAGTCATGAGAACCAGAGGCAAAGGTGACTTTCTCTCAGTAACTGGGACAGGCTTTTTTTTTTCTTCCTTACGAGTCAGGATTATATGACCTTATAAATTGGTCTCATTACAGAGCTACTGACAGACAGACATATTGGTTGCTGCCAGTAGGCATATGGGCTGAAATTTGGAGGAGGGGCGAACAGATGGAGTGGGGACATGGAGTGATGGACGGGCCCCTCACACAGGGCCCAGCTGGTAGGGAGCAGGTCATGTCTGTTACTGCTAAACTGAGAAAGATAAGAGTGTCAGCAGTGGGGAAGGTGACTCCATCAATCAGCCTCTTCATTATGGCAAGAAAGAGGCTTGTAGTCTGACGGTGGAAGAAGGGGGCTGGTCGTCCCACACCCCACAGGTGGCAACTCGAAGGGGCTTGTCTTTCACATTGCAGGAGGAAGAAGAATGTGCCTCCCCAAGTTACCTTTAGTTGTTGTGAGTCCTTCAGAGAAAACTCAGGTGACGATTTAATATCTTAAAGTTTATTTTCAAGTGTTTTTATTTTGAGTAAAGTATTACATGAACATTACTGCTTGATAATGTAAGAAAGTAACATTACAAGGGGGTTTCCAGGGAATTCCCTGGCTGTCCAGTGATTAGGACTCGGAGCTTTCACTGCCGGGGCTGGGTTCGATCCCTGGTCTGGGAACTAAAACCCCGGAAAAAAAAAAAAAAAAAAGGGAGAGTGTGTTTCCAGGTGAACCCCAGGCTCTCTTCTGCCGCAATGGCAAAGTCCAAGGCAAATGGGGTGGAAACAGGGAGGCTATCTAAGAGCTTCTGGAACATAAGCTGTGTCAGTGACTCGGTCTTGCTCATCTCTAATTCCCAGGTGCCTAAAACAGAGACGTGCCGTACATACTTATTAAACGAATTAAGTCAAAAGTACAGGAAGTGGGCTTCCCTGGTGGCGCAGTGGTTGAGAATCCGCCTGCCGATGCAGGGGACACGGGTTCGTGCCCCGGTCCGGGAAGATCCCACATGCCGCGGAGCGGCTGGGCCCGTGAGCCATGGCCGCTGAGCCTGTGCGTCCGGAGCCTGTGCTCCGCAAAGGGAGAGGCCACAACAGTGAGAGGCCCGCATAACGAAAAAAAAAAAAAAAAAAAAAAAAAAAGTACAGGAAGTGCCTCAAAGTGATTTTAACTCCCAAGCAAATCTATTTTCTGACTCTTTCTCTGACGTCAATTTTACTTTACCAGCTTTCCTTTTCTGCTGTTTGAACCTAGGTTCTACAGGTTCAATTTAGGTAAGAAGCAGCAGCAAATGGAACATTTGGGACTAGATGTAGTTAATACACTCAATTAAGAGTTGCACAAATGGTTCACACTTTAGTGAAGGCATGATGAAATATGGGGAAAGGAACGCTTCTTTTATTCTGAGGAATATATCCTTATATCACACATGCTACTGAGAGATTGCTGGGTCTGTTTCAGTTTCCCTAAAGGCAGAACAAAATCTTATTTATTTAATCCCCAGTACAATGTCTTGAAAATAATGATACTTAATAAATGTTGAACCAATGAACTTAAAGGATTATTTTCTTTTCACAGAGTTTTTCATTAAACACAGGTTCCATGAACTAATTTGGCTTTATTACATATTTCTGGGAGACAAAAATGCCCATATTCTGGGACAAGGAATGTGACCCAAAGATTATTTTATTTGAAAATTTTCTGATCTATAGAATTTTTTATTTCAAGAGAGATACATTTATTCTCTTAAATAATAACATTTTTTAGTAAAAATTTTGTCATGTGGAAATTAGAATAGTTTTGGGAATTAAAATAGCAAATAGTTGAATCTAAAAAAAGCTGACCTTAATAATTAATTATTAATATAGACCAACCTATGAAGAAAGTGGGTGTTTCTGATTTGTAGGTACATTTGAAAGTTATTACCTGATCAAATAGGCTAAATATCTGATATTCTATTTATATTCTCTCTTATCACCCAATTGGAGATTAATAATATATAGTACTACAATATAAGAAAAGTATATACTTTTTTGAGATTTCTTAGCAAATACATTTTTTAAAATGTATATGGCTTTAAAGATCCCAAGTTCTCTGTAAAGAAGTTCTATTCCATACTAACATGATGTTAACTCTCCTTACTTAATTTGTATCTCCTAAAAGACAACTGTTTATAAAATTAGAACAGATTTTGAATAAATAGAAAAGTGTGTTAAATTTGAAAGTGTTCTTATATTCTGAGTGTACAGGCAGCTGACCCCTGTGTGATAAGATTCACTTCAGGCATCCTGCTGCACTCTTGGGAAGGACACATTGCTGACCTCAGTAACTGGGTTAGATAGCAGTTTCCTAACTGATAATGAAGGGTTTGAACAAATGACTCTTGGATTGAGGGAGGCTTGCTGCAGAACATGTTAGAGGAGGAGACGAAGTGAATGAGTGCTTGGGCTCTAGACTGAGAAGGACTTGACTCTGAATCCAGTCCTAAAGCCTTAGGTGAGTTAATTAGCTTATAACTCTTTGTCTTCTGAGTTTGAGTTGACATTAAAACAGACAATGCACATGAAGAACCTACCACTGTGTGTGATACAGTGTTAGCACTCATAGGTGGTAATGGTTTTATTTCTGCTGTCACTGTTTGCTTTGCTAAGATTGCAGTTTTGTTCCTAAATACCCCAGGGACATTTAGTGCTTTTTTGTTATAATCCTCCAAAAGCTGCCTTTAAAGAAAATCTAGGAATTCAGTCTTTCTTCCTTTTTTTTTCCTTTTTGCTATCTTTCCCCTTCCTTCCTTCCTTCCCTTCTTCCCTTCCTTCCTTCCTTCCTTCCTTTCCCTCTTCTTTCCTTCCTTCCTTTTCCCCTTTTTTCCTTTTCCATGTCTATGTAGTCAACAGATTTTTACTTAGTTACTATATGGGAATCCAAAGCTTCATGCATGTAGGACATTTAAGAATGAAGTTTCCTTGTCTGTAAACAGGGCGATTTATACTGTCTGGATTATCCTATAAAGGGAAAAATACTTTCTAATTATAAGAGAAAATGCTCAATATTAGGATAGTGGTATCTCCTGTAAGTATAGATGAGACTTTGAATTCCTGAGGGTATTTTTCATTTGGTAATATTGATCATAGTATAAAAAAATCATGATAGATTAAAGGTATGCCCTCTTCTAGGTTTCCTAGTGTCCTGCAGGACCTTCACTTTCGTGACTATCCTAAAATATATACTATCCTTTTCTCTGAATGCTTTTGCTTCTCCCAGTGTGTGAGATACTCATATGCCAGCATTCTTTAGAATAAGCTTGCTGCCATTTATTTTGGGAATGTATGCCAATCCTCTAATGAGGAATCTCTCCCCACCCTCTGATTCAATTTGTTCACAATCACTTTGATTTCTATTGATCCTAAAATAATATGGAAGTAACAATAGTAAAAATAGACGTGCTAAAGTATTTCTATATGTATATGTTGTATTGGTGATTTGAAACTTCAGGTATTGAGAATTGACTCCGAAGGAGAGAGCCCAACCACAAGCTGGATTATTTTCCAAACGCTTTGGGTTTGGCAGAAACTAAAATGCTTGTTGCCAAGCCCCTTTCCTCCTAATTTTTAAAAATTATGTGTGTTTCAAGGGAAATTTAATCCACATGTTTCTGATTCATTTGCACTTAAGTTGTCAAACTGTTTTGTAATCACAAGTCTCTATCTTTCTCTCTGCACAGAAAAGTTGAGTTTTTCCAAGTGTGCATAAACAATAACCTCTCAGAAGAATGAACTGAATTTTAAATTCAGAAATCAAGGATGGGCAAAAATCTGTATATCTCACCTGCTCTTGGGAGAGGAAAAGATTTTTGGAATTTTGACCCAGCCTCAAATCTTTTGATGTTAGACTTTCACTTGCCCTTGGAAATATGAGATTCTTCCCACTAGGAAAAAATGTTTTTAGAGTTTAAAATATGCTGTAGAAGGTGCTAAATGACCACTGACGCAGGAAGATTCTAACTCTTTAAAATTACAAGTAAACATGACTGTGAATAATATTAGTGTTATGTTTTATAACAAAAGACTTTATAATCTCCACACTGGGCTTCTTTACAACTACAAACTCTTCATCTCTTACATGTGAATTTAACAAAGCAAAAGTGCAAACTTTCTTTCCCCAAAATACTTTATCTAAAATTAGTTTGAGTTACTAATAGGAAAATTTACAGGGGGAAAATAAACATGATATTCTTAAAAGCTTGTTCCATCTCTGAAAATAGCTCAGAACTTGCTGTATTTACATATTTTTCTTATAAAACATTCTGTAGTGAGGGTTCAAATACCGAAGCTTACTATAATAAAATGTCCCATTTGGGAACATTAAGAACTTTTGTTTTATGGGAACTCAAAATGGTTACTCCCATTTGGATCTCTTAGGAAGTGCTAATTCCCAACACTTCCTCCTTTATCATGAGATCAAACCATTTGGACCACTTATTATCATGTACTCAGTAAAACTCAATCTGTTGTGTTAATTAGTTATGTAAACACATTTTATAATTGTGGAGACAAAGCAGAACTAGGCAACTGGGTAGGTGAGAAAAGATCAAAGATCTTCCTTAATAAATTGTTACGCTAATTAGTGTTTGTCTTGTAGTGCTTCTCCAGGGGGTCTTTTAAACCCAAGCTTGGGAAAACCTGCTTAGAGAACAAGGAAGCTTTGGCACAAACGGATCTTGCCAAGCTCCCAAAACTGACTTAAAATCAGTGAAGCAAGAGAAAAAGGAGTACAAAAGAAAGAGGTAAAAAGAACTATGCATTCCTCTTGAGGAGATCCTACTCTTAAGACTATAATATGGAAAAGGATTATCAGATCACATGTAGCCTATTTTTATACTAGAAAACAGCTTTCCCTAGCCCTCACCCCCTCCAAGAAAGATTGTGTATAGCTTGCTTTGAAAATAAGCAAGGTACTGTAATGTCTATACCTCTCAAAAAGTATTATTAAAAGGTACCTCAATTTTAGGAAGACAAAGGCCTCCAGGAGGTGCCCACACCCCCATCCCACCCCCGCCCCCCATCAACGTTACCTAGGTTTCTTCTCTGCCTTATTCTCCTTCGTGGCATTTACCACTATCCACCATACTACATAATTGACTCATCATCGATTTTCTTCCAATTAGAAAGGCCAGGAGGGCAGGGAGTTTTGTCTCTTTGTTTTCCACTGGCTTGTCCAATGATTGAATAGAAGAATAAATATATATCAATGATAAATATTAATGTTCTAAACATTTCAGAATGGTATAATATGGAGTTGTTCAACCATGTTTCTAAACATGGTATAATTTACAATTGTTCCACCACTTACATGATGTGAACTGGCCTTGGGCAATTCACTTAATCTTTCTGAATTCTGTTTCCTCACAGGTATATATGGTTATTATTGTCTTCCTTTCAGGGTTGTGTCAAGATGGGAGATGATTATATAAACTGCCCAGCAGCGTCCAGCACTTAGCAGATGCTCAGTAAAATGTGGTTATTGTTTTGTTGTTGTCATCATTATTTTTTTCCCTTTGTCTTTATGCAAGCCAACTAATATTAAGACCCTTGGGTTGAGTATCCTTTTTCTTTGCTTTTTACCTTGCTTCTCTTCTTTTTTTTTTTTACATTTTATTCATATTTCTTTAATTCTATAGTATGTTCTTGAGGGTTAATCAGTTCAAATGTTTAAAAAGCAGCAATAAAATAAACAAAACCTGATAAGAATTTGTTAGGACTATTCTTTAACTTTCTCTGAAAATTTCCACATATTTGTAAATTACTACTGATGTTCCCAATTTACAAATATAGTATAGGTAAGGGTGAGTATTTTCTATTTCCAAGTATTGATATTTCCAAACCCAGGGACAGTTTCTTATTACCCATTTTGCCTAAGGTTTTCAAATAAGAATTTATTCACTTCCTTGCAGCCTTGGTGGAGATTGACTAGTCCCAGATCTGTATCTAGGGTTGCCTCAGCCTCAGCCATATCTTTTAACTTTTAATTTAAAACGTATTTTTTAAAAATTTTATTTATTTATTTTTGGCTGCTTTGGTTCTTCGTTGCTTCTCAAGAGCTTTCTCTAGTTGCGGCAAGCGGGGGCTACTCTTCGTTGAGGTGCACGGGCTTCTCATCGCGGTGGCTTCTCTTATTGCAGAGCATGGGCTCTAGGCACGCAGGCTTCAGTAGTTGTGGCGCACGGGCTTAGTTGCTCTGCAGCATGTGAGATCTTCCCGGTCCAGGGCTTGAACCCATGTCCCCTGCATTGACAGGTGGATTCTTAACCACTGTGCCACCAGGGAAGTCCTATAACGTATCTTTTAACTCTAAATTACAGTCCTATCTTGAAACTCTCTCCAGGAAGGCTGGGAGTGCTGAAGAAAAGAGGAAGGTAAAACAGCCCAAGAAGTTCCCGTCTAGAATGTTCTGTATCTGGTCTTATTTTCTGGCACCCTTGCTATTTCACAAGTTCCCAGCTGGTATGTAACAGTCAACTTGAAAATACATTTTTTTTACCTAGTATTAAAGTAATATGTAAACAAATAGTAATACATGGTTGCAAATGTAGAAAATATGGACAAGCAAAGGAAAAAGAGTAAAAATAATCTGTAATCTCACTGGGTAGAACCTTTTTTCTAGCATACAATAGATATTTATTATCACAAAAATGTATTATCATACATAGATAGTATTTTGAAATCTGTTTTTTAATTTACAATTCAGCATAAATATTTTTCTATCATTAAACACAAAGGCATAATTTCAGTAACATAGTAAGGATATATCACTGTCTATTAAAACAATCTTTTGTCTGCAGATGTGATGGAAAGACTATATATTAGAGCAAAAATTGAAAATATAGATTTTTAAGGTAAGAGGGCAAAAATTGATAGTTTCCGTGTTTTTTTTTCCTGCCAAATAACTCACTTTATTCTTATTTTTTTCCTCTTCTTTAATATAAACCTTGTAAGTAAGAGCACACACACATAAACTATGTAACCTGGAATTACAACGAAAACCTTCTCTGTTCTGTTGAGCATTTTCTCCCTTGATACCCAGAACATTACTACTCAAACAATAGTTCTCAATAAATATTAGTTGGAGAGCTGAATGAATTAAGCTAAATCACATATAAATGCTGTCTTTTGAGATCTATGATTGCAATTTTACCAGCTTGTTTCTTTTGCCACTATGGGAATAAATGAGTTGAGATTGCACCATTTTAGTCTCCATCTCTTTAAGTGTCATTATTATCTAGGCGCAAAGCTGCCAGGTCAGTGTTCTTCCAAACTTGGATAACCTGGATCAGAATGACCTGGAGTGCTGGCTATAAATGCAGATTCCTGGGTCCTGCCCTAGACCTGCTGTTACAGAATATCTAAATGTGGAGCCTGGGAAAGTCTGAGAACTACTCTGAGGGGGGTCAGCAAGCAACTAAATTTGTATATCGGTAGAATAAGTAAGAACATACTGCACCTCCCAGCCTGTGTGGAATGAACGTATCATGGGGAAAGATAGAACTGGGAGGAAATTTTGTTTCTTCATAAATCCAATGGCATTACTTTTATGTTTAGAGGATGTTGAGATCTAGTGAGGGTAAAGAAGGCACATTTGCAGGTCAATTTTGTTTTGTGTGGAAACAACTTCATTGGACAATTCTAATTAAGGGAAGAAAAATAACACAAACCATCTAGGTTTATAAAAGTTTCTATTTACTGCTTGTTCTTGCTATATCTATGGCATCTTTTGAGACTCCAGTGAAAGCTGTTAAGGAAAACGCCCATTCACTGGTCGTAAACAAGAATCTAATTTATTAAGGATGTTTTCTTCTATGCTTTTCGTTCACAGTAAGACTTTTAGAAGTACTTAAGTTTGCTTAAGTATTGCTCAGTCTACAAATGCATTAATTATATCACTCTGTCTAATCAACCTCACAGAACCAGAAACCAACATTTAAAAAAAAATTTTTTGTAGGAAGATGTGAAAATTAATATGGCATGTAGGTGCTGTTGGTTCCAATTAAAATCAATATCTGTCCTGATTTGTGCCTCTTGTCTCTATGACACAAGGGGGCTGGCTAAGGGGATACATCTGCTCCTCTCTCCCAAAGGGGCTCAAAACAAGTGAATGACCTGCAGTGTTTATTATTAAGTTTTCAAAGGGAAAGTTGTTTTGGTCTAATTGAAGCAATAATATGAGAGAGGTTATTTCTGGTCAGTTCCCTGCTGTTTTCACTCTGGAGAATATATTCCAGGTGTTTGCCGTGCTGCACTGCCGTACAAGCACCGTCTTCCCTTGAGTTTAGACATGCTAGGGCTCGTGGAGCAATAAGCTAGCATTGGGAGTTGAAGCCAGTTTTGGCGTTTCCGAGACACTTTTTAAGTTAACTTCGTAGTAAACCAGATGGTTAATGACCACATTCACTTTCAAAAGTTACAGCGACCGTGGAATAAAGCAATGAGATTTTATAAATCCCTAATACATTAAAGAACAAAGAACAATACATTAAAGAACAATTTCTTTTATTTCCCTTTACTCTTAGTCTTTGCCACACCATAAAGAGTAGCTATAATGTCATGTCACTATACTTTACTTTGAAAAGAAATGTCTTTTTTTCTCTTCATCCAGATTAATGTTTGCTTCAAGTAAATAAGAAAAGAAAAATTAAAATCTATCTAATTAGTCAAAATATGAGCCATCATTAATTCATAACTGCTTATTGTATTTCTTTGGTTTTGCAAAAGATATTCTAGCTCCATGATTTTCAAATATCCCTAAAATGTCACAAACAATATCAAGGATGATTGGATTGGTTAAGAATGTAGACTCTGCATCTGGATTTGGGATATTAATACAAATATCCAGTACATAATATTTGGCTGAGGTATATATAAGTGACCGTTTCTAATAAAGGATAAATGTTGTCATAAACAATAGTTTGGGAATTTCAGAGGTGACCCTCCATGTATTAGCTAGCAAACAGATGCTATACACTTTTATATTGCTTTGAGATATTTTCCCGGCAAAATCACAAAGTTGAAAACAACATATTAGTCAATGGAAGTTAATCTTAACTTTCAGAATTGTATGCAATATTCATTTAAGATACCTTAATCTCGATTAAATTCCCAGGTAACCCACACTGGTAATCTCAAACACAAAAGACTATTCTAAAGTTGAAATTCAAAGTCTTCCTTGTTCCAAGTGGAATTTTTGGACCTTGATTTTGCTTATTTTCATCTGTGAACCTAATATGAACCCACAGACCAAAATAGTCACATTAAGAATATGGGCTGGATTTCAGGCTAATCAGGGGAAATGCCTGGGGAGGGTGGTGGTGGTGTTGTCTGCTGCTCACCCGCTTAATCATGCAGACTTTTTGAGTCCAGGATACGTCCAGAGCCTGAGTGGTAGCGATTTCTCAGTTCACATTCCCAGATGTGCGAGTCAAAGGATCTAGCACCGAATGTCCTCAAAGTCTGGCCTCTGGGATGAGGATTGCTCTGCCTCTCTCGAAAGAGAATAATGAGTGGCACTCAGTGTCAAGGGCATCATATTTATAAAGCACTTTGGGTTCTTTGGATGATATTCAAAGTGCTGTGAAGGATCATTACTTATGTATTTTCACTAAATCCAAGGAGAGGGCAGAAACCCAGCTCTGGTGGTTGTGTATCAGGCAAAGGAAGCTGACACGCACATTCCTCTCATTATTCTTTCCCTGCCCCTTCAAATACCACACACGCAGCAACGGTCAATTACAGGGGAGCAGGTGAAGTGTGCAAATTAACACAGGAGAAGAGTGGTGAAAGTCATGGGGGTGGGCTGGGGAGGGAGAAGAGGAGGGAAGAGAGGGGCCGCAATGCCACTTCATAAACATGACAGTTAATAAAAGAAGATTTACATTGTTGAACAGGAAACAAACAAACAAACAAACAACAACAAAAAAACACCATATGATTTCATTCTGAGTGTTTCCAAAAGGTTTGTGATGTTATTGTCTCCATTAAAGGAGATTGGTCCCCCCCAAAAAAGGAGTTCCTTTGAAATATGTAACTGCAAACGAAAAAAATAACTGTCATAACTCAAATGATTTAAAACAACTCAGATGATTTAAAACAACTTTATTCTATTTCAGGGGGCCATCGTTGTTAGAGAGTGTACTTAGATTATTTATTTGCCTTATTAAAGTCTATATTCATATTGCAGAACTAACTATTTGCTAGGATTTAAGTCTTAAAAGAAATTTCACAGATGAGGGTGAGATCAGGGAAGTGTCTGTTACTCCCCCTACTCTTTGTAAAACCTCACAGCAGGTGATGCCAGAAACCATAGTTATCACTGCCAATCTTAATAGACCTTAGTATCTAGACTTTACTACATAATGTAGAATTCATTGTACTTTCAAAATTAGCATCTTCACTGATCATTTCAATGAGCTAAATAGGCAAACCATGAAGATTAGCTCCTGAGTGTTTATTAGTCTGTGATTCACGATTGGTTTACCTCAAGAAAACCATTCTTGAGATGAAAAGTTGGAGGTACATCTGAAAGGTTCTTTGCATGAGAGAGCCACATTTTTAACAATTGGAGAAGGATAAAATGCGCCTTGTGCCAACACTGCTGATTATAAGTTATTTATTTATTATTTTTTTTACTATTAGTGTCCTTTAGGATCATGCAATAACCTAGTAGTGATGAGCTTCAATTATCACTTTATTAGAAACATTTCAAAGAGATCTACAGTTGATAGACTGTGAGAGGAAAGGTCATTTACACTATTGTTCTTCAAAACACAAAGGTCATTTTGAAGTATATGTCTCCTTACAACCTTTAAGACATGACAAATTATCTTTTTTTGTTGTTCAAATGAGGACACTGAGTCACAAACCGACTTATTCACTATTAAATAAAAAGCTTTGATCTCCTGTATTTACAACAGCTGTTTAATTATGATGTTTTTAAGAAGCTGCCATTGTCTATTGCTGGCATCATAATTTTCTGAAACAAAAAAGTGATCCACTTGCGACAGTGCTGGGCCATTCAGTGAGTAGACTAGTTCAGTAATCACAAGCTGGGTTTATGGCTTCACCATCTTAATATTTATAGTAGCTATTTTTCTGAGGCGGGTGGGCATGTGGGTGACTGGCACACCTTGAGTGTTGTCGATAACTCTGGAGCAGAAGTGTGAGTGCGGGGCAGGGTTGGTTCAGCACCGCAGAAACTGTTCTTGAATAGATACAGAGGATATAAGCATCATTTTTGCTGCAGCTGTTTGTTTTAGTACCAAATATTCACATGTTTACTTAACGCTTTTCAAAGGATATGTAGCATATCTTAAAATTTAAAGACCCTGAAGATCAAGTAGCCATACCACTTGATTTTGTAGATATAGGAGCTGAAACCTATAAGGTCAATTGTCTTCTCTAAGGCTACACTTAAGTACGCGGGGACCAAGGGCTAAAATTCAGGAATCTTGATGACTCCACTCCACGTTCCATACTGTGTTAATAGATGTTTCTTATTTGATCCTCATAACAACCACGTGATAAAGGAATGGCTATCTATTCTTGCTTTATAAACAGGAAATATAGCTCCAAGGAATTGCATGCCACTCCATCCAGAGTCTCAAAGCTTATTAAGGGCAAAATTTGATTTGGTACCCAGGCCTTGCTCAAAATTTTAAAAGTTATATAAAAATGCTCCCAGTTACATTTCTAATGAGAAACTTTCGGACTATTTCAGTTTATCTGTGTGTTATCTGTTAAGGGTCCCTTGGAATGAGCATCAGCTAAATCTCTTAAAGACCTATGAAACTAAAGTGGTTTCTGTTAAATTATAACACCCAGTGGACTGAAAGATTTCATTATGTTGTTAATTTTGAGTAACAGCTATTAATGGATGAACTAAGTTATTTTGCTCTTGATTTTTTTCTGAGATCCTAGATTTGAAGCTATCGTTCTAAAGTGAAGCCATGTAAAATATTCCACTTTTGCTTTTCAACAGTTCTTTTGCCACATTATTCCTCTTGTGTCCCAAATATTCTAAATTGTTTATTTTATTATTTTTTTTTTTTTGTGGTATGCGGGCCTCCCTCTGCTGTGGCCTCTCCCGTCGCGGAGCACAGGCTCCGGACGCGCAGGCTCAGCGGCCATGGCTCACGGGCCCAGCCGCTCCGCGGCATGTGGGATCCTCCCAGGCCGGGGCGCGAACCCGGTTCCCCTGCATCGGCAGGCGGACGCGCAACCACTGCGCCACCAGGGAAGCCCTGTTTATGTTTTTTGACCATGTGAAGATTCTTGCCACTTCCAATAAAGATTTTAAGACATTCTGATTGCCTGTTTATCTCACTGGTTATACTTCACTTATTCATTCTTTAAATATGTACTAAGCACCTTGTTTGTGGCAGGCACTGTTACTTGTTGGTGGCTGGGAAAAGAGTACTGAAAAATAGAAAAAGTCCCTGCCCTCCAGTTGGCTTACGGTTGGGGGATCCATTCTATGTGCAAGTAAATGTGTAACATGTCTGGGGTGAAAACTGTAAAGGGTAAAAATGACGCCGTGTAAGGGGATAGGGAGTGCTGAGCCCTGGGAAGAATAGCCTTATACGCAGTCCTCAGGAGGAGCTTCAATGACGAGGGGACATTTCAGCAGAGAACTTGAAGGAGCGAGTTATGTAGAGATCTGAGGGTACAGTAAACTGAAGAAACTAAAATAGGCCTGTGCTTGGCATGGTCGAGGGAGAGTGTAGAAAAGGGCGAGAGAGTCAGGACATACAAAGCCTTGTGGGCCATTTTAAGGGCATTGTATGAGTGACATACAATGTATACAACGGCAGAGCCGTTGAAGGCGTTAGAGCAGAGGAAAACATGAAAAATAAAGTTTTGTAATTCTAAAGATCTATTTTGACTGCTTTGTGAGAATAAACTGGAAAAAGCAAGAGTAGAAGAAGCAGGGAGACCAGCCAGAAGGCTACTGAAGAAAGATCTTTACTGTGATTGATTGCTTAGAGCAAGAGAGATCATCAGACTCTGGGCATATTTTGACAGTAATGTCTATTTATTCAAAGATTGGTTGTAAAGTGTTAGAGAAAGATAGCAATCAAGGATGCTGAAAAACTAGAAGGGTGGCATTGTCTTTTATTAGAAAAAACTAATAGAGAAACATTTTGGTGGGGGAGAATGAGAAATTAGTCTTTTGACATCTTATATTTGAGATGCCTATACATAAACAGAGATCTTGCAAAGGCAGTTGGGTTATAAGTATCAAGATTAAGGGGAAAGTTCGCGAATGGAAGTGATGATTTGGGACTATTCAGACTGATCTTTTACTAAGGATGAATGTATTGGCAAAGGGAGTGAGGATAAATACAGAGGTTAGAGGATTAAGCCTGTTTGTTAAAATACCAGGGAGACAAGGAGCTAATGAGAATAAGAAGGAATGGCCAGTGAGAAAGGAAGTGTGTTGTCAGGAGTCAAATGAAAGAACTTTAAGAAACAAGTACGTAATTGGATTTGCCTTTTCATTTGCTTTTTAATCAAACAGGATGCCAAGGGATTGGTTCAAAATGAACATCAAGATTATATTGTTTAAGTGAAATTACAAAGTTTTAAAAATTGCCTACTAGGAAATATTAATGGGAGATTTACCTATAGTTCTCCATTCACAGAATTACTGTTTGTATTGAATTCTTTTCCACATAATGGTTGGGTCTGAGAAGGTTTGCTCTGATGTAATTTTGCATTCTCATAAAGAAAGCAGTATGAAATAAGTCAATAATTCTGAAGACTATTTTTCCTAGAAAGGCAGTGTGATGTAGTGTAAGGAACACAGGCTTTGGAGAAAGGGCAACCTGTATGTGAACCCAGTGTCCAGTGAGACCCTGGTGAAATTGCTTCCCTTCTTTAAAGCCTACTCCATTCCTCCTTAAAATGGAGCTATTGGTACCTAACTCCCAGGATTACCATGCAGATTAAATTTTAAAATATAGGTAAATTGCCTTGGGAGTTCCCTGGCGGTCCAGTGGTTAGGACTTTGCACTTTCACTGCTGTGTCTGGGTTCAATCCCTGGTCAGGGAACTAAGATCCTGTAAACTGGGTGGCGCAGCCAAAAAAAAAAAAAAAAAAAATATATATATATATATATATATATACACACACACACACACACATATACATATATATGTACATACATATGTAATTTGCCTAACACACTGCAAACACTTAAAATCAATCACTAAATATCTTTCAAATGGCTACTTTGAAAGAACTGCACTGCATATTAGCATCTTCCAGGGAGATATTCAGATTGTCTTGACTGTGAATTATGTGTTTAGTGACATATACAGCTTCTTATAGCTGGTGGATTTAGTACTTAATATTTTTAAGCAATTGTTTACTTTCCCCTAGTTTCGACTCTGGGATAAACAAATACGCAGAATACCTTTTCTTACCTTTCTCTCCCTGAGCCATTCTGGCAAAGTCTATCAACCTGAGAAGTATAACTTTGTCTTCTCAAGATTTTGCTCAACCCAGCTGGAACATATGAATAAGAAAGACCTCCCTGAAAGAGCTGTTGTCTCCAAGTTGAGCAGAATTCTCTGGAGAGAATATATTTTACAAACATAAATAAAACAATTTTGTGACCATTTTAAAAGTGCTCTGCATGTATCCTCTCTAATCACTCTTTTGTGCAGACCTCAGTGAATAGGGAACCCGAGTGATCTATCTCATCTCAGTCTCACAAAGCAACTGCAATTTGAATTCAGATGATGGATCTATAATCTATTCTAAAATGAAAGAAAATTCATCTTCAGAAGAAACCTGAATGAAGAGAAGATTCTAATTAGATGCTATTTGCTTTTAATGGTGCTTTTTTATCCCTGGGGTGAATAAGTTCCACTGTCACCAAGACACTCTATTATTCAATTGGTGTCCTTGCCCTCTCCAGGTCCCACAGCACAGTCCAGCAGGGACTAGACTTGGATCTCTTCAGAGCTCGTTAATTTGGAGCCTCTGTTGACTAGTGACAGATATGGTTAAACTGAAAATGCTCTTTTCCATCTCCTAAGAGTTGACCTTGCTGCTTCCAGACTGCTTTAACTAAAGAAATCAAAGATAAGGAAGCCAAAAATTCTAAAGTGGATTTTAAGCATGGAATAGAGAAATGTTCCCTTTCTAACCTAGGTTAGATGAGAAATAAAGGGGGGAAAAGTGAAACTTTCATGGAAAAAGAGGCAATGGGTTACTCTAATCTTTGACTCTCAGTAACTTAATGTGGAGTCTACACAGTTTTCCTGCCATGCATTCAAGAATTAGAATGGACTGCTACATTTGGAATAGGGGACTTTTTCTTTGAGTAAATGCAGTATTATTTAAACATAGTTTTAAAAAAATTATAATTAATGTGTTATGATGAAAACACAGATTGAGGATTAATCCAAAGGAGGTATTTCATTAAGGAAGAAGGAGGTAATTCATTAGAGAATAAAGTATTTTTCTTCATGACCAAATAAGAGCTCTGTGCCTTTCCTTAAACACTAAATAAAATTAGAATATAAATTTTACATTCATACCAGACAGATGGTTATTTAACTTAAAATGTGAGTCCTGCCACGTGCAAAACTCTGTACTAGACACTGCAGATTATAACAATGACTAAAAAGTAATCTCTTCATAAGAAGAGCTCAGTTTCTGGTTGGCTTGGTCAAAGCCTCAAATGAACTAAGAAAAAGAGCTACAAACTAACTGTCAGGAGGAATTAAGTGATCAAATCAAAGTACACAGAAGAAAAAGCAGTCTTCATCGATTGGTGGCCATGGAAGGCTGTTGCTATTTGAGTTGCATATTTTTGGTTAACAGAACAGTTGAATGCAGCAAAGTTGTGAAGTTGTGAAATTTGTTCAGAAAATGGAGAATGGAGTTGGGGAGCCAGAGCATAGGGTCTATGGAAGAATGAAATAAGAAAAGAGGTTGGAATCATCACCTAGACATATCTGAATGCTAACTGAGGAGTCTGGGCTTTACCCTACATAATTGGCAAGCTATTTTGGGTAGGGATGTATATAGTCATGGTTAAGAAGAGATTGTTAGGACAATATATGAATTCATCAGTGGAAATGTAATTTGCCACATTAGCCCTAAAGGATGAATCGTATATAATTTTTTAGAAATATTGGTTCAGTCTGCTTTGAGTTCTTTCTCTCCCTCTTAAAATTTCAAACTGAATTTCATATTCTTTTCTGACATTTAAAAGTACTTCTGTTCCCAACAGGAATACGGATACCATTGGCATAAGGTTCTATAGAGTGTCCACATACACTTGGCATCTTGTCAGCATTTGACTGACTCCACAGCCTCTGTCTTTCCCAGTCTGGCTCACTGATTTTTCCACCAAGAGGTTATCCTACCCTTCATTCTCAATACATTCTGAAATAAAACACATCTCTTGATCCACATTTCCTCTATTCTGCTAAAGTTTGGTTTTCAGGGGTCGTTGTGTTGATTACTGGGCTCTCTGTCTGCCAGCCATACCCAGAATCCAGTGCCCTATGATGGCAGTGACCCAGCAAGAGTATTGCCAGCCCCTCTTCCTGTCACTCCTCCCTGCTAGCCTTGAAATTAGAAACCCACTCCTGAACCCTATACCAGTGACTACGGCCTTGCCACCTATGAAAAAAGAGATCTTGTTCCCAAGTCCCATTGCCAAATGTTATCTGACTACCTCCATGGCCAGTCTCGGTAGCTGGGAGAGTTCTCTGACCTTGTTTACCTATTAGGTAATACCTCTTGTCAAACCTCAGGTCTCTCTTCCTTCTTATATCTTTCCATTGCTAGGGGCCATTGTACCTCATATATAAGTGCCCATAATTAACAATCAGTGCAACTGTAGAATCTCCTGAAATACAGAAAACTGGAGATTCTTTAACAGAAAATCCAAAATATGAACTTTTGTACTCTATGAATTAACATTATGACCAAAGGCTGTTTAGTCTGCATTTAGACTTGAAGGAATCAGAAACTTAATGCTTTCTTTAACTCAAACACACAAGTAAACATCTGCACTTCTATGTGCTATACCAAGCTCTGTGTTGAGGTGACTTATTTCTCCTCACGTCCTGTCATCACCTTACTTCCCAGCCAGAGTTCAAATGGTACTTAATCACTTGAACATGCCTGGAATGCAAACAGGAAGAGAAGGAAAACAGGTCAATTGATTGTTGATTGGTCTGCTGGCTAATCCCATTGCAAAAGAAAAATCTCTCCCACTTCATAGGCATTTAATTTATTCAGCCAAAAGTAGAAGGAAGGTCAAGAGGAGAGTATACTGGAAGGAAACAAAAATTTAAGAAAATGTTTTTTTAAGCTTCTTGTCTTAATTGTATTTTCTCTGTGTTGCTGCTAACTACTGATTTTAGGCTCTTAAATTCTACAACATGTGCTGAACTAACCAAGGGTTGTGATTTCCAAACTTGGAGGATCACAGATTCCTTCCTAAACCCCTGGAATGAAGACCTCCCGCTGGTGGTGCCCTGAAATCTGTTTTTAGTAAGCTCCTCAGGTGACATGAATGGTGGTTATAGTAGGAAGCACTGATACATACTGCAGATATATTAAAGTTATATTAATTTGTATTTGATACTTTAAATGATGACTTCCTTTTTAGATGTTTCTATTATAAGCAGGATATTCTTTACAGACAAATCAATTGTATTGACTGTTGATTTGTTTTTAAGTCATAGTTTCTACTTCTCTGAACGAAAAGAAACAATTAGAAAATCTGAGGTTAGGACAGAGAGAAGTTAGTGGGGAATGTGAGAAAGTCTGATGAGGGAGCAATAAATGAGGCTTACTAGCATTTGCAGAAACCAGAAGGATGGTTTTTATTCTTTAAAAGAAGAATGAATTTTGCCTAAGGGAATTGGTAAACCAGGAACTTTACATTAAAGTTGTTATAAATGTTATTATAATTTGCACACGTTGTAGACAGAATATTCAGGCTTCACCTCAATGAAAAAGTCAGTATCATTGTCTTGATGGTAGTCATTTTCACAGTTTTTAAAAATTCTAGTTTAATAATATAAAACTGGAAACCCCTGATAAAAATTTCAGAGGATACTGTTTGTCCGCTGATCTCAACAGACACAGAACCAGGAGAGATGAGGATAGGCAGGTAGCAGTTAAGCCGAAAGGAGAAAAGTTTCAGTAAAAATTGACCCTGAACTACAGAAGTTTCCCTGAACACCATTTGAAAAATTCTGCTTCAGAATCGGTCCAAGTGAATCATTTAAGGCCAGTAACCCCACCCAAAAGGATGAAGAGAATTAACCCTCCACACTAGGCCATCTACCATATAATACAAAAGAGAGAAAAACAATATGCCCACTAACTTGGGCCCTGGTTTATAAAACAGAGTTGTAAGTCCTCTCACTGAATAAGCCCAAGAAGTTACAGAGGTTATCCATCGTCGTACCTTAACACTCCCAGACAAATGCAAACCAAGCAAGGTTAAGCTCAATTTCAGAGATCACCAGAGGGGCATTTAAGGTTGCCTAATGATCTTATTCTAGTCCTCCACAGCCCTTGCTGCAAGATAAATCTCCCATCTATTTAATTTACATCATGTCCTTATAGAATTAACTTATTTTTTTCTTCTACACCCTCAGTGGAGATGGAGAACAGCTGGTCAACCCACCTCTCAATGGTATTTATGACTGTACCATTTCCTTCTAAAATTCAAGGACTCTAAGAAAACGTTTTTAGAAATTTCCACCTCTATTCGGCCCCCCCTTTTTTGATTTATAATTACTTGTCTAATGGAATTGAATGGACAGACTTATACAAGATTGTTTTTCATCTGTAATTTTGTTCTACTTATCTAAACCTCAACATATTAGAAAAGTGATTAGAAATATGTGCAATCTTTTTGAATTGCCATTTAATTATTAATATTAATGATGAAAAAGGCCTGTGAAGTCCAAACATTAGTCAGTCAGCCTATCCGTTGCACACTTGAGTTTCTTATTGGGTACCAAGGGTTTCTACGTAAATCTCTTCTGTCATTTTGAAATACAACTAGCAGATCATCAGTCCTTAGTCTCATTCTCTTCTCCTTCTTTTTCTCTCACAATTTTCTCTCAGTTCTGGAGATTTTCCATTTCTTTTATTTTCTCTGGTAATCTTGCTATGTAACTAACATCTTATCACTTAAAAACCCCTTAGTTCTTCCTTGCTTACCCTGTGCTTTTAGGAGAGGCCTATTTGTCATATCTCTTTATTCCTAAAATAATAATACTGCCTAAACTTAACGTTTTGATAAACATTGAATATAAAATGATAGCATCCTCTGTAGTGATTAAGGAAAATAAAGGGAAACCGAAATTAAATTCAGCCATCAGGTAACAGAGAACAAGCCCTAATGCTCTGCCTTGGGAAGCATATGACTACTTCTAAGATGACAAAGATGGGTGTGGAGACTTCACCCTTTTTTTCCCTGTTGCAGCAATAAAATATTTTTCTGGGGGAATGAGGGCACGAGGAAATAGGGGGAATCTTTAGTTTCCTTGATTAATGGGATCATATGAGGGGAAAGAACTACAACTTGATCTGGCCTTAGAATTGATAGAGTCTCAGATGGCCCAAGAAAAGCAAATGAAACCATCTAAGGTAAACAGTTGCCTATTTGGGGTCATCAGGGAGGGTACTGTGGCTGTGTCGTTTGGTTCTAAGGTTTCCAGTGTGAGTTAGTGGGTGACAGCAGCTTTGTATGGGTGACAAGAAACCACCTGGGAGGGCTGCCTGTTAGGCTAATGCTCCCTTGAAAATTTTTTACTCAGTGAGAAATTGTAAATTAATGTATGGTGGTTCCATTTTGATACCTTAATGAGAGGTATCAAATGAATGGTGTGCTAAATTTTCTAAATAGTATCCCTGCCTGAACATAATAGAATATCATGCTGTGCTGAGAGACATTTCCCCTCCTCCAAATGGTAATTTAGGAAAAGAGCCATAAACTCTATGTGCACAAGTGTACCATAAAAAGCCCATTAACTAAGGTGCACTGAAATGGATCTGACTACCATGTGTCTAGTATGCCATCTCAAAAGGTGCCACTTAATAGCATTCCTGACATCACCTTGAGCCCCCAATGAGAAGGGAAAATGAAAAGAAGAGGGAGATTTTTTTCTCCCACGTTTAGTAGATCAAGAAGCGTTTTGTCTAAAGGAAAGCAAAGTCAGGATTGAAAAAAGCAACAACATGATATATCTTGGTCTTCTTCCAGCATCAGTGAGAGTTTTCGCCAAAAAGCAAGAAACAGTATCTGAAATGTTTGAAAGGCAAGGGGCCGTGCCAGCCCTCATCCACAAGGTTACTTGAGATGGGGATGAGGAGTTCCTGAATGATTGGCATGACTTGTTGCCATTATCAATTAAGGGTTAGAGAGCTCACTTGATACGCCAGGCCATTTTATCCAGTGCCAGAAAGGCAGCCTTTCTCCACAGTTGAGAGTGTTTAAGGTCTGTGTAACAGAGCTAAGCACAGACTGGCTCTAAAAGCAACAAAAAGTTTAGTTGAATTTGCTTGACAACGGCCATTGGACCTAAGCCCAGGCCATGGATAATGTGCCAGTCATCACACACTTTTGTCCTGATCATCTCTCCCTCAGGTCAGATGGCACCTAGAAGGAGGGATACCATTTTGTGTGGATAGACCACACAAAATGCAACATTTGAACATGCCAAGCCCTGTTCAAAGTGGCAGACACTGAGTTGAGGAGTAAGGTGCAGACCATGTCCCATCTGATAGCAAATCTGGTTCCTTTTTGTTCTGAACCTTGACTCTTTTCAGGCCCCACAGGAGTGCAGAGGGAGAGTAATCTGGGACAGGGTCAAGAAGATTGTATATATTTTTCATCCCTGCTCACTTCTCCTGTCCTCTTTGTGAATACAAAACAGAGTGTGGCTATTAAAAATGTAGGGAACAGTGAAAACCTAAAAGGGAAAAGAATTTGAAAAAGAATAGATACATGTATATGTATAACTGAAGCACTTTGCCGTACACCTGAAACTATCACAACATTTTTAACCAACTATACTCCAATATAAAATAAAAAGTTTTAAAAAAATGTAGGGAACAGTGGATATTTATGACTAAATCAAATATATTTTCCTCTTTCTTCCCTACGAGTCTCTCCCACTCTGAAGAGATAAGAATTGAAAATATAGTGTTTTAATCCAAGAAATACTTTTTCAGGTCCTTCCACTCTGTGGACTGGTAAATAGATCATTACTTTGGGAGGTGCACTAATTCTTTCAGCTAACTGAAATATCCGTTTTAAAATCATATCCTCTATCTGGTGAAATCCATGACCCTGAACAATGACCTGTCTCATTCGTTATTGCATTCAACACAAATGTAAAGACCAGGAACTGAGCAAAGCTCTAGGGATACAGCGGTGCTATCACATTCGGCAACTGTTTGAGAAACTATGTTGGCTTACAGTGGTCGACATCACAAACAAATGGAAAGTAATGTTTCCTTTTTCTTTTCTTTTTTTTTTTTTTTTGGAGACATTGCTATTTTTAAGGAAAGATTGAATCAGGTTATATGAGGCTTTAAGTGATAGACTAAAACTTTATTCTATAGGCAGTGTGATGTAGGGTCCAGCAAATGCAATGTTAATTTTGAGGTTAATTTAATTGCTGTAAAAATAACTGTGCAACATATTATTTGGAGTTCATAGCCTCAGAATATTTGGAAGTGATCTCAGAGAAAATTGATCCAACTTTCTCAATTTAGAGATGAAAAAACTGAGATCCAGAGAAATTAAATTGAAACTTAGGGTTAAAGACGGTGGGTTGAAATGCACCAGAAAACCCATTCAAAGGACTATGAAAGGGTACACAAAGACAAAGAATGTGAGAAACAAGGGAAACAACATTTAGGAGGCTGGGAAGCAGAAGATAAAAACCCAGAAGACAGCCCCATTGTCACCTCCACAGATGAGGCCAGGTAAACAGAATCAAATATATGGGTATTTTAAAGGGAGAACTGGAACAAGAGCCTTGAAATCTGGCTTACTGTACTGTTTTGGGTTTTTTTTCTTTTCTTTCTTTAGGTTTGAAATTTTATATGAATTGTTTTAAAATTTTATTGGAGTATAGTTGATTTACAATGTTGTGTTAGTTTCAGGTGTACAGCAAAGTGATTCAGTTGTACATATACATATAGTCATCCTTTTCAGATTCTTTTCTCATATAGGTTATCATAGAATGTTAAGTAGAATTCCCTGTGCTGTACAGTAGGTCCTTGTTAGTTATCTATCTTTTATATAGTTGTACTGTTTTTTCCGTTATGTGTGTAGGTGTAGTGTGTATACAAGAGAGGAAGAGACAGGTTGATTTTTAATAGTATATTAGACACTAATAAAAAAACTAATCATGATACATCTCAAGTGTCATCATGAAACTGAGTCATTATATAGAAATTAAGAAGAAATTCCTGTTCAACTACTTATATATTAACTGAAAAAAATTTTGCAGTGACTATGTTGATGATTTTTGCTTTTCCTTTTACTATGGATTGATATTGAGGCTGTTTTTTTTCTTGCTAAATCATGGAGCTCTTGGAAGAGGTCTAATTTATGTACAAAGGAACAGGGAAAACTGAACAGCCTATCACAAGTTGTGGTTATGTCATATGAGTTACAAGGCCCCCTGGGAGAAAAGGGCCAAGTCTACTTTGGGACTCACAAGTCTCAAGGACTATAATTCTCACACTAAGAGGTGAAAGGAAGACTGTTTCAACACTGGAGAGTTCATTCTAATTTCACAGAAGAGACTGAGTATAAAAGGAAAAAAAATAGTTACTTACAAGATATTTTAAAAACTGAAGTATTTAAAGACCAGAAAATCCAAAGGTCATTAAAGGGAAAATGTAATCATTATGGAAAAATACTTCCTCCCCTATACCATGACCATACCCAAATTCTAGAGTTTAAAAATAAAACGCATAGAAAGCAAGAAAGCAGGGAAGGAGAGAGAGAGAGTGAGGCAGGGCAAGTGAGCAGAGCCCAATTATTATGACAGGAGCAGAACAGACCCACTTCCTGAGATTCCTGAGAACACTGGCTGATTGAAGAATCTATGTTTTCAAGAGAAATTTAGGAGATACATAGGGAAGGAAAAAGAATTTATGTTTGTCGGGAGTGGAGGGTGAGGGGATAGAAGAGAGCACTAGTAATTAAATAAAGATATGTATGAGGGACTTAGAATCAAATTCTGCAACGGTCATCTATACACTTTGTAGATTTAGGGTGTGACAATTCACAGTGTATGCTTTGGATAGTCTCAGATTTATGACTGTTATCCTAGTTTAATTATTAATAGCACCCTCTTTTAAAAATTAATTTTATTATTTTTATTTTTGGCTGCGTTGGGTCTTGCTGCGTGCGGGCTTTCTCTAGTTGCGGCGAGCGGGGGCTACTCTTCGTTGTGGTGCGCGGGCTTCTCATCGCGGTGGCTTCTCTTGTTGTGGAGCACGGGCTCTAGACTCACGGGCTTCAGTAGTTGCAGCACGCGGGCTCAGTAGTTGTGGCTCGCAGGCTCTAGAGCACAGGCCGAGGCTTGGTAGTTGTGGTGCACGAGCTTAGTTGCTCTGCGGCATGTGGGATCTTCCTGGACCAGGGCTCGAACACATGTCCTCTGCATTGGCAGGCGGATTTTTAACCACTGCACCACCAGGGAAGTCCCTAATAGCACCCTCTTCACGTTCAAAAGTTGTTGGTGCGGATAATAAATTACATGATCAGTGTAGTCCCAGTGCCCTTATGGTTGGGGGAAGAAAGTTGAAGTATCTTTGGAAGAAATGAGCTGGAAAGAGATGGGAAGGAAGAAAGGGCTTTCACTGAAGACCATTTAAAGGAAATTCCGTAGTTCTGTTCTATAAGGACCAAGAAATAAAATAATGGAGCATGGATTCTAAAAACATGTGTGTTCTAAGAAAATATTAAACTGATACCACTCTGGAGCAAAGTAAAAGTTCAGTGAGAGTGATCTAGTTCATAATTCTCAGGATCATTATTCTTTGCTAGACTGTATCTTAGCCCCTGAAACTATCTTAAAACACTCCATGGAGTTTTATTTAAATATAAATTCTCTTTTGTTTTTTGATTTTATTAAGATGGAATTTTAGTTCATGGTCGTGACATGGAGTAAAAATCCAAAATTTCTTAATTGTACTTTTTTTCTCCAAATAACATTACTTGTTTCTATGTAAGATTATGCCTTTATTACATCTACTAGTTAACCAGACAGGGTAGTATCTCCTACCACAGAACAAGTAGGAAAAAAATTATCTTTTAAAGACTTTGGCTAAGGTCAAAACTCTAATTATATAATAATTAACACAGATAAATGTATAATTTAAAAGACATTACTAGATATGTTATTCGTTACATTCTACTTTGGACTTTAGCCAAAATTTGGTCTGCTGTTGAAATGTTCGTATTAAGGTGATTAACTTGTCTTAGTTACCTGATACAACCCCCATTTTGGAATTGAAAAATCTCACATCTAAGGAAAACTCTCAGCTCTTGACAAACTGAAAAAATTGGTTACCTTAGTTCATATGGTTAAATAATTATAAAAGGATCTGTAAAGAGTGTTAACATTAAAAAAAATTGTTTTTACAAAACTCCAAACTCTTACTACGGTTTTAAAATAATTAAAATGCCTTTTTGATTTGTTAATTTTTAGTTTGTAGCTTGTAAGCAGCATCAGAACCAGAGGTGCCAAAAATCTTTATAAAAGGCCATCCTTCTTCAGTTCCAAGCCAGGTCCAGTAAGAAAGAGCCAGAACTGTCCAGGCCAATTCTGAAGACTTGAAAGGTTCAGATAGTTCGGATAAGCTTTGGACAAGCAGCCAAATTCTGGAAGCATATCTGAACTTCTTCCAAATCACAAACCTTTTGAGGTTTGCCTCTCCTTTGTCCAAAGCCACTGCAATAGCTGACAGCCTCTTCACAGCTTTACATGAGCAATAATGAGTATGAGATTATCGGAGGCTCCAAGTCACGCCATTCCTTCATTGTTTGGATAATAGAGTTCAGAGGTACTGAGGATAATCTCCCTCCAGAGACAGAGACCAACTTTTACTTATCATTCGTCTGTTCACTTCCTTTTTAGCTAATTAAACCTTGGTTCTTCTCAGGAAATAAAACTTTGCAACTTCCATAATGGGTTAGCTTGGTAATATTGTATATATCTTTCCCGGTTTATCTGGAAAAACAGGAAAAGAGAGGTGCCAGCGTGAAAATCCAGAATGGAGGGTTATCTTTTAAATTAGCAGATTTTTCATTTGCACGTGGCCAGAGCTGGCTGTGACACTGGGTCGATAGGGATGCCTGCTCTGGATCTCTGGAAGGCTTTAGAGAGAAAGAGGGAGGAGAGAGATGTGATGAAAGACTGGGAAGAATTTTTAGAACTACACATAGACCATTTTTATGGGTGCCCTACAGGCTTCAGTATGTGGCCCAGAATAAGCCACCCAATAAGCCAAGGAGAAGGCAATGGAGTGTGTGGTATGACGAAGAGAACGATAAGGCAAACTTGTTTTCAGTATTAGTAGAATTTAAGCCATACGAGAATTGTCTCTTTCTGTCATTTTTTAGGGGAATCTGGATCCATGCTCATATGTAGCCCCTAACTTACTGTTTCTTATCTACTCAAAGCATAATGGAGTGGACAAAAAGACAGATATTGAGGGACCAGGGCCTTCCTCAAAGTCACACACAGTTCAGTTTCAAAAATAATCTGTAAAAATTCTTTTTTTCCAATATATTTCTAAAGAAAAGTGAGGAGTGGAGAACGTAGACAAAAAGCTAGATTTAATAGATACATTTTCATACAATTAACACATTTAATCTATCACTTGGAATTTTGCATATGGAATCCAGTAAAAATTAACAAATGTTCATACAAGATAACAAACTGCCAAGCGATGTGTTAATTAAACAGATTTGGTGGAATAAATATGCTAAAATTAGAAAGAAACTCAGCTGGAATTAGTACCTTTTTTTTATTCCTATACTTTGGACAATCCTGGGATTCTTTCATCCCCAATGGTCATATTATTTAGCAATTCGGATTTCTTGTAATTTTTGACCTATTTTGTGACTAAAACTATTATTAGTGATATTTAAGCTTGGAAACAATGGTATCTCAAAATAAAAGAAAATCATCTTATTTTGTGCAATAAATTGATTTTGGGAAAGTTTTAAAGCAGTTTACTGTAAAATAAATAACATAGATATTTGAAAGGTTTTTTAGGAAATTCTGTTATAAAATAAATACCTCTTTTGTGACATCCCTAATTACATTCTAATTTGTCTTTTTACAAAATAAATCTAAATTTTTGTGTACTGGATTTATTAAGAAGGAGCCAAATTTTAGATGACTGTAAAATTTAGATATTGTTGTCCCATAGGCTTAAGAAAATAGTGTGGTGTCTTAACAACAACAACAACAAAAGAGCACTCATTTAATAAATTAGGCCTGGGGCTTCCCTGGTGGCGCAGTGGTTGAGAATCTGCCTGCCAATGCAGGGGACACGGGTTCGAGCCCTGGTCTGGGAAGATCCCACATGCCGCGGAGCAACTGGGCCCGTGAGCCACAACTACTGGGCCTGCGCGTCTGGAGCCTGTGCTCCGCAACAAGAGAGGCCGCGACAGTAAGAGGCCCGCTCACCGCGATGAAGAGTGGCCCCCGCTCGCCGCAACTAGAGAAAGCCCACGCACAGAAATGAAGACCCAGCACAGCCAAAAATAAATAAATACATAAATAAAAATTAAAAAAAAATAAAAACAACAACCGTAAGATTAAAAAATAATAATAATAATAAAATAAAAATAAATTAGGCCTAACACAGTGCTTAAAACCACAAGGTAACATTATGAATAAGAATGTGCAAGAATTTAGATACCTGGATGATCTCTGTTAGCACATCAACAAAAATCAATTCGTGGGACTCATGAAAGAGACCAGGACATTGGATAATAAATCTCAAGGTTAAAAGAATGATTAATGCCCGATTAAACCAATGAACTTCAATAACTATAAAAATTAAGAGTCTGAGGTATTGGAATCTTAATGATGTTAATTGATCTACTTTGAGATTTGGAAATTTAAGTTTATTTTTTTCCAAATATAAATACTGATGATTAGAAATATTGAGGGGTTGTAAGTTGCATGAACTAAATGATGTGTTTTGACTACTAATAGCAATTTTGACTGGGGTACTTCCATAGAAGGTGCTAGAGCTTTCTGTGAGTGGACTAGGGAGCATGAGAGAAAGATCTCAATTCCAATGAAGATATTTTAATTTTTCCAATGAACAGTAGACAAAATATTTGGTAACTGGAAGTAAAAATGGGACTGGGTGTTAGAAGCCCCCTCCAAAATATATTCCTTTTGGCTGGAGAATTCTAATACTTGTCATAGTAGTTGCTATAAGCAATAACATGGGGACATGCCCATTCCATTTCTTCCCCTCATCTCTACTGTTTTGATCGGCCAGTGTTCCAGGTACTTACCCTGGCCCCTCCCACTGCTCTGAGCTCAGATAGCAATCCACAGGATGGAGCATGCTGGGGAAGCCACACCCCTCACTAAATTTGTGTTTTCTCCACAACTGGTAGTTAAAACTAATTTCAGATAAAGTGTTGATAGCCAATAATGGGTCCTCTTTCTAATACTGTTTTCGGTAACAATCATATGGTGAGGAGGACATTTGGGGATAGAAGAAGAAGAATGGGAAGGAAAGGGTCGGGGAGAGGACAATGTTTTTGTTCCCCTTAAGCTGCAACTCGTGTTATGGATAAGGCTGACTCTTTCTGTTAGAATCATTAAATGTTAGAGCTAAAGGAAACTAAGATATTTTGTGGTTCAATCTGTTCATTTTAGAATTATTGAAACTGAGGCCTGGAAAGGTTAAGCAATTTTGTCCAGAGTCACAAAAATAAGTTAATGATGGAACAGGGATGAGACTCAAGCCTCCTGAAACTTATACCTGTGTGCTTACAGAACATTTGTGCTGTTTTAACTGTTTTGAGGTCATAATTTCCAGGAAAATTTCATCCTGGTTGGATTCTCCATACAATTTTTAACAAATCCAGATTGCTGTTATAAATCAGTAGCGACACACTTTTCCTCCTCCTCCTCCTCCTCGTCCTTCTTCTTATTATATAATCTTTAATATAGAAATATCCTTCCCTGGGTATTGTTTCTTCTATGCAATGGTAAGCCTATTAAAGCAATATTATTTGTTTAACATGTGGTTAAATTTATTATTTACAAAAGAAAATAATTATAAAAGATAAAATGATTTTTGATTATAATTATGTTTATTATTATGTATGTATTATATATATGATAATAATTATATGCTTTATATCATTCCTTTTGAATTATATTTTCTCATTTTAAAAATCAGTGAATATATGTTAAAATATATTTTGTAACATAACTCAATGAACCCGCAATGCAAATAAATATATAATGGGCTAGAATGTTAAAATGTAAGCTTGTTTCTATTTCTCTCTCTCTCACCCCAGACTATTGAAAGTTTACTCAGCTGTTTTTGATGTTTTAAACTACTTTCTAGCCATCTGTTGAATTTTTTTTTTCTTTTATGAAAATAGACTGAACCTGTACACACAGCATTTGGGTAAAATAATTATTTTGACTTCTTTTTGATTGCATGTAAAGCGAATTTAGGCTTCAAATTTAACCAGCATATCAGGAATATTCATTCTCACCATCCACCAGACAAGAATTGAATTTCGTTTGACTGTTTCCTTTACCCTTTCTGTGCAGACAGCATTATTCACTATAAGCACCATTAAAGAACCAAGTGTCAATGAACCCAGCAGTGAACTGACAGTTACTTAAACAGCACATGATCCAAAGCTGTCTGAGGAATGCCAAATGCTTCTTGTTTCAACAAGTTCATTTCATCCAAGGGAAAAAAATTATTTCATTTAAAGATTTATACGTATGAACATGTTATGAATGTTCTGGATGTTCCCTGTAATGTTTTATGAAAGATACCGATACGTTTCCAAGAATCATGAAGCAAGCCGGCTGGCCAAGGAGGCAGTTTGGCCCTTAGTGGGCAGATGCAAGGATGGAAGAAGTCCTGGAGAGGGATTGTGCTTGCTTGACAGTGGGATCAGCTGCTCTTCCACCTGACAGTGTTCTGTGGTGTTCTTCTTTGTTCTGACTGCTTTCTCTCAACTCCTCCCAGATGGGTAGTGCGAAGAGACCAGCTGCTTGGGCAAATAATCAGGAGGATCATTTCTAGGAGCCCTTCCCAATAGTCCAGGTTGGAGGCCAACCACCTGAAAAAGTTGTTAGCCAAGAAGCACTTCTACTCTCTGGTGAACCGCTCTCTGGAGCTGGTTGAGAGGAGAAGGCCAAGAACAGCAGAAGGCCGTCCCAGGGAGAGGGAGAGCTAGACTCCAGGGAGCAGAGCTGAAAGAGGATCCAGTCTCTACAACACATTTCCTTCCTTTCTTAGGGCTCACATAGTTAGTTCTCTATCATTCCAGTGGAAGTAGATATGCTGTCACTGGGACTTTTCTTGTAATTTTAATTTTTACATATTTTCTTTCATTTCCTGGCTTGCTTGGTAAATCATGTGGCTAAATAAGTAGAAAGGATAACAAGTTATTACTTATTCCTAGAAGGACCCATCAGTGTCCACCAGAGAAAATCGCTGTATCTGTACAGCTAGAGTCTGAATCCCTAAACCTGGACAACTTTCTCCAATGCCATGTGGTGGTTAGAAGAGTAATCAAGGAAAAGATGGTGAAAAGCTAAGCATAAGACCCTGCTCATCACGGAGGAAACAATTTAGTGTGTATCTTTCTGATGGTAGGTGACTACGACGTGTGTTTTCCAATACCACCAAGCAATTCTCCAATTCTCAGCAGACCTATTTGTATGTGACCTACAAATCAAACTCAGTTCAGACACATTTACCTGGAAATAACATCAGATCCTACCAGTTAAGGTCGCAGTCCCACAATACTGCCTCCTATTCAGATGCCAATTGCAAGTACAGGTTGTTACCAGTGTTTCTTACAGACTGGCTATAAATTGGAGGTCCCTATGACCCCCCTCCATGGGGTCTATTAATTTGCTAAAGCAACTCACAGAACTCAGGAGACCAGTTTACTTACTAGATAACCAGTTTATTACAAGGGACATTAAAGGATACAAATGAACAGGCAGATGAAGAGATACATAGGGCAAGGTCTAGAGGGGTTCTGAACACAGGAGCTTCTGTCCCCATGGAGTTTGGAGTATGCCAGCCTGGAAGCTCCCTGAACCCTGTAGATCGGAGTTTTTATGGAGGCTTCATTATGTAGGCTTGATTGATTAAATCATTGACCATTCATGATTGAACTTAGTTTCCAGCCCTCTTCCCTCTTTGGAGGTATGAGTGTGGTGGGAGGAAAGTTCCAACCCTCTAATCACATGGTTGGTTCTCTTGGCAACCAGCCTTCCAACCTTAAGTTACTTAGGGGCTTTCCAAGAGTCACCTCATTAACATAAACTCAAGTGTGGTTGAGAGGGGTTTGTTATGAATAACAAGATACACATTTTACCTTTTTGGCTCTGGAGCGATTTCAGGATTTCAGGAAGTGAAGGCAAATGACTAAATGTTGTAATAAAAGATACTACCATTGCTGTTATCGCTCAGGAAATTCCATGGGTTTGGAGAGCTGTGAGCCAGGAACTTTGGATGAAGACCAAAATATATATTTATTATAAATCACAATATCAGTGATTTAACTTAGGTTCCCCGGAAAGCAGAGCCTGGGACAAGGGCTTTTGTGTAGTAACTTATTTTAGCAAATGATCCCAAGGAACAGGACTGGGGCATTGGGAAAAGTGAAAGACGCACGAGGGAAAGATGATCTGTTCATTAGCTGATCACTTCTGGGACTCTATCTTGCTGGGAATCCTCTGAAGAGCCTTATAGAAAGCACCTCAGAATGCCTGAGGGGCTGAAGAGGGGTATGTTCACACCACTCCCATTCCCCAAAGTCAAGGTCTTCATAGGGTGGGGTGTTATCCTTTGATACTGGAGTACCCACTCCTCCAAAAACTAAGTTTTCTTTACAGTCATCTCCTAAGTGATCTCATCTCTCTCCTCATCAATCTCATCTAGATTCATCGTTTTAAATAACATCAATATGTAAATCTATATCTTCTGTTCTGACTTCTCCCCTGAACCCTTATCTCATATAATCAACTACCTACTCAGTGTGTTCACCTGGCTATCTAATAGGGGTCTAAAAATTAACATATCTAAAATAGAGTCCTTGAATTTCTACCCTGACCAATGTCAATATTTTCAAACTTTATAAAAAGCTCCACCATTTATCACGTGCTCAGGCCAAAAACCTAGGGGTCGTTCTGATTCCTCTCTGCAATAGCCTCATAACTGATCTCCACTTCTGCTTTTATTCCCCATCTGGAGCCAAAGAAAGCTTCTAAAAATATAATTCAAATCATGTTATTTCCCTGCTATAAACTTTCCAATGGCTTCCCTGCATATTCAGATAAAATCTGTTAGCCTACAGGGTTGTGTACGATCTGGTCCCTGGTTAACTCCCTAATGTGGTCTTTTGCATACTACCCTTTACTACTCTTCAACTACGCTGGCCTCCTTGCTATTCCTTGAACATGCCATGCTTGTTCTTGTCCCAGGGACTTTGTATTCACTGTTCCCTCTGTCTGGATTGCTGTTCCCCAAGTTTTCATCCAGCTTGCTTCCTTATTGCATTCAGATGTCTGCTCAAACGAGGTCTTTCCTGGACACTTTTAGTAGAATCCTATACACAGTCACTTTTAGTTATGGTTTACCCCTTTCTATATGCCTTTGTTGTCTCTTAGTGCTTATTACTTCCTGATATATATGTTTGTTTGCTGTCTCCATCCCTGAAAAGCAAGCTGCATAAGCTTATAAAAACAGGGCATTGTCTTAGTCACAACTGCCATGGCCAGTACTGACAGAAACATTTAGGACAGTAAATAGTCATGGAATGAAGGAACAAGTCAAGAGAGACCTTAGCTGAAAATATTGCTGCCAAGTTATCACCTATGGCCACTTATTTGAGCCAGTAAAAATACTCAAAAGCTTCCTAATATAAAACTCATCCATTTGACAGAAGTATACAAATTCCTATAATGTAGAAAAAGGTAAATGTAAAGTAGTATAGAGTTTAAAGTATTAAGAGCATTCTTATTCTTTCATATATTATGTGTGATTAAAAACAACCACACACACTTTTGGAGAGTCTATGAAAAATGGAGATTAATTAAACTTCTGTTCTGTAAAGGTACTCAAGGACTAATGTAACGTTTTCTCAAAGTTGAGTTCCTCACCAGGAGCTCCTCTTCCAGCCCCTTCCTTTCACCTAGGCTTTGTGACAGATGCTCTCAGATCCTTGTGTCCACTCACTATCTTTTGTTCATCACTCTCTTCTTGAGGCCTGAGAGCACTTGACTGATTTTTTTCCAGCACTGGAATAATGAGATTTAAGATCCAAAAGAATTGGTGGGAAAAGAGAAATGAAGGGTTTTGGACTGCTTTAATTTTAGACCACCCAGACAAATTTAGCCTGATCTAAAAGGAGCTTCCATTGCTTACAGCTTGAGTTTTGAAAATTCTCACCAAAATCTTGGGTCAAAAACCTTTGTTTGGCCTTATCCTCTAGAGTCATATTTCCCTTAGGGACCTAGTAGGGAAGGGCAACTAGATCGGGATGCTCATGATTCTTTATTTCTTTTCAATAAGCATCTATCACCACCTCATTTTGACACAGATTACATCTTCTTGCAGCCAGCCCCCACTTCACTTTGACATAAGAAGGTGAAAACACTGGAAGAAAGCAATATTTCTATTAACAAAAAAATGATGCATTTCATTTCTTCCACTCTTTTCTTTATTTGCTCATTTTTGTATTGAACAAGTATCTGTTGAGTTCTTACTACTTATGAGACTGAATATAGAGGATTATACAGGACCAACATAGTCCCTGCTTTATGGAGCTTGCATTATCGAAGAAGAGGTAGATATTATTCAGATAATTTTTAATTAATGTGCTTACACTGTCCAAAGAAAAGAGCTGATATATCAGAGGACCCTGGCTTAGGAGTAGGAGATGATCAAGAATAGGAGGGGTGCTGTGAAGGGCAAAGAAAAACAATCCTTGGGAGCAATATGAACAATAGCCTTGAGGTAAAAAGGAGCTTAGCGTCCAAGGAGAAAAAAGACATAAGAAGCTGGTAAGAAGAGAGCAGGGGCGGAAAGGCCCACAATGAGGCTGGACAAATTTGATGAGGCTGATCATAAAGGCTTTTAGATTGTGTTAAGGAGTTGTGATTTATCTGAAAAACCACTGGAAGTCATTGCAGTAAATCTTAATTTTTTTTTTTTTTGGAAATGTATATTACTGGAGGTAGAAATAAAATGGGATAAGCTGGAATGTGTCCCCAAATGTATGATATAGGTGACAGTGGTCATAGTAGGAAAGCAAATAACAGTCTAAAAAATTAGAAATGCAAGTAAATTATAATATATTTACTCTAAAATTAATTTTACCAGAAAATGTAAGGGACTGTCTTTTATCATTTACTGTTTTGAAAGGGAAGCTGGTTTATAGTCACAGGGCCCTCTGAAACTGAAGCGAGAAGTGGAGTTGAAGGATTAATTACTCTTTGGAAGGAGACAGAAGCTAATTGTGTAAAATGCAAACTTGATTGGCGTCATAACCAAGGCACATTTCAACAGCATATTGACAAATAACAGATAATAAAAACCTTTTTTTTTAACAACTTTCTTTTCTACCATACATAATACAATTTCTACCTTGAGTAATTTCATGACAAGATCATCGAAAACTTTGCATGAGAGGCTAAATGTATACATTAATTATATAATAAATACATGCACTATACCTTTTAATCTTGATTTTACCATCAATATCCAGAAAGATTTTCCTACAGTTTTCTCTTTTTAGATAACTTTTTTAGATTAAGCAACCTTCAATTACTTTGAGGCAATATTGAAATTCTTTTTGCAAGTTTCCATCATAATTTGTGTATTCATTAGAAATCTAAGCTGAAATCTTATCCCCAATTTTCTCCCATTTTCTACAACCAAAACCATTTTTTGTTGTTGCTGTTTCTGAATGTGGGCCACCTTTACGATGAGTACCAATAATGAGTAAATAAGCTGTCTGTGCTAAGATGATTTCTTTCTGTTTTGCAATATGCCTAAGTTAGGAAAGTGTACATTTTTAGAGCAGAAAGAAACTTACGTAAATGCTTTAAAAGGGAAATTTCTCAAAATACTAGTCAATTTAGTGATTTCAATGTTCACTTCTGAAATATAGAGCTATGAAACTGAAGGGACAAATCCCCTAGCAGTTTTGGTTCCATAGATAGTTTCATGGTCCCAAGTATCATGAGAGCTTGGGATAATTCCCCAACCAAAGACATTGAGGTTACTTGCCCAGAAAGTAGGAAAGACAAAACCAGGGCAGAAGCTGAGTGAATGGAAAGTCAAAAGAGAAAAGCAGGGCTTATAGAAACCTGAAGATGGAGAGATAAGTAGATGGCAAAAGTCAAAAAGCTGGTGGTAAAATATGGGGCATGAAATTATCATTAAGGAGGTGGTCAGAATCACAGAAACAAAATACCAGAAACAAGAGGACCTTGGAAAGACCTAAATGCCTATTCTAGTGGGCAAGACAGAGCAGTGTCATGACCCCTTGTAAACTTCTCTCACGGTGTCCTCTGGGGATCAGAGTAGTCCTTTCCTGCTTCTGTTCCAGACAGTCACAATAGAAAACAGCAGAAGTTTAGAGCAATTTCTCAGGTCATTAGCTACACCCAAGACCAACCTAGACTTCTCTGAGCATAGGAATTACCTAAATATCTTATGATCTTCACATCATAGGTCACCGTGAGTATAAAAGAAAGCTAAACTATTCCCATCCAAAACAACATTATCAATTTCCATTGGACCAAAAACAGCTCCAAATACACTCTCTTTTCTGAAGTAACAAAGGGAGGGATATTTGATTTTAAAATCTTAGAATTTATTTTGCTTTACTCTACTTTGGTCTTAGCAAAGAAATAGGAAATTTACCCTGATTTAGAGGCTGCCCCTCTCCCCCAAACTATTGTTATTTTGCCGCAATTAAAATACTGATCAGCTGTCTACTATAAATATTACCTTATTCAGCACAGTAATCTGTTTGGTTTTGGTAAAGGTTTTACCTCCATGTGATCTCCAGGATGCCATGTGTCTAGTTTATTCCATTTGGTGACATTTGTAAATGATATGATTCAGTAAAAACAGTGCTGCTGTGCTTTTCCTAGGGTGAACTTTATAAGGACTTTCCCCTTCCTCTTAGAGAGAGTCTGGGACTTGTTCCTCTCTGCCGGTTGGGTCTTTCCTTCTTCGCAAATAATGAGACACTAATAACTTGATAGTCCACTTCTTCCTTAGAGAGGGAAGTAGTAAGGTATTTACATTCTGCCTGCTGTGGGTATGATGCAAGACAAGCGTTGAGTGAGATTTCAGGGCTCTGTTGGGCCTTCTGGTGATTTCCAGCGGTTGGGATGTTGCTCTGTATTTGAAGTGGGGACTCAGAATTTGATGAATGATAATACACTAATTTGGGGACTCTCTTCTCAGTCAAACTGTGAATGGCCTCAGATTTTATTCCAAGCATTTTTTCTGTATCTCATTCTAGGAAGTTTTAGATTAGTTGAAAATATGTGTAAACAACTTTGAAGATTTTTTTTTTTCTGTAATTAGTGTAGGTTTTTTTTTGCACTCTTCTGTTCCGCTAGTTGAAGATACGAAGTCCTTTGAGATCTGGGAGTTGTTAGGAGATAATCTTGTCCATAACTTTTTCCATATCATTTACAAAAAAGTTTCAAACCAAAAAGGAACTACAATAACACTATAAGTACAATATTTCTTGCAACTTGACTTAATGGAAAAACTATAATACGCCCTTCATTTGTGAAATGTTTAAACTTCTTGATGTCTTTCTAGTTTGACTTCTATTAAGAAGTTCTTTAAAGAAGACAATAAATTGGCCTTTTAAGAATTATTTTTAAGGAGAGTCTCTTGTTTACTGGGTGCTTCATCCATCAACACATACCTATACTGTTGTTTGTATGTTTCAGGAGAATATCTCATTTTTTCTGACCCTTCAGAAATTTATGGTTAGAGAAATGGATAAGATTCTGGTACTTTTATGTGTATATGTGTTAAGCAAGAAACAGTGAATTTAAGAATCATCTTCCCAGTTAGGATTTAACTAAAGCCATTCCAGCTTTGTTCTGCTGCTTCCTGGCATGTTGATTGCCCCAATTAATTTCTGAAAGTGTGAGGTCCTAACACCAGGACTTAAACCAGACATTCTCAAACTGGATCTTACAGTCAGAGTCTTTTATTTTATTTTTTTTTAGAGGGAGAAAAGAAGGGGCCTGGGAATGAAATTCACGTTGCTCCGGGGATGGTTTTTTCCCTGAAACAATTTCACATAAGCCTACTTTATTAAAACACACACACACATACACACACACACACACACACACACACACACACACACACACACAATCTCTTTCTCTCTCTCTCTCTCTCTCTCTCTCTCTCTGGGTGGTATTAAGAGTCACCAGAGCCCCAGGGAATTGCAGCCTAGAATTAGCATGGCACATTACCAAATGCGACTGCGGTTCCCTCTTGGCTCCCTGATCATGCCTTCCTTTCCCTTCCCTCACTGTCCCCTGACACTATATCACCATTTTCCCCCAGAATTTCCTTTGACAGTTCATTAAGGCACCAAGTTTCCAAGTTCCTTGAGAAAATGATTTTTTATAGTCTCTATTTCCCATAATGGATCTGACCAAAGCTTGCCTTAATTGTCTGCTTGAACTTTTTATGGGACCACACAGAACATTTCCCCTGAGACCTTACTTCTAGTTTGTCCTCTCCACGTTCTCCAAACTAATTTACTCATCTGATTGACCCTGTCTCTCCCTACTTTTGTCTCTCTTTCCTGAACTCTTTCCTCTGCTAGAGTGACTCTCTCTTCCCAATTTGTCACATGATGTACTGACATTGTACAGGAGACTGGGGCTATGCAAAGCATTAGAATCAAGATTCTGAGATAGAAATCAAATACGGGCACCATTTGGACCACTGCAGAGATACCAAAAACTTGATACATTGCCAAGACAAAGAGGGGACTAGAAACCCATTGGGGAGTCCAGAACCAGAAGATATACAAGTATCTGAGGTCTAGATAAAGGTAAGACAAATCAGTAGCCATAAGATGTCAGTACCAAAGGGGAGCAGAGACTCAAATAACTGCTACTCAGACAGGAAATCTTGCAGAGTATGGGCCAGTCTCAGGCTGTGGTCTTACAAGTGTCTGCCAGTGTGAATAAATGAGCCGTGTTAGAGTGCGGGCAAATCTGTTAACAGGGCTTAAACAGGAATGTGGTTCAGTATCCTTGCTCCATACTCTCCCACTTACAACTTCCCCCAACCCATCAAAATGGATAAAACCCATGATTTCATTTTCACTCAACACCCTGCCAATCATAGTTGCTTTCTTATCCATAAGTGATGGAAATGTGTTATACACTTACATTTATATCACCATTTTCAATATTTCTCTGTTTCCTGTAGACTTTCCTCTAGTGGGAGAATTATTGTTCAGGCTAACCCTTCCTAAACTATTTGTATAGCACCTAGTCCAGAGACAGCAAACTAGGTAAGATACACAGGACTACCTTCCCGGATCCCACCTCCGGCAACTAGTATTTTAATCAGGACACAATTTCCTGCTAAGCTCTTGCTTTACCCCAGAATTCTCAGCAGAGCTCTCCAGGAAGCCACCAACAATGTAACTGAACAGGCATCTAAGTTGACATATTTACCACCCTGGTCCATCCCTTGCTGCAGCTGGGGAAATTAAATGTTCTTCGTGGTAATATTGGCATAAGCGTTTGGGGGCAAATTACTTCCTTACCAGAAGTATAGCCAGATCAATTGCATGAAGCAAAAACAACATGAATATAGATATTTGTAACTAGGCTTTAAAAAATGGGCATCATTGCTTCTCTGTGACAGGCACAAACAAGTAGAGTGTGAATCTTTCCAATGAATTGAACCCTGAGCAAGAAGTTTCCCACCCTTTCTCTCCCTTTCTAAGGGGGAAAGTACTTAATCCTCTTTGCAAATACAGCCTCAGCTTTCAACTTAACAGGGCTGCCTATTGTGTTGAATTATATACAGAAGATTTTTTTGACATAGACCACTGTCCCCTAGGGACAGGACAAGACGATTCATTTTGTATAGAACTCTAGGTCAGATTGAAACCTGTATCTCTCTGGCAAAAAGCCAATGCTTTATTCACCATGTCCCTTAACCCTTTCCCCCATGCTGTATAGTTCCAAGTGTCCAGACTGACATTTCAGTCTCAGTAAAAGTGGACATAAAAATCCAACCCAGACATAAGACAGACAAAAGAAAATCAATTTTTACTTTCAAAAATATAGACTAGGTCAAAGAAGAGGATAGACGGTTACAATTTAGGATGCTGACTTATAGTGGACTTAAATACTGTTTGCCATCAGGACATGGATGCCTGGGTGCGAAAACTTTGGGGAGGGGCTGTGTTATGTGTGCACATATGCATATGCGGGCACCAATTTTTTGTGTTTGCTAGGGGTGGCTTAAAGAGGTTAGTGTAGGGACAGAAGTAAGGAGGTGAATTTAGTTACAGGATTTTGCATGGATGCCTCTCGTTTTGCCATCATATCTTCCTGTAGGTGGCAGCACTAACAAGGCTGGGGTTAGAGAATAAAGGTTGAGCTTCAGATTCTGAAGAGGAATTTTTAGTAACATGAATACAGAGAAAAATTATGACCTATGTTTTGCCTTTTTAACTAACTATAGATGCTCCAAGTCTTACAAGTAACTAATCTGATCTGGTATGCAAATGAAAACACACACACACACACACACACACACACACAGGCAGAGCCATCTCAGTTAAAGAAAACAGACTGAAGTTGGGTAACTTGGCATCATCAATTGCATTAGAAAGACATGGAATGTTTCATGTTCTTTGCGTGTCGGAGAATGAACATGGTCTTTCCTGTTTGAAGTATCACTTCTCATTGATAAGCTCAAAGGAGATTTTTAATCCAGACCCTTACTTCAGTGAATACTCAAAAATTAGTCTTAGTGAATTTGGCAGTTGGAGTTAGAATCTCACACCACCCTTTTGAGTAGAAAGATCATAATTTCATACCTTAATATCATTATTCAGTAATTAGGAGATTATTGAAATGGTAATGCAAGCAATAAAATATAACAAAAGTCTAACCAATCAACCAATACCAAATAAATCCCCCGATTTTAAAATAAACTTGATAGATTTCACCTGTTGGCATAAAAAAAATTGCAAAAACAGAGCATCTTGAAAACTTGGTTTGGGGGGAATTCCCTGGGGTCCAGTGGTTAGGGCTGTGCTCTTCCACTGCCTTGGGGCCCGGGTTCGTTCCCTGGTCGGGGAACTAAGATCCCACAAGCCTCGGGGAGGCGGCACAGCCAAAACCACAACACAGCAAAACAAAAACCAAACAAACTTGGATTTGTAAAATTTAATTACTAATAATCACAAAATTTTAAATCTATGATCATAGTCATGAAACTAATTCAATATTTTACAACATGTTACTTACATAATCCCTAATTTTTAAAATCTATTTTTGGGTTTGTTTTGTTGCCCCACATAAAACATAAGCTCCTGAATAACCATATTATTTCACCTTCAGCAGCATCATTTTTACTATTAGTCTGAGAGCAGTTTCTATATAAAATTCACTTCATACTAATCCTCCCAACGATTGGACGGGGTTGTACTGTTTTCTCCATCTTTTGTGCTGTGAAGCTGAGGATAAGAAAAATTAAGCAACTTGCCCAGCCTCATATAACAGCTAAAGGCCAGTGCTAAGAGGGTGAATTTTGGTGTCTACACACAAAACCCTTTCTATTTATTCTCATTGCCTTGCCTATTGGCATATCGCACTGCCAAGCTCAGTGGACGACATGTACTAGATGCTCAACCAGACTGACGGAGTCATTATTTTAGGGTTAGTGTTACTCTAAATGATGCTGGTTAGTTCAACAGTTACCCATTACCTATGCTCAAATTAATAAAGCATTTTTTTAATTCACAGGGAGGGTAGGGGTAAAATACCTATTTTCTTGTCAAATTACCAAGGTGGTAATATCATCCTTTATTGAAAAGAGGACTTGTAGAAGGAAGATATAAAATCTGTTGCCACCATCAGCATTCAAAAAGTAAATAAATCTCCTCTGGGAAATTTATGCTTATGTATTAATTATTAAAGTGATATTGCTTTGTTTGCTCTTTTGAGTGATTTTCACCTTGTTAAGTGGGAGTTCTATTTTGCTTTTTTCCAGAACTTTTTAGAGGAATTTGCTTTTCATGTTAGCTGACTCTTCACCCTCTATCCTCCACCAAATAAAGGAATTCCTTGGATTTCCAAATGGCACCATTTCTAGAGCAATGACAACAAAACCAGACTATATACTACCCATACGAGCTGTGTTGATATCTACTCGATCTATAAGAATTTCAGTCTGCATACTCTCAAAGAAAAGCATTTTTGTGGTATTTCTCCTGGAAATCCTCAAGAACAAGCAATGTGGTAGTATTTCCCATTGAAATACCACATTTTTCTTCTAGTGGTGGCAGAAGGAAACGATGAGAAAATTTACTTTCCAAAAAGGCATCTCTTGACGCACACCGTGTTTCTGAGGGAAAGCAGTGGAGCCTGCAAGTGGTTACATTTAATAAGGGAACTTTGCATTCACAAATGCCTTTGACCTATGAATCATAAAGTGCCTTACAAGCATTAATTAATTAATCTCCCCAACCCCTGTATGGGGTGGGTGACTCATATAACCAAGGTCTAGCATTCATTGCAATTTTGTGAGTGTGAGAATATCTATGGAGCTGTCCACTGCTCATCTAGTTTGGTGCCACAGAAGGAAGTTTACTCTTGCTGTTCAGCTGGAAGGGGAGCCAACCAACTGTGTGGCAATGCACTGTGCCGGCACTTGAACTATGTTAACTTACTTGCACATAATAACAACCTGGAAAGGAATTTATTGTTATCGTCGCTTTCCTCAAATGGCCTCAAATCTGCCCCAGTTCAAATGTCTCATAGAGAGAGAGCAGTATGTCTGGATATGAAAATTGTGTTTCCATGACATCACACTGCCTCATCGAGGATCTAAGTGATGTGTTGTCCTATATGGAAACCTGAGAGCTTCTCTGTCACATCTTTGACATCCTTTTGCTACCCCTCCTCATCACAGCTTCCTGCTACACGGCCAGATTGGAACGTCTCTCTCTTCTGTTCTGTTAGGCAAAAAGATTTAAATTACTGGAGACAAGACTAAGAAGTGGAGTTTATTGTTTTGCACACATTTTTATGAAACGTTTACTTATCCTATTTTCTCAGGTTGAAATTCAATTTAACTCACTACAATTGTGTTCAAAGACCACAAATACCTTAAAGCCAAGAGCAGTATCTTAATTGATTTCAACCTCCAAAGTTCAGCTCCATGTTTGGCGCATACTGGGCGGTCAGAAGAGATTTGATAAGCTAGTAAAATCAGAGGTCCTTTTTACAATTTGATGTCCTAACTTCATTCATTTCCTAAGTCTACATAATGACATTTCCAAGACTATTAAAGCTAGGAAAATTTTAGAATTTTTACAATACTTGTAAAGCCATTTTTCAACTAAGACTTTCATAATATTGATAATTACAACCAATACTTTCCTACCATTTGTATTATAGAGGAGTAATACATTATGTCACTATTTCATGAAACCAGCATAGAGCTTAAAGAAAAAAACAGAACAGATGAGCATTGAATAATGGAATTAAAGTGTTACCAATGTCTCAACCCATTAGTTTACCCTACATCTTTGTTTATAATTATGAAATATTTCCATAGTTGATACCAATGAATTAAAGCAATGGTGCTGGGAGCATTATATTGGTTTTTCTAAAGATAGTATAAATTTTAGATGTACAACTTCTTTTATAAAGTATAAACTACATAAGGAGGCTATATTTCAAACCTAACAATCAGAATGTTCTTTTTAAAGCATGAATATGACAATGTTAACCCCCCTTTTCAAAACCTTTATTGATTTTTTCATCACATTTAGAATAAAACTGAACACCTTAAGATGGCCTAAAAGACCGTCAGTGGCCCGTCCCTTCTTTTCCTCCGGCTTATCTCCTATCCCACTCACTGAGCCTGTTCTTTGTCTAGACACTTTGACCTTTCCTTGAACAGACCTCAGGACCTTTGCATGTTCTCCTGTCTTTCACTGGAATTCCTCTTCTCTCACTCCCTGATTTCCCCATGGCTCCCTTTCTCATTTTGTTCATCTCTCTGCTCAAGTGTTGAAATGTTCCCTCTTCCATCATCTTGGTCCCCTTCTCCTTCCACTCCTTTGCACACATGCTCAATCTCTACCCTCCTGGGATGCTTTCCTTTTTCATTTTACTTATTATCTGTAATTATATTGAATATTTATTAATTTATATCTGTAATTTTCTACTATAATGTAAGGTCTGTGAGGACAGAGATTTTGTCTATCTTGTTCATCTTTGTATCCCAGTACCTAGAGTCCATGACAAGCTCTCATGAATAAAAGAATCAATGACCTGTTGTATCATTTAAAACATGAAGAAGTTATTAAGGGCATGATATTTCATGATACTCTAATTGCATGATGAAACTTGACTTATTTTTCGAGGCATTGGAATCCCCATGTAACAAAAGTGTGTGCTTGAAAACGCAGCCCAGTACATTGCTCCTCATGAACATTCTTCACCATAACCAAATTTTTATGTTTGCTTGTTTTCTTCATGGATGTGATATCCTCAATGATATCCTAAGCAGAAGCAAAAAGCTATGGCATTTATTTGATTTATAGAATTTGTATTACTTGATATTTTGGGGGTTAGGAACTCAGGCAAGTCACTAACTAAAAGGCTGCATCATAGTAATTCAGTGATGTAAATTCACTCAAATGACTTGATTTTTAGCCTCTTTTATTCCTAGAACTAGCCAACTGATAATACGTGTCTGTTTTCCAGAGAGGTGACTCAGAACAAATAGTGAAAAATTGTTTATACAAGCTTATATTATTAGGTGGGTTGAAACAGAAACACAAATTCTAGCCCTGTTTTCCACCACACTTCCTTCTCTACATTTAATTGAGGAAATGAAAATGCTTCCAGGGTCAATCTCAAGGGTCCTCATACAAAAAAAAAGTGTAGCTAAACTGGTCTCCAGAGAAGGACTAGCAACAGCATTAGTTTTACCACACTGCCTGTCAGCCCTTTTATGAAGAAAAACTTTCCTCTAAATGGAATTTTACCCCCAAAATATAAGGAAAGGGTCATAAAACATTGAGTATCCTATATAAGATTGAAAAATAAATTTCCTAGCTGTTTTTGATTTTTTTAATGAAAATACGTCATGGGAATGGAGGTTTCTAACAAAGATTTTTGGGTACCTCTATTGTGGATGTCATAGAAACAATGTAGTTTTGGAGTTTTAATAGACCTTGATGGGACCCATCTCTTCATTACACATGAGAGGTTCAGTAACTTGCCACTTGTTTGGAAACAAAGTCAATCCTGAGATTCTCAGTCAGCGGTCAGTTCTTTTCATTCCACAGCAAACAACCCTCCTAAACAAAATGGAATCCCTATCAAGAATTCATCTGCTGAAAATGATGTTTCTTTCCAATGCTAAATTTCTGAAAATACTTCAATTGCCTGCAATGTTACAGGCATGGGGCATTTTTGGGATATTTGAGCTCATAATTAGTTAGTGGTTGGATTTGAAAATATATTTATTGACACTATAAACGTCAACCCTAACTACACCATTTTCATGATTAAAGTTATGACACATTCAACTCAGTATTTAGTGAATAATGGGGGGAGAGTTTTTCTTCAATGTGACAGAATTTCTTTAATTTTTAGGGGTTATCACCTTGTTCAGTGTGTATTCTCTCCAGGATAATCTCATTTATGCACTTTTATCCACTTGACAAAATTAGCCTAAGACAAAGTTTCTCATTTATCTTGCTCTCTTATATATCATGAAAACAACTGAGATTTAAAATAATTACCTAAATTTCTGCATTCTTCTTTTCCAAATTTTGACTGGCAGTCTGGAGCATACTGTATGGGAAGAAAGGGTTTTAAAGGAACAGAATCAATCTGCAGATTTGCCTAGGGGAACTGTTGCCATTACTCCATAATCAAACTCTATGCTAAGACTATTCAAGGCACTTTTAAGGCTTTAAAAGAAGAAGTAGTCCCTAGCCTCATGGTCTTCATTATTGAAATGTATTGCTTTATAGAGGACAATATGAATGAGTTGGTAAATGTTTAGGTTAGAATATGCTGGGGGAAGGGACAGAGAAACACCCTTCCTTTAGTAACCCAGTACATCCACCAAGTTTACACATAATTTCATGAATTGAAAGATATGTAAATATATGGGTTTACTGCAGGGGTCTTTATCCTTATTTTTGCTGTGGACCCCACTGGCAGTGTAATAAATACCATAATTTCAAAGTAACAATGACTGACCACAAGTGGTATTTCAATATATCTGCAACAACCATAATATGCTATAAAGATAGCTATGAAACATCACATTAACAATTCAAGAGGATAGGAAAAACATAAATGAAAGTTTTCTTCCCATCATAGATATCCTGAGTTCCATGTCCAGGCCAATGGGTCTATGAGCTCGATATTAAAAACCTCAAGTTAGAGAGCAAATTAAAAAATCTTTTTACTACAAAAATAAATTTAAACTTCCTTTTCAAGGTGATGCCTATTTATTCCACCTTAGGAAAATGTCTATAAAATGTAATAAGGTTTAATTAAATCATAAATGAACAATTTTAAGGAAGGAAAGGGAACCAGTGTTTGCATATGCCCGTGCTTGTCTTACCTTCTTCCTACTCTTCGAATTTTCTTTTGTTAAAATTCATACTTTGTTTTTTAGAGCAGTTTTAGGTTCACAACAAAATTGAGAAGCTACAGAAATTTCTCCTATATTCTCTGCCTCCACAGATGCCTAGCATCCCCCACTATCAGCATGCCCCACCAGCTCTAGACCTTTCTGCAAAACATGAAGACCAGATGCCTGCTTCGAGGAGAATATCCATCCCCCTGATAAAAATGACCAGAGAGCTCCTGGATCAGGATTTAACTTGTTCACTAATTTCCTCAGAGTTCAGTAGTTTCATGTTTATGTACTTAGGCTTCCTTTGGACCAGCTTCTCTTTGCTTTGGCTTTGTACTACCCAGGCAACTGTCCAGATGATTTTAGCCAAAATCCACTTTGGACATTTTCTGGGGTTTACACATCCATGTGAGTCTTGTACTTTCTTCATTCACATTTTACGTTCAGTTAAAATTTATAATAAATTTTGTTTACAGACATGTTTTACCAGAAGAACCTTGATGATTGATATATTTACCCCGCAAATTATTTTTTCCTTTTTTTTTGTTCTGAGGCTGAAATTCTTATGCGTTCCTTGTTTCATTAAAATTTGAAATACATCAAAGTACAGTTGTAAATAAACTGTGTAACTTCATACTAAAAGATAATACATTTTGAAAAATGTTCACTTTACCTCAAAATTAACCAAATTAATAATAATCATAAAGCTATCCTAAGTTGAATAGGAAAAAAGAGAGAAGAAATGGTCCTGATATCTAATCATGATATTTTTATGTATCAGGCACTATATTATCTCATTCATTCTTTGTAATAACTTTAAGAGGAAGGTATTATTATAGTATTATTATTGGAAACCAAAATCAAATAAGTTCCCCCAGGTCACACTAATTAACAGACAAGGAATTCATGCCCAGGTATTTCTGTCTTTCTATGAACAAGACAGCTCTGGTTGTATAGCTAGGGAAAAAAACACAGATATTATGGATACAATATCCAAGACATCTCATAACAGATTGACCTCAAGCCAATCAATATAAAGACACTGAAGTTCGCAGTTAGCTTTTCTTCCCCCTCAGATTTTCCTGAGGAGTTAGTTTTTTTTTTTTCACTTTATCTTATACAAAGTTGAGTTAAGAGATAACTTTTTAAGGCATAAAACTGACGGGTAAATGAGAAAGTTTCTGTGATAGTTGAATCTATTGTTAAGCTATTTTGAAAACCACATTTAAACGTTATTTTTTTCAAGTTGCATTTTTTTAGTTAAAAAAGTCATTTTGTTAACAGATTCAACTCCTGAACCTGTTGTCCTAAGTTTCTTCTGTTTTTGTTTGTTTGGGTTATTTTGTTATTACTATCAGATGATGCCACCAGTGCTTCTTTTTTGGAGGCAGAGAGTGTGGGATTGGTGTGCTCACCAGAACAGAAAACAATCTTGTGTCTTTGTGTAGAGGTAAGAATTTTGGAATCCTTTGTCACGCTATTCCAGCTTCTCTCACTCTCTTTCTCTTTCCCTCTGTCTCAGCTCTAGGGCTGCTGTGGACTTTGGGGTCACTAAAAGAGCATCTAACCATTTGACACAGTGTTTGGATTCTCAACCCCACACAACAGACCCTCATTACCAAACTGTTAATCACTGCCAAAGGAGCAAGTCCCCTGGCAGCTCTCAAACTCCCATCCCCCAAAGTAGATCTTTTCACACTTGGTTTCAAATTGCATTGTGATTACAACAACACTGGGACTGGGTATTTTAATTGTACGTTAGCAATGGGGAGGGTTTTTTCAGCTTGGATTTAAATGTTTCTTGAGTTATTTAGTACAGGTTTACACACCAGTAAAAAGTACAGAGTTTGACATTTGTTCTCAAAAACACATATACATTATACACAACACACCTGAAGCCAAATTCTCTTGGAGTCAAAACTTCCTTGCTAAGAAATCGAACCTTTCAGTGTGAGGTTTTATATGTTCTTGTCATTAGAAATTGACCCATCTTTTATTTAGCTGTTAGGGTAATGACACAACTACTTACTGAAAAGGGAAAACTTTGTCCCATCAACAGTCATTTTGTTTATTTGGTGCCAGATAGCCAGACTATTTTTGGCTGATGTTTTTCACCCACCCAGTGGACTCACTGAAATTATCTGTTGTATTGATATATATATTCAGAGCCAAGAGGTGAGAAGGCAGAATTTGACTTATATAACAACCCAAATGTTAATTTCTTTGTTTCCAGCATATCTTTATTTTTTAAAAAGTCATATTTTCGTTTCCTAAAACCTAAAACTTTATTAAAAAATAGTCTCTCAAGTGACAATGTGAGACTGAAGACACTAATGTAAAATGGCCACTTTGTCTTGTATTCATTTATTAGATTAGCAAAATGGAGAGCTCCTGCTATACTGGTGTTTGATTCCTTAATTTTTACTCCATTATATCAAAGCCATTCCAAGTGACACACAATTGATTACCTTAAGCCAGTTCTTGGCCACCAAGCCCCCTTAACCTCATATTCTTATTTGTGAAATAGTAATAATATATGAATAAAAAGAAAAGTACTGTCTGGTGATGATCAGTGTTTGTGCTTCTGTTAATATTTCAATCCTCTCCCCAATGGTTGAATCACAGTACTAATTAAGATTCTGTTTGTTGTTTAAGTGACAGACTCCCAAGCCAAATTGGCTTAAATGGAAAGGAATGTATTGCTTCATGTAACTAGGAAATCACAGTAGAACTTATTGCCTGCAGGCACAATTGGAACTAGAAGCTCAAATGTGGGCACTAGGGTTATCTCACTTCTCCATCTCCCTGCTTTCCTGCTTTGCCTGGCTTCACTCTGTGGGCTGACTTTCTCCATATGGTAAGCAAAATGGACCCTGGCAGAACCAGGCCTTTATCTTTCTGGGAAGACTGGTTCTTTCTTCCAATGTCTATGTATCAGTCCCTAAAAAATACTTTACCTTTCTCTGATTGAGATACATGCCATCATTGGAACTATGATTGTGTCCAAAATAATTCAGAACAATAATTAGTCCAGCTTCAGTGATAAGCTCGTTCCTATGGCTGTTGGCAGGTTTTAATGATTACAGTCCTACCAGGATTCTACCATCTGTAAGAGGGACAGTTTCTCCAAAGAAGTGACACAGAAGCATAACTGACATATTCTCCACCCCCACACCACCAGTTGCCAACAACAGGGGCACTAGCAGCTGAGTTAATATTCACTAAGTATAAAGTCAGGAATTCAGAAGGCACTCTCTCCCTGTCAATCTAAACACTTCAACACAAAGATATAGCTTGAACCAAGCCATTTTCCTCACTATCCTCATTCGATCCTGTAGTCTGCATCCCATTTTCATACCCCACTTTCCTAGGGTTGCTTTAGCTCTCTTTTTATCCATTATTCAAATTACATGTATTTTGTAGGAAACAACTCAAGTCTTCATCTAAGTAAATCCTGACATAAATAATAACAAACATGCTTATATTTTCCTTCTTTTATTTCTTATAGTGTTGTATTAATCATTTGTTTTGTATGTCTTTTATTCTCAACAATATCATAACTTACTTCCTAAGTGTAAATTTTACTTCCCTTGACATAATAATACGGTGGCCCACAGGCACTGGGGGAATGTGTCTTTTTAAATGTATCACATTTAGCAAGGGAGAAAAAGAAAAAGGGAGAGGGACAGAGAGAGAAGAGAGAAAAAACAAGAGAGTATCTGGCTTCATTTCAAAGATCTGAGCAGGCCTCTTTCCCAGTAACATTAGCCCAAAGTCAGGCTTGCCTATCCAAGACCCAGTCTCTGGCCAGAGGACAGGAGTATTTGGTAACCATCAATTGCTAGACCAATCACCTGAGGCAAAATTAAATTAATAAAAAGACCACTATCATATCTAATCCTGAACTGAATAGACACAAAGGGGTCAAATGTAAATACAAGTAGAATGGACTATAATGTAACTAAAGCATGTAATAAGCTAGTTAAATCAAATTGAGTAATAATTAATGTATGACCCCTGTTCAGTCAGAATTAAAAGAGAACATTTTGCAACTCAAATGAATTTTATCTTATTCACAATGATTTTAAACATCCTAAAGAGTTTATCTGATTAATCCTTGTATTGTATTATTAAGCCTAGTATAAAATTCCTAAAACAAGTAGTGTTATATTTTTAAGAGATGGTACCTTTAAGTAATCTGAAGAAGATCATGGTTAAAAAGCCCCTTATCCCACTGAGACAATTCTACATAATGACTCATCAGTTTTCAAAAAAGAATTAAGAACTTGATTTCCAGTGATCACACCCAGGACATGTGTTTCCTTATATCTTAATTATCAAGAAGTTGGGAGTGCCAAAAGGAACAGTATATAATTTATTGCATATTCATTCCCCATAATACCTGAACAACAATTTGCTATACCATGTTACCATGTTACAGCTTAAGACTTCTAAAAAGGCAAAGATTGGAAATTACTGTGTAGGTCTTGACTTACATAGATTATGTATAGCAGTGAGGTAAAACGCTGTTTCTATTTGCTCTTCTCCAGTTAAGGCCTGTGGAGCATGAGGGGCACTTATCAAAAACACTTCTCTTTCCTTTTGTAAAAAAACCTCTTGGAAGGAGATCAGTGCCTAGATTTGATTGGTCCTGCTTACAGCCAAGAACTTTTCTTATCATGAAATACAATAGAATGAAATTTTAAATCTTGGACAGCAATACCACTATTATATCTCAATAATATAGCCAATGACCACACATTTTGAATTAAAGGTTTTATCCTTTAATTTTCTGTGTCTCAGTTGTCAAAGTATTTGCCTGTATATGTACGTACATATGTATGTATGTATGTATGTATGTATGTATGTATATGTAATTCATTTCAGGGAGATACTGAGCAAAAAATAACTATAAATTCATAGAGTTTCAATACCTTTTTTTAGTATTTATGAGGAACCCAACCTAAGGCAACTTTTCCATTTTGTTATTTTCCACAAACTTCTCTGAACAGTGGTTAATGGGTTATTTTTATTATTATGATTATTGTAATGTTTGAAGGTTTGTTATTTGGTGGGGAAAACTCACTATCCAAGCTTCTTTGGGAGCCTTTCCCTAGCTCCATGCCTTACTTTTTTCCTGGACAGTAAGGCTGAAGGAAAGTAGAAACCAGTAGAACAGAAAAAACAACACTAATAGATTAAGTAGCTAGCATTACTCTTCTTTTTATATGGTAATTGAGAGAAATATCTTGAAGAGAATAAAACAATTTTAAGCACTGAAAGTTATATTTTTCCAGTTATCCTATTAGAATTTAAGATTATCAGATTTTTAAAAAATGTAGAACATGTTTAGACACTAACAAATATTACTTATAGGCAAGATACACTTACATGGCGATTTATCTCTATATTCTAAGCCATAACCCAAGCATAGTTTTATCCTAGATATAGTACCTAATAAGAGGATGCAAGTGTTGAAAGAGTATAATTTACTGTATATTCATTCAATGCTTGTTTATAACATGACACACATTTTCCCCAAATCAAACATTTGAAATTGAATACATAAATTTAACTCGGAAGATTTATCTTTATTTCAAATTTTTGGTCTCATATATTATTTGCAGTCAATATGTGGCTCTGAAATTTGAAATGTTTATTTAAGTTAGGCAACTAAGGACATCATTGTCCTTTCCTGTAAGCTAGGCAAAAAGTGAAATAATAGCATATTATTGCATATTAGATGATCCAAATTTAAGTAAAGGCTCCGGGAATTTTAATGTTGCATATTGAATGACCAAGACACTCCATATATAATTATCAACTATTTCATATTATGGATTAAAACACTGATGTAATTTATTTTAAATTCTTTTGGAAAATTACAGCTCAGCTCATAATTTTATCCCTAAAAATCAGTATCATTAACTATCTAAGTTTTAGCTTTTTGGGGTAAATCAAATAAGATAAAAGATACCAAATTAAAGTTTAAATTTAAATATAAACTATATTTGAAGGGATTTAAAATTGTAAAATACAGAAATGTTCATATTACAGAATTTTCACTTGGATTTTATTTTTAAATGTTTCTAACATATTTATGTGACTCAAGATTTGGGGTATTAAGGTGAAAAATATCCAGCAATGTCCCTTGTATAATATCAAGAAGAAATAGAAGCTCTTTGCTGAATTTTAACCCTTGCATATCTGCAATTGTATTAAGTACGTAATCACTAAAATAAGTAATCACTAATTTTAGCTATATTTGCACATGTGTTTTGCTCTCAAAGATTTGAAATAATTTACAGTAGACAAATACCATAAAATAGAACTTTCCCATTTCAAAAGATGTTAAGTTGAAAACCCCTATTTTATCTTCACTTATTCACTGTTATTGAATCAGATTCTTCCAGAACTTAAGTTTCTTTCTAGAACAAAGTAGAGCTTCTTTGGAACCCACGTGAGTTTTTTCTTACCGTGAGGATATTATTAAGTAGATTGCTATAAATTTTCAAGCAGTTTTGAAAAGTAAATTCTCCGAGTCAAAACTAAAACATTGTCAAACAGCAGCTGCAACCCTTTTAGCTCCCAGTCAAATAGCTCTGCCTTTTAGTTGAACTACATTGATCAGTTAGAATGGTCAGAGTCTTTTTAATCCCTAAGTATCCGCAAACTGCTTAGACTTTAAGGATTGAAGAAAATGTCAAAGCAGGAAGGTCCTATGTACTATTCCCTCTAATTCTCTCAGTTTACAAATTAAAACAAAAAAAAAGAAGTCCCAGTGAACTGTTGTCAAGTCCAAGATAGAACCCAGTTGACCTCACTTCTTTGCCCCTGCGCTGGGGCTCTTCCATCAAGCTGTTTGAGGGATGGCATCCCAGAAACACGCACTGTTCCCATAGATTCTTCTCTCTGCCATTAACATAATAATTTTGTCAGTTATTGTGTTTTCTTAAATTATCCTTAAGAATTTGGTAAATCATCTAAAAATTATTCTGCCACCACGTATAAAGAAAAGAATTAAACAAAACACAAAGTTCTGGGAAGAAGATTTACAGTTTCCAAAAAGAAATAATTTGCATTGGAGACGTAATTTCAACAAAGAGGGGAGGGAAGGGAAGCCAAATCTAGTTAACTGAGGTCAATGTTGGGTAGAAATTATCTTAGTCTTTGATCATCAGAAGAGAATTTTTGAAAGATAATGACAATGATAACAGTAATGTTAGACAATGTTTTTATTTATATTGTGTCATTTGATCTTCAGATTATATAATAGGCAAGTATTATTGTTAACTCATGTTAGGTCTATAAAAATGGAGGCTTAAATTCACTAACTTGCTCCTTGTAACAGAACTAGTTATTGTCAATGCCTGGATCTGAATACAAGTGTTCCAACTCCAAATCAGAATTCTAGCCTTCTTGTTCCTTATCAAATATCCATAAAAAGTTATGCACAAATGCACATGAATTCATCCTTAATATAGTGAATAAAATTTTCCCTATTTTTTGCAGCTATGAAATACTTTTACCTTCACTACCTCATTTGATATTGAGAACAGTCCTATGAATTAGACAGGACAATTATTATTATGACTTCCATTTCAGTAATGAGGAAACTTAGGGTCAGAAAGTTAAATGATTTAATGAAGGTGACACAGTAGCTATGTGACAGAAGCATGCTTGATCCTCTGTTTCTCACTCTGAATTCAGCAGCTGAGTTTGCAGAGAAAAACAAGTTGCCTACCAGTGAAAGTCCATATGCCTCCTAGAACTTGTTTGATTCTGAGTTTTTAATGATTGGTTGAACTTATTGCCTTCTAATACTAGAGTTAATTTCTCTCTTAGTAGCTCTACCAAGGACTCCCTTTAAGCAAACTATGCCTGTCATTTAAAATGCATCCTCAGAGATGCCCAGGATTCATCTAGGTTTTAGATAATGTCCAGACAATCACTCCAATAGTTAAATATTTGTCCCACAATGACTTAAACCCAACTGTGAAGTAGACAGACTAACTCAACAACATTTGCTTCATCAGCACTTTTAAACTCCTTCCTTATAGTTGTTATTCTGAGGACTAAAATCTGCTTTTCCCTTTGAGCCTTTACGCTGTATAATAGAGATGGCTGGAAGCCATTAAAACAAAACAATCTGTGTATCCTCAAGGCAGAAGAAAAATGTAAGTTCATTTTAAGCATGACACTGCTATGATGCTGATGTTGTGCTTGTTTTGATTAATTTCCAAGTGTATGTTCATTTATGCAATATGTTATATGACAATAGTTTTCCATTTAGCAAATTAATTTCTGCTCTAATTCAATGAGGATGAAAAATATTAAAATCCGTCTTTTTTGTAAGACATTTTCTTTTCAAGAGGCCCTGATTCCAAGAAAAGTAGAATTTTGAAGTATACAATAAATATTCTAGTTCAAAAATTGAATTACTTCTGCTTAAACTCTGGATCTCTTGAATAACGTTAGATTTGCAGTGGTGATAATTTTACTGAAAACAATTAATACTAAGGCCTGAATTTTTAAAATATTTTCATGTAAAGAGGAAAAACAATATGATTTGGGGGTTGCTTTAAAAACAATATGGAGAATCTTACAGTGAGACAGAATTTTATATGTTTGATTCAAGGTTTCGATGCTGAGGTAGCATTGGCAGCAGGGGGTGGGGGGCTAGGATGGGGTGGTTGAGTGGAAAGAAGGCTATTATTAAATTGTATGTCCCTGCTAGTTCCATTCCCCTAAGGAACTTTCAGAAACCTTGTTTCTGGTGCTGATACAAGTGCCAGACTACAGTTTTCACATTATAAATTACCCTTGTTTTGTTAAAGCTTAAATTATTTTTATTAGCTGGTCACCTGGGATGTGAACAAGAGTCAAGTTAAAACTTTCAGATAAGCAGAGCAGCTGTTGCAATCAGCTTTCTCTTTGTCCTTTTTACCACACACTCTGCCTCATGCCTTTCCCCATCCACTTTCTCTCCCTATCTCAATCACTCTCTCACCTCCCCCTTTTCTCCATAAAGAAATAAAAATAAAGTGTCAGAACACATGAGTTTTCAGAGATACTTTGCAAGCCCAACTAGATCCATTTGCCATGATGACAAGACTCTGCCTAGGGCAAGTGGTATGGCTGCCTTGTCCTCCAGTTTGTTAACCTCAAAGATTCAGTGATGAAGCCAAAAAGTTTCTACTGGTGTGACATAGGGAGAATAACAATTTGTGCATAAAAACAGCTGAAAAAAATTGTGTTCCATATAGGAATGTCCAATAGTTAAAAAATAAAAGTTTATTGGAAGGAAAAAAAGTTTATTGGAGATCTTTCATTTTTCTTTTTCTTTTTTTTTGGCGGTACGCGGACCTCTCACTGTTGTGGCCTCTCCCGTTGCGGAGCACAGGCTCCGGACGCGCA
>NC_041223.1:36152731-36172813 GCF_002837175.3 Physeter macrocephalus | reverse complement strand
GGCTCAGCGGCCATGGCTCACGGGCCCAGCCGCTCCGCGGCATGTGGGATCTTCCCGGACCGGGGCACGAACCCGTGTCCCCTGCATCGTCAGGCGGACTCTCAACCACTGCGCCACCAGGGAAGCCCAGATCTTTCATTTTTCTAAGTAATATTTGCTGATTATAGAAGTTGGGAAAATGTATAAAAATATAGGGAAGAAAAAAAATGAAATAGTATAACATACAAAAATAATTTTGGTTTTTATTTTCAGTACCTTTGGAATGAATAGTGTGTGTATGCGCTCTCTCTCTCTCTCTCTCTATGTATATAATATATATATTTCTATACTTATCATACATATTCTTCTATTGTTTTTTATTATCATCTGATTATAATGTTCATGTTCCATAATAATTCTTTTGGCCACATAATATCCATAGAATGGATTTCCATTTGCTGAATGGATTCATTCAATATTTTCTATCATTGGACAATTAAATAGTTTATATCCATATATTTTTGTGCTTAATATTAAAATTTCATTTTTGTGCATAATATTTTAATTTGACATTTCAGATTATTTCCTTTGTTACATTCTTAGAAGTGGAATTGATTGCTTACAGAGAGTATATATTTTTTAACATGAGAAGAGTGTGGTTTTAGAGAAAATATACATCATAGCTATGAAGCAAACTACACCAATAGAATTCTGATATGCTATTACTCTACCACTTAGTGTGGAAATAATTAGTTTTACCAAGGGGAACATCCCATATTAGATTGTTATGAACACCTGGAAACCTCCACGAAATATTTAATTAGGAGCATTTTATTTAAGAATATTGACACACCAGAGAGCAACTCGAGAACTAAAATGGTTAGGTATCTATAAGCCGTACCAAAAAAAAAAAAAATATATATATATATATATATATATATATATATATTTAAGTGTTTTTATTTTGAACATCATGTGGGGAAAGATGATAAGGATGGCAAACAGCTTTGCTTCATATCATTCAAAAAGAGCCCACCAGAATCAACAAGTAAAACTACAAGGAAACAGCTTCTGGTTCATTCTGTGGAGAACTTTATATAATTAGCTGTCACCCATCTGGAATGAGCTGTCTTTATAGACCTCAGGTCTTTCAAACACATGTTTGATCTGTTCTCTGTATAAGGGGCTTCTGCCCTGTGTGAGATGATGAGATCAATGCCTCTTTCCCCGATAAAATTTGGCAGTTCTATGCCTTTTAAATACATTTTAAATATTCATGATACTTGCTTTTAAACTATATGCTTAGAACTTTTTCAATTTAACAATATTTAATAGTAATTTTAAGGACCAATAATGAATAAATCCATATGTAGAAGAAACCTACATTTTAACTATAGGAGATTTTGTCAACACTCTTGCCTCTCTCTGTTCTACTTGAACTCCATGAACAAAATATAAAGAAATGGCCAAGGTTAGGATTTCTCAGCAAATCACATTCTAGAAATAAAATATGAAGCTTTTTTCTCCTACAGTACTGAATGACTATATTACTTTATGGAAATGGTTTTGAAAACATTTTGAAGTTTCACAGCAGATAAAAATAGGGGAGAAGAAGTTATAAGTGAGGAAAAGATAAGAAACATAATTAGGTGATACCATCAAACTCCTACGTATAGAATATTCGTGATCCTTGATGTAGAATATATTTGGTGGTACAAGTTACCATAATCCTAGAGACCTATCTTCTAGTTGGAATTGTAAGGGGCAATTATTACCAACCTTACTCGCTGGGGCAAGTCAACAAATGAGGGCTAGCCAAACATTTTCTTCTTGCATTTCTAAAATAGTTTGAGGAAGCCTCTTGAGATCCAGTATCTGATTCTTCAGACTATCTTGGGAGAAGAAAAAAGGAAGTCAGAACAAAGTCATGCATATTCTGATACAAAAATAAATAAACATGGTTTTAAAAGTAAAAAAAAAAAAAAAAGATGATGGACAAGAACAAACATGCCCTTAGAACTATAATGTGTTTGGTCTTAAAAACTTTAAGGCAACGAGGGATTTTATATCAAGATGTGACAAATTCCTCACAGATGGGAAAAGATATAAAATGCTGCTTTGTAAGCAGTCATTTTAACCAGAAAGGATTTTCTCATACAATGGCAATACACACTGTGTGGCAAATGATAAAATAAATGGATAGCTACTCAAGAATATTCCTCTGCATTCGTCTAGAGGCCAAAGCCATGAGCATAATCTCTACCCAGATGAAACGAAATCTCTTAGTTTCAGAATGGCCACACAGATTTTATCCATCTACTCGTGGGAAGAATCTTCTTCACTCTGTTGACATACTCTAGGAATGTGGAACATGGGAACCCACCTAAGCAAACCTGTCCACCTAAACAAGTTTGTTCTTAAACTACTACTGCCCTCAATGTTAAAGTTACCTACTCTTCTGTCCAGCACCTCCACAATGTTTCTCACTTATCCTCTCTGTCATGGCTAACTGGCTAGCTGGCATCAGCTCTAGTAAGGGTTTTTGTTTGTTTCCTTTCTTACTTGCAGTCACGGTAGGACACCTTATTTTATCTTCTTGCTCATTGCCAGGTCATTGGGTGTCACAAGAGGACAAAGGAGATAACACATAATTAGGGATAACTAAATGGAAAAATATTTTTGATTTTCAAAAATGTTTGAGAACAGCTCTGAGAAGAGAATAAATTACCCATGTTTGGGGGATTGTTAACTCCCTAAGGTCATTAGGTACCATTTAGTGCAGTTTCCCAAGCACAGTTCAGAGACCAACATCAGTCAATGACTCCACTGTTATTCTTCCACAAGAAAGCATATTAAAGTTTATTACTGGGTAATTATAAAAATGATTGCTTTTCATCACTGATAGCAATTATGGTTGCATTTCACATATCCTCATTTTGTGCAGATGGGATGCCACACATTAGAGCTGTGTTCACGTTTTTCAGTTTATCTTTAGCCCTCTACCCCCATCCTCAGAGAAGAGGCATCGTTGGTGGAGTGGAGAGCCCTAGGTCCTATGTAGGATGACAATAGGACTCAGGATGACAATAGGACTCCAACCCTGGGAGAGAATGGGAGCTGAAAGAGTAACAGCAGGGCTGGAATGAGAGTGGGAAACAGATCCATGTCAAAATTCTATTCAATAACTATTGCAGGGGAGAAAAAAATAGTGTGATTCAAAAGACAAGTCTCATGAAAAAGTAAGATTTAGTCTTAGAAATCTGAAAAACTTCATTATTCTGTAAAAAATATTATGTGAACACACTGTCAATTACATTTCCTTGTTTCTAACAGGTGTGAGCAGTATTTTGAAAACAGCAGCAGTACTTCAGTATATCTCTTTATAATGTAAGAATTCAGTTGGCTGGAAGAGTTAAGTTACTTCAATAATAAAAGACATTCATTCACTTCTTACTGGCAAGAACAAGTTACATTTTAAAAATTTCAAAAAATCAGCTATGTACATGTATGTTGAGATCAAAACTACATTCCAACATGCTTAAAATAAGATTCCACTTTGTTATTAATCTCCCTTCTCAGTTCCCTGCACAAAAGCCCTCTGCTTTGCCAGCTGTATACCATATTGAATTAACTTGTATTGAAACACTCATGTTCTCTGTGAGTCTGCTCCAAAATTCCCATAGGTATTTTGACTTAGATTATATCTATTTATAGAACTCACATATGGATATCTCTCTGCAGAATGCTGTGTCTAATCCTCTGTCAATATGCCTTTTTGGAGGTGATCCCTGAAACTCACATCTCTCACCTTTGTCCTAGCAGAAATAGACTGCCCCGTATTATTAGGTAAAAGTCATCCTCTATGTCAACAGTTTAAACTATTCCTGTGGCTACTTGGTAATACCTTTCCAAATGTGCTATCCTGCATATAAATGAGAGCCTTTTGACTCATACAGTTACTTTGTTGGCCTTCTACAGGAACATGCATCTAAGCTCTATGACAGCACTTATTACACTCTATTCTAAATAGTTATCTGGTGTCTTTGGCCCAGGTTAGTAATTATAAGCAACCCGAGAGCCGGCACGATGCTTTGTCTTGTATCCACACTACTTGGCATTTGATAGTTATATGAACATGATGTTTATTGAATGAATACGTGAACATTGACTATGTATGCCTTGAAAATATACCTTTATTTGTTTTAGATTCAATACCAGGATTACAAAGGAAATAAGAATGCAATTTAACAGCCAATCAAAAGCTAGAATGAAACCATAGGTTATTTTTCAGTCAAACATAAACCTTTGCTGTCCACCTAAAAGCATGAAAATTGACAAAAAAATTTATAATATTTAGTGTTATAAAAACAATTTATAAGTTGTTAAATATTAAAACAAATATTATAAATTGTTAACAACTTATAAATTTATAAAGTAAGAGAATTTATAAATTCTCTTAATTAAGATTTTCCCTCTGTGTACCCAACCACTTCTGACATTTTAGGTGTTTGAAATTTTGCAATCTGATAAAATTGTTAATGATAAGCAGAATCAAAATATATTTTAATTAAGGAAGAAAGGAAGATTTCATGAGAAAATTAATGTTTGAATACATTTTAAAATTATTGTTTTATAGATTACACTCATTTTATGCATTAAATTGAAGTATTTTGGAAACTCATTAGATCTAATTATATTAATGACTGTCATTCTTCCAAGACTATGTTCTACATTTTTCAAATCTAGACTCAAAATGGAGAAATAAAGAATTCATAACCTGGGATTTCTTAGCTCCATCACCTTAGTACACTCTATCTTTTATTATACAGGTGAGGATAGCAATTCAACTTTGGCCTTGACTACTGTCTCAAGACAAAATAGCACAATATGTACCCATAAAATTGAGGCCAATTTGGTCTTCCTCAGGCCCTAATAATGGCTCTTTAATAAAATGAAAGGAATGAATTCTGGGCTACTCAACAAATATTTTGATTTTAAAAATATGATCTTAAAAGCTTATGTACCCTCTCTTGGCATGACATTCTGAAATACTAAATCAACTACTGATTACTGGTTGTGTGATTCAAGAAGTACTATAGAATATCTATATATGGGATATACATTAAACTAGTAATCAATCAAATCCTTATAAGCACTAAACAAACTTCTCCCAAATAACAAACATACACACATAAGAATATTGCTAAAATTTTCACCTGTAGTTTGTTGCTGAATTTTACTTCTTATAGATAAAAATGGGCTATCAGGTTTTTTGTTTTTTTTTTAATCCCATTAAGTGGGAGAATTTCCACTTTGTTGCTAGAGTTTAGAGACCACTTAGAAGAGTCCTTCCATATTATGCAAAAAGAAGTTCGGGGAACTTCTGTTTCCAATAAGGTAAATACTTACATAAAATTTTTCCCCACATTAAAATCACAATACATCTGAGATTGGAAGATGACCTCGAATTTTTTTTGTATTGTATTTATATTTTAATTTCTCATGGAGTTTTAGATATCATCATGGCTCCTTGTTAAATGAATTGTCAATATGTGCAAGAGCAGCCATTAAACAAGTACTGATGCCATAAGACTTTGGGGCAAAAGGACACTGTACTCCAGGGAGAAAATAATTGTATAATTTATTTTAATTTAATATTAATTAATAAGATTCCCCATCTTAATATCCCACAGAATTCTACTCCCTAATTTGTTATCTGTGGTAGATGCTGTTAGTGATCTAGTCAAACCATTTTAACCTCTCCCCACACATATGTGCTTAACTTTTTCTTCTGTTCAAGTATTCATCTGTCAGCATTGTGTTCTGACAAGGTAAGCCCCTCCCCTATTTCCAAGACATAAATCATCTTTGGTCTCAACCAGTCATGAAAAACACGTACATATCTAATTCTGAAAATAAGATATAAAATATTGTGCAAAGAGCTCTAGGAGTAACAGGGGAAAGATATATTTCCCTGATAAATTAGAGAATATTTGGAAATTGGCCTCTTTTCTGTCTGTTTTATTTTCTCCTGGTTGTTGGAAACCATGATGCTTGAAACAGCTGCAGTGTTCTTGTGACTCTGAATTGAAAATTTAGAGGAAAGATAAAAAGCCAAAATGCTGAGAAAAGTAAAGGAAAGATTAGAAAAAGCCTGAGTCATGTACTAACCTAGAACTGCCAGAATCCTTTTATTCTCCCCCACCCCTAATATTCTATTACTTGCAGTTAAACATACCCTGATGCAAAATTCATGTTAAGTTTTAGAAAATAAAAAGTTGAGATAATAGGAAAATACATCCAATCTTATTGTTTGGGTTGAAAATGAAGACTAATTGCCCTTTGATCTCTTCATGCACCCAATTAATTATTGCTTGAGTTGACGATAAGAGCCATCAAATTACTCCAATTATCAGTTGTCCTCAAATTCAGGCAACACTGAAGTTGAGATGCAACACCAGGGAACTTCACAGTTGAAAACCATGTGCCTGCTCTATGATCTTTTTATTCTCTTGTTCATCTTACCAGGTGAATGGATTCTAAACACGGGCACTATGCTGTCTCTCACTAATGTAAACAGCATTTAATGAATACGTCAACAAGAAATTAAGGTGTATTTTCTTTAACATCACTTATCTATCAAATAACTCAAGAAATAGCTCCAGGAACTTACCTGCAAATTTATTATTATCTTTAATAATAATGATACAAATTATGAAGGTAAATGCATAGGGGAAGGGAAAGTATTTCAGTTTTTTACTTTCTTCTCTATAGTTCTTAGATTTTTTAAAATTGATCATGGAAGATATCCCAGTGTCCCACAGTTTTCTTCTTGGTAAAATGTATGGTCCAATAAATACTGATGTAAGGACAATCATGATGGGATAGAAGGACAGAATGTTTTTCGTTGTTTAAAGCTCCAATCATGAATTTAATTTTTTCACGATTGGCAAAACCATTTACAAATGATTGTCATTTATTGCATGTAAAATATTTAAGCTCTAGTCTTCTTAGATTCAAATTTAATTTACCATGACTTCCTTGGTGGTCCAGCAGTTAAGACTCTGCTCTCCCAATGCAGGGGGCATGGGTTCGATCCCTGATCGGGGAAATAAGATACCACATGCTGCACAGTGTGGCCAAAAAAAGAAAAAGTTAATTTATGGATTTTCTCAAATGTTCGGTTATTGAATTCTTTATTCAGAAGTACACAATATTAGAATTGTTATTAAAAGATTTATTTTTGTAAATAGCTATATTCAAGTCAAGTATGTAGATATTTCGCATATATCTATATGTGTTTTTTGTTATTGCTTTTAATTGTTTGTGGAGAAGAGCACGAGAAAGAGGCAGATTGTAGTTGGAAGGATTAGATCTCCTATAAACAAAAATGCTAAATATCATCCCCACCATTAGATTGAAATTAAATTCATGTGGTTAACTTTGGTCTTTGGCTGACCTGATAGATATGTATGTTTACTATGATATTTCTTTGAGGTAGTAAGTTCTTACCAGAACAGTCAATATTATTACAAAAGTGCAGATGCAAAACTAAACATGGGGGCTTCCCTGGTGGCGCAGTGGTTGAGAGTCCGCCTGCCAATGTAGGGGACACGGGTTCGTGCCCCGGTCCTAGAGGATCCCACATGCCGCGGAGCGGCTGGGCCCGTGAGCCATGGCTGCTGAGCCTGCGCGTCCGGAGCCTGTACTCTGCAACGGGAGAGGCCACAACAGTGAGAGGCCCGCGTGCCGCAAAAAAAAAAAAAAAAAAAAAAAAAAAAACTAAACATGAAGACAAGTGATAATAAGGAAAAATGAGTGGTGGAGCACTCCTTCCTGCCAGAGACTCATGTTCTGCAGAGTCCTTCTTAGAAAGATTTCTAATTATTCAATCTGCCACTGTGTCATTCTTCAGAACTCACATTGCTGTCTAGGTTCTACTCTGATGACATGCTTATCCTCTCCTAAGGAGTAGCATTCAGAACCTTAAGCCACATAGAGATAGGTTTCATGTAGTTGTCACGTAGGTAAATGTCAAGATAGTCACAAATGTCAAACAAGGGGAAAAGAATTAAGAGTAGACAGATAAATTTACTTCTGACTTTGAAGTCCAATAAATAACCTTCCTATTTCTTACATAACTCAATCCTCAATCCAAATTCAGCTCAGGGATACTTAGTAGAAGCAGCCATGTGCCAGTCAGATGCTGGTGTTAGAAATGAGAGGCAAAACTGCCTACTATTTTGTAACCTCAACATATATTAAAACACAGAATTAGTATCCATAACCAACCGTTCCCATTTGCTGATGGTCTGTCTTTTTGTTGCAGTATTCATCACCGTCTCCTCTGTGGACATTATTTATGTACATGTTTTCGCCTCCAGACTGTGACATCTCGAAGACAGGAGCCACATTTGTCCCTCAAATCTTAATTCCCCAGAAAACTTAACCCAGTTCTTTGTATACAGTAAATACCAATACATTTTTTTCCTATGCCACATAAGTATATTTAAGTGTTTTCCACGCCCAGATATTATTTCTTCTCTTATTTGATCTAATACTGTAATTACTACAAGTTGTTTTTACCACCAGGAGAACTTCCTAAGTCCCTAAATTCTAAGGTTTCTAAATTTTGGTTCTGGAGATAATTTTAGAACGATTCAATTTCTGGATTTCCCTTTTCCATAATGAGTTGAGGGTTTTCCATTCTTTGGGAAATCTTCAAGTTTGTAAGTTTAGCCGAAAAGGTCAAAGGCTTGGCTTTTCATATGATCTAATCATGTAATACTTGGGCTTTGGTGAAGAAAAATCTTTACAAATCAAAAATTTACTTACAACATCTGGCACCTGCAAATTTACTATGGATTATTTCTTCCTTGCTCTGATATTAAGATGGTCTCTCTCTCTCTCTCTTTTGAAGCAAACCATACATATTGCACCATTTCTACATTAAAGCTGCATCTTTGCAGGAAACAGGCAGATTGTTTAACCAATGATATACCTGACTTCGTTCCAAGCCAAACAACACAGCCTTTTTATTTTTGCCCATGCCGCAGGCTATCTGAAAGTATTAGAGTTAATGTGCAATCAGGTAAGTAAACCCATATTACATATCTGTAATTTTCATCCAGTAGAAAGAAAATATTACATTACAAGCCTCCATAATTGCATTCAAATGTAATCAAATACAAAAGTTTAAGATCCCAAATCCTTTGAGTTACAAGATCTCTTTTTCTATACATTTAACCAATCTTATAGCTGCAAAAAGAAGTTGAAATAATTCTCAAGACACTAAAAAAATAAATAAATAACAAGATTGTCCTATAGTGTAATTGCCAGCCCCAGGCTCTAATTCTTTAGCACTGTCTGCAGCAGCCATTTATGTGCTCAGGCAACAAAGGCCTGGACAAGGATGCATTTACAAAACATGTATTTATAGCTAGGAAAATAGCCATTTGGAACTAAATAAAGTTCCTTTGATTGGGGTGTTAGGTGAAAATGAATACTGTAATAAACAGAAGTTATATATTTATTTTTTGATCTATGAATTAAGAACACAAGACTAGAGTGTTCTTGCTTAGCATCAAAATTAAGGGAATCTGAACTAAAAGAAAAAGTCTTAGAAATTATGAATGGAATTAAAACTTTGAAAATTTAAAGTGCATTATGTTAAAAAATAACTTTGTTTACTGTGGCCTGCTTCCTTTCTTCCCTTAATTTTTTTTTTTTTAATATGGAGAAAGTATAGAACCACTTGAAAAATAAGGATGGTATATGAGGGTAGATGATGCTACACAATGTTGAGTCCATCTATTTCACTCTAGTCTAGGCTACCTGTGGGGAAACATTCTGAGTGAGTAAAGGGGGTGGAGGTACAGAGTATACTCAAATGTTAGACAACTACTTGGCCAAGAAAGATTTTCCTCTGTATTCCCCAAATTCCATGAATTATAGATTCCTTTGATTGAAACATTTCCACATTTAAAATATATATTCTGTCTTCATACTATGATTTCTTACTATGAGAAGTTGTTCTTAGATAATCCATTCTCCCAAGAATGATTATAAAGATTGGTCAAAACCCTCACTAAACTCTGCTTCCCTGTCCTCCATAACAGAACACAAGAGACATGAGATATTGTAAAATGATCTGCTGTAACTGGAATCACAGAATAGAAGTCAGACACCAATATAATTACATCTTAAAATGTTGAAGTAAAATGATTTCATCCAGTTAAAATATTCTTTTAAAAATGAAGGCGAAATAAAGATAGATCAGACAAACAAAAACTGAAAGAATTGGTTGCCAGCTGACACGCACTAAGAGAAATACTAAAGATAGTTTTTCAGTCAGAAGAAATAATATTGCAGATGAAAGCATCTGAAAACAAAAAAAAAATTAAAAGTTAGAAAAGGGTAAATATGGAGAATAAATCAAAATGAATATTGATGATTTAAAACAACAACCATGTAAATAATTATAAAATAATAATACTGTGTGAGATGGAAAATATATATAAAACTAAATACATGACATCAATACCACAAAAGATGAGAGGTGCCTGGAAAATGACAGAAGTACTAATTAAAGGTAGATTTTTACATTTTCTAGTTTCTAGTGTAACTACTAAAAGAATCATAAAATCAACTATAATTAACAAGGGGATGGGAAGTTATAATAATAGAAGACTATTAATCTAAGGGAAGATAAGAAATAAAAAGGGAGAAACTAAGAAGAAAATAGAAAATAGTCAGATGATTGGATACTCAAATATACGAGTAATTATGTTAACTTAAATGGAATAAACACTCCATTTTAAAGACAAATAATGTTGGATTGAATAATAACAGGAATAAATGATGCTTATAAAAATATAAGAAAAGGTTGAAAGTAAAAAGGATAGAAAAGCACATATGCAAACACTAATCAAAAAGAAACTCTACGCAAGAGGGAAGAAATATGGGAACATATGTATATGTATAACTGATTCACTTTGTTGTAAAGCAGAAACTAACACACCATTGTAAAGCAATTATACTCTAATAAAGATGTTAAAAAAAAAAAAAGAAACTCTAGTAGCTATACTAATCTGCGAGAAAGTAGGCTACAGGGGAAGAAGAATTACTAGAGATGCAGAAGACATTGCATGCTAAGAAAAGTGTCAATTCACTAGGAAAATATAATATTTTTATTTTTTTATTTTTAATTGAAGTATAGTTGATGTATAATATTTTATGTTAGAGGTGTACAATATAATGATTCACAATTTTTAAAGGTTATACTCCATTTATAGTTACTATAAAATATTTGCTATATTCCACATGTTGTACAATATATCCTTGTAACTTATTTTATACCTAATAGTTTATACCTTTTATTCCCCTACACATATTTTTCCCCTTCCCCTTCCCTCTCCCCACTGGCGACCACTAGTTTATTCTCTATATCTGTGAGTCTGCTTCTTTTTTGTTATATTCATTGGTTTGTTGTATTTTTTCAGATTCCACATATAAGTATACAGTATTTGTCTTTCTCTGACTTATTTTACTAAGTCCATCCATGTTGCTACAAATGGAAATATTTCATTCTTTTTTATGGTTGAGTAGTATTCCATTATGTATATATACCACATCTTTATTCATTCATCTGTTGATGGACACTTGGGTTGCTTCAATATCTTGTCAATTGCAAATAATGCTGCTATCAACATTGGTGTGCATGTATCTTTTCAAATAAGTATTTTGGGGTTTTTTTGGATATATATCCAGGAGTGGAATTGCTGGAGGCATCAGACTTCCTGATTTCAAACCATGTTACAAAGCTATGGCATCAAAATAATATGGTATGGGCATAAAAACAAACACATAGATCAATGAAACAGAATAGACAGCCCAGAAATGAACCCACACTTATATGGTCAATTAATCTATGACACAGCAGGCAAGAATATACAATGGGGAAAACACAGCCTCTTAAATAAATGGTGTTAGGAAAACTGGACAGCTACATGCAAAAGAATGAAAGTGGACGCTTATCTTACCCCATGCACAAAAATCAACTCAAAATGGATAAAGACTTGCACATAAGACCTGAAACCATAAAACTCTCAGAAGAGAGCATAGAGTGTGAGCTCCTTGACATCAGTCTTGGTAATGATTTTTTTTTTTTTTTGATTTGACTCCAAAAGCAAAAGCAACAAACGCAAAAATAAACAAGTGGGACTACATCGAACTAAAAATCTTCTGCACAGCAGAGGAAATCACCAATGAAATGAAAATTACGGGATTAAAAATATTTGCAAACCACATATCTAATAAGTAGTTAATATTCAAAATGTATAAATAGCTCATACAACTCAACAGCAAAAAAAATCAGATTAAAAAATGGGCAGAGGAATTTAATAGACATTTTTCTAAAGAAGACATTACAAGTGGCCAACAGGTACATGAAAATGTGTTCAACATCACTAATCATCAGGAAAATGCAAATCAAAACTACAATGAGATATCACCTCACACCTGTTAGAATAGCTACCATCAAAAGACAAGTGACAAGTGTTGAATAGGCTGTAGAGAAAAGGGAACCACTGCACACTATTGGTAGGAATATAAATTGGTGCTGCCATTATGGAAAACAGTATGGAGGTTCTTCAAAAATTTTAAATAAAACTACCATACTTCTGGTTACATATACAAAAGAAATGAGAACAGGATATTGAATAGATATCTGCACTCCCACGTTCACTGCAGCGTTATTCACAATAGTTAAGTTACGGAAATAACCTAAGTGTCTGTCAAAGGTGGATGGATAAAGATGTAGTTTATATATGCAATGGAATATTTTTCAGCCATGAGACAGAAGGAAATCCTGCCATTTGCAACAGTATGGATGGACCCTGAGGGCATTATTCTAAGTGAAATAAGCCAGACAGAGAAAGACAAATACTTCAAACACTTTGTAGTATCATTTATGTGGAATCTCAAAAACAAAACAAAACCATAAAACATGTCAAATTCATAAAGAGAGAGAGTAGAAAATTGATTGCCAGGGGCTGGAGATTGGGGTAAATGGGAAGAGTTTGGTAAAATGGTAAAAGTTTTCAAATATAAGAGGAATAAGATTTGAATATCTAATGTAAAACATAGTGACTATAGTTGATAAACTATTATATAATTGAAATTTGCTGAGAGCAAAACTTAAATGTTTTCATCAAAAAAATTTAAAAAAAATATGTGAGGTAATGGATGTGTTAATTAACTAGAAGAAGGGAATCTGTTCACAATGTGCACATGTATGACCAAGAGGTACACTTTGAATATTTTAACAATTTTGTATGTCAATTATATCTCAATAAAGCTGAGGTTTTTTTTAAGTAGAAGTAGGGGGCTTCTCTGGTGGCACAGTGGTTGAGAATCTGCCTGCCAATGCAGGGGACACGGGTTCGAGCCCTGGTCTGGGAAGATCCCACATGCCGCGGAGCAGCTGGGCCCATGAGCCACAACTGCTGAGCCTGCGCGTCTGGAGCATGTGCTCCGCAACAAGAGAGGCCACGATAGTGAGAGGCCCGCGCACCGCGATGAAGAGTGGCCCCCACTTGCCGTAACTAGAGAAAGCCCTCGCACAGAAACGAAGACCCAACACAGCCAAAAATAAATAAATAAATAAATAAATAAATAAATAAATAAAGTAGAGGTAGGATTTGAACAGCTGGTTCTTGTTGATCCAGGAAAATTTCAAGCTCAGCTGTTCATGGATTGCCTCTCCAGAACAGCAAACTACTGCCCATGGGTCAACACCAAGAACTCTGCCTATTTTTGTAAAGTTTTTTTTTTGTCAATAAAGTTTTACTGGAACATAGACACACCCATTCATTTAAGTATTGTTTATGGCTGCTTTTGCACTATAAGGGCAGAGTTCAGTAGCTGTGAGAGAGGCCATATGGTCCTCAAACACTGAAGTATTTATTATATCCTCCTGTCTTTCTCAGGAGAGAAAATTATTTGGTCTAACTTAAATCATGGGCTAAGGTTTAAGGATGGTGTTGGAACGAAGTTCTCTGATTGGCTGGTCTGTCAGAAACACATGGTATGGAGGAAAGTCAGTTTCCCAGAGGAAGGGCATAACTATCACCAGAAGAGTGGGAATGGTGTATTAGGCAAATACAAATAATACATGGTCCTTAACCCATGCAATCCAATCCACAAGCATGCCATCAATACCATGTTGATGTACCCCTGAAAAGAGAAAGGTAAGCAGAGCTTGAATACTTAGACTCTGTGATATAAGTGGAAAACAATGTTACTGTTATATGTTACAGATTGTTTTACTATTGCAGCCCACAGATTAAACCAATAATTCATTTAAATTTTGTAATTATATATCCGACATTTACCAGTTTACAGAAAATACACGGTGTGGAAGAATAAGTTAATTATACTACAAGGACATATTTAGACCAATTCAGAAAGGTAGACGTTTTATGGGACAACTGACCTGGTCTCTTCAAAAAGTCAATATCGTAGGGAAAAAAAGTAGGGAAGTTAACTGTATTTTAGAGACATAATAGACAAAAGCAATATATGAATATTGACTGACTACTGGTTCTGAAAATAGCCATCAGACATTTTGGGGGCAGTTGGGAAAAATTGAATATTGACTGGTTATAGATGATATTAGAGAATTAATATTATGAGAGAACTAATGACTTCTGTAGATGTAATAATAATAATGTGGTTATGTAGGAGAAAATCCTTATTCTTAGGAAGTGATGCTGAAATATTTAAGGGTGATATCTCAGTGTCTACATTTTATTTTCAAATGGTTCATCAGAGAATTAACAGAAAAAAAGACCAGGAAAAGAAGAAGGAGAGGATGATGGGATAGGAAAGAAAAAAAGAAAGAAGGACAGAGGGTAGAAGGAAAGGGAGAGAGAGAGAGTGAGGAAATATAGAATATCGTAGAAAAAGAGGGAGGTTATAGGAGTATATTGTATATTCTTTCATATTTTTTTGAACGTTTGAAATTTTTCATAATGAAAATTTGAGAAAAAATCCTTTTAAATCTGGGCCAGGAAAATAACTGTTACCTTCAGAAAGATATTGCCCTTGTCTGCAAGAGACGGTATGTTAATGAAATAAGTCCAAATCAAGAGAGAGTCAGTTCCTCACAGTATCATTTTCAGAATGTCCCTAAGTATACAAACACCACAGACAACTATGTACTCCCTGGAGACAGAGCGCTAGCTTTCCCTCAGGTGACATTAGTGCAGCAGAATGAGAATGGAAGTTAGCTTATCTTTTTTATTCATTTTGTGAACGAGCTTTATAAAACTGACTCCAAAAAATTATTTCTTTTTCAATCACAAGCTTCTAGGAGTCCAATAAATAGATATTGTTACATATAAAGATGTTCTCTAGAGTTTTTAAATCTTTAAAAAGTAGCATTTCCTCTTACAACAAGTAATGTGCTTTTTATAAAAGCACCTGTCTCCCTTATTTTCATATTTCAATCATTATATGAACAAAGGATTATATGGCAAATATATCACAATCTTACTTTCTATCATTAGAGTGCTTTTATAGATACATACTGTAAAATTTCAACTGGTTGATAAAACTGCTCGATTCCAGGAATTATGATTTATTATAAATCTTAGCCTTTGATTATTTTTTTTCAAAGAAAATGTTCGGATGAGTTTCAATTCCTAAGGACCAAATTTAGCTGTCAGTTATCCAAGCATGGTTCCCATCTATTTCAATGACTCTCATTGATTACCATGGAAGAAAGCCAAATTCCACTCCAGGATGTGTGCGTGCAACTCTATTTGAAGTTAGTGGGGGTCACATACATATCCTAGGGCAGAACTTGGCTCAAGGCTTCTGTACTAATCAATTGCTGTTTTAGCATGCAAAACAATGGAAAAAATATTGCCACTGCAAAAGTAAACCAAATGTTAAAGACAGCTCTCCGAGAGGAATCTAGAAGACTTCTTTAAGAAATATAAAAACATTGTCATGCCATTACTACTCTGCTGGAGACTGAAAACAATTAGGATTCTAATAAGATATATGTTGCAATAAAAAATTTTCTTGGATGATACAGCATTCTCACACAGATCTGGCGCACTCAAAGATCTGGCCCATTTAAAGCTTTAGTTTTCCCTCCTGTGTTTGTGTTAATTTTCTGACCTTTCTCTATTCTGGTTTCCACAACTATTTTAAATGACAGTCATGTCTTTTATATAAATGCAACACTAAAAATGTATAGTCAGTTTAGTGCATTCTTTTTTTTTTTTCCAATTAGTTCTTCAACACTGGATACTCTCTAGATGAAAGCATCAAATAAGCATAATGCAATTACTATAGTAGGGAGAAATATAACAATAGTTTTCTTTTAATTTTCATCTTTTTTCAAACTCTTTTCCCTGTGTGGATGACAAATCAGGCCAAATACACTTTACTTATTTGTATAAACAAAGGATATGGTGAAATGTCCTTCTTTGTTACTACCTTAGCAATACTTCGTCTTTTTAAGACGAGATGCTGATTTTTCTATTTTTTCAAAAGTTAACATACACACAGAAGAGGATGCATATCACAAATGTATTTATGAATTTTTACAAAATGAACATGGTAATGTAAGTACTACCAGATCAAGAAATTATCATTGCTAGTACTCCAAAAATCTTCTTGGCTCCCCTTGCCAGTCATTACTTTCTCAAAGATTATTCCTTTTCTGACTTTTATCCTCATAGGTTAGTGAAAGCCTGGAGTGTTTACCAGGGTCTCTCCTCTTTGTGTCTCCTACCTGTTAAGGCTGAAAAATCTCAGGTTTGATTTTTAGCCTTTTACCTGTTCCTTTCAATGTGACCGTCTTGGCCTTTGAAATAAGCAAATTCCTCAAAATAACAGGAGTGCAAAATGTCACACTCATGTATCTGTGTTCCCTTATTTCTGGAATTTTGGTCTCTCAAGTCCTGGCTGCCTTGATAGCCCTGAACTCCAACTGTGTGTTCTTGGCCCTGTGAGACAGTTGAAATGTTTGAATTACCACTTTAGGCTTGAGCTCTTGGATCACTGCTTCTGAACCACAAATACCGGAAGGGGAAAAGTGATAGTAAATGCTGGGCTCATCTCAATGTGTTTGCTTTCTCTCCAAAACCAGGTTGCCTTGATTGCTCTCCATGACTTTAAAGAGATTTCAAAAGGATTATTTATTCATCTTTGTAGGTATTTTCAGTGGGAAGGTTGATTTGTTATAAACTAATCTATCATATTCAAAAATGCAAGTCTCTTCTTCAACTCTGTTCATCTGTTTCTTTATCAACTTCTTCAACTCTTTCCTCCTTGGAATAAAAAAAAAGATACATAGTACCTTCTCTGTGTACTTCTGTTGCTTGATCTGTTTTACTCCTTTCTATATTATTTTTTACATTCATGCCTCCTCTACTAGCACTAGTGATATTAAATTTTTTATTGTCATCTATATAAGTACAGTTGATATATAAACCCAGTATAGACTTATATACCTATATAGAACTAAGAATTTTACCATATGTAATTTGCCCTGCTGCATGTGATGCACCCTGATCTATTCTATTCCATCATAGTCTATTTTATTTCATTGTTTAAAAAGCTGTTTGCAGTCAACTAAATTGATTTCAAAAGCTATCAATTTCTTATTATCTAAAAACTATGAGCTCCCTGAGGCTAAGCTAATTACTTGTTTTAATCATAGTCATGTGTCATCTGGGCTCCAAATAATGCTAGGCATATTGTAGATGATTAATAAATATTTGGGGGGGGGTCCCAAACCTTATAAGCATACCCCGCAGCTTCCTGGTGGGTCTAGTGAAGGCACTGTTAGAAATAAGTTGCTAACTGAATCAGAGCTACTTGGGGTCATCATAATATAATTCCTATGGAAATGTATTCCTAAAATATTATAATAGTAATTTTTTGTCATTCTTGCACAAAGACTCTGGAAATATCTCTGCAGTTTTAATCTTATAACATTATTGAGTTATAAGTGGCATGCAGTTAAATGCACACATTTGGTGAGTTTTAACACGTGCAAACGGTTAAACCATCATCATGATCAAAATAATGCCCATTTCCATTACCCCCCAAATATCCTTGTGCTCCTTGTAATTCATACTTCCCTCCACTCCCATCCTCAGGCAAAAACTTATTTGATTTCTGTCACTACTGATTAGTTTGCATTTTCTGGAGTGATGAAACCATTATTTTGAGATTTATCCGTATCATTACATACATAAATAGCTCATTCCTGTTTACTGTTGAGTACTATTCTATTATATGGATTTGTTACAATTTGTTTATCCATTCACCAGTTGATAGACATTTGGGTTGTCTCCAGTTTGGGGTTGTTACAGACAAAGCTGCTATGAACGTTTGTGTACAGTCTTTGCTTAAATATATGCTTTCATTATAAAAAGAAGTAGAATAGCTGGACCATACAGGAGGTTTATATATATCTTTTTAAGAAACTGCAAAATAGCCGAAATGATATTACTGTTTTACATTCCTACCAACATATATGAGTGTTCCAGTTGGTTTGTGTCCTCATTAACAATTGGCTATTCTTTTCTTTTCTTTTTTTATTTTATTTTATTATTTTTTTTATTTTTTAATTTTAATTTTTTTTTTAACATCTTTATTGGAGTATAACTGTTTTACAATAGTTTGTTAGTTTCTCCTTTACAACAAAGTGAATCAGTTATACATATACATATGTTCCCATATCTCTTCCCTCTTGCGTCTCCCTCCCTCCCACCCTCCCTATCCCACCCCTCTCGGTGGTCACAAAGCACAGAGGTGATCTCCCTGTGCTATGCGGCAGCTTCCCACTAGCTATCTAATTTACATTTGGTAGTGTATATATGTCCCTGCCACTCTCTCACTTCGTCACAGCTTACCCTTCCCCCCCACCATGTCCTCAAGTCCATGCTCTAGTAGGTCCGTGTTCTATTCCCGTCCTACCACTAATCACTTCATGACATTTTTTTTCCTTAGATTCCATATATATGTGTTAGCATACGGTATTTGTTTTTCTCCTTCTGACTTACTTCACTCTGTATGACAGACTCTTTTCTTTTCTATATAAATTTATTTATTTATTTTTGGCTGCGCTGGGTCTTCGTTGCTGCACGTGGGTTTTCTCTAGTTGCGGCGAGCAGGGGCTACTCTTTGTTGCGGTGTGCGGGCTTCTCATTGTGGTGGCTTCTCTTGTTGCAGAGCACGGGCTCTAGGCACACGAGCTTCAGTGGTTGCAGCACGTGGGCTCAGTAGTTGTGGCACACGGGCTTAGTTGCTCTGAGGCATGTGGGATCTTCCTGGACCAGGACTTGAACCCGTGTCCCCTTCACTGGCAGGTGGATGCTTAACCACTGCACCACCAGGGAAGCCCTTGGCTATTCTTTTAATTTAGCTACTTTAATGGGATGTGGAGTTTTTAGGTAGTTAGAGCAAGCATTCCCCTCCATCATTGCAGATACCTGTTGAACAGCATATTGATTAAGAGCCTGGCTCTGCAGTTATAGAGATTGATTTCAACATGCTTCTCTCTATCTATATGAACTTGGAGGAATTATTTAACATTTCAGAGTCTCAGTGTATACATATTTAAAGGAAGATACTTATAGTATCCAATTTCTAGAGATGCTGTAACCTTAAAAAAGAATATTTTATGTCTTCATCCCTCTCTCCTTTTCTCTTTCTTCCATTTATATATGTATATCTCTCTCCAAAATCACAACAAAATTATTAAAAATATATTACTTTCACTCCCTATTAAACAAAAACTAATTAGTCATACCTACTGTTCAAATTAGCAGTAGCCATAGTTGCCTTAAACCACATTAAAAAAAATAGTTTGAGTGACATCAAATAAAATAAATTCTTATTTTCTCTTTCCTTCTTATCAGTTCTTTCTTTATACTTCTCTCAAAACTCAGTGGTTTTTTTTTTTTTTTTTTTTTTTTTTTTTTGCGGTACGCGAGCCTCTCACTGTTGTGGCCTCTCCCGTCGCGGAGCACAGGCTCCGGACGCGCAGGCCCAGCGGCCATGGCTCAAGGGCCCAGC
>NC_041223.1:36131663-36152037 GCF_002837175.3 Physeter macrocephalus | reverse complement strand
GCACAGGCTCCGGACGCGCAGGCCCAGCGGCCATGGCTCAAGGGCCCAGCTGCTCCGCGGCATGTGGGATCTTCCCGGACCGGGGCACGAACCCGTGTCCCCTGCATCGGCAGGCGGATTCTCAACCACTGCGCCACTAGGGAAGCCCAGTGATTTGTTTTTTAAGAGGTTTTAGTCACACACTGATTAAAAGTTAAGTTCTTATGTATCAAAAATTTTTGGCATGTCATGTTTTCTTCTCTCTAAATAATGCCTTCCTGGAAATATCTACAACAGAAGTAATTTATTTCAGATTAAAAAGAAAAATCTTATACTGTGTTTCAAAGTAGTGTTAAAGTTATAAAAGCATTAAAATTGAAAAATTACAAATAAAGCAATATTTACAAAACTGATATTTTGTTAATTAACATTTCTTCTTTGACTGCAGTTAATTAATTTTTATTATGTTTAGAGTTTAATGAATTATTATAAAGAACATGAGATGGAAGTTAATGACAAAAAGAAGGTACAACCTTTACATTACAATTTTGAACAATTCTAAAAGAACAGACAGTTCTTGGCAACCAAGAACTCACTGCTCACTGCTCTAAGAACACCAGGAATTCTGACAATTTTCAAATTAATTCTATTTTAAGAAATAATAGGACATAATGAAACAGAGATGCTTGATTACCATTATTGATTGTCATTGGTTGTCATCTCTTTTCAAATAATTCCAAATTTTCAAATCAAGAGTGTACTATTTCAATCCTTCTTTTTCTTTTGTCACTTTCATTACATATGATATATTTTTAAATTCTTCATTTACCTTTAACATGAATGGTTCCATATAATAATTTGTTCTTAATACAAGATTTCCAATTAATGTCTATGTGAGGAGGGTTTCACTGTTGGAGTCTATCTTTCCTGACATTTTGTCTCCACCTCCAAAAATATAAAGCATTTGTTGGTAATGCAAGGTCAGCAAGCAAAGAAAGGATCTTCAAACTATAAACTGATACTATAATATATTCTGTTCCTAACCATCTTTCACTTGACCTTCTTGATTAAGGTTAATTCACATTCACTGTCTTCTAAGGTGTGAATTCACCTATAAGTGTTTACTTGTGAATAGCACTTGATTTGTGGAGAGATGCAAAAGAAGTACCATATTTCCTCAAATTTAAGATATCATCTCTCATAAGATGCACTGACATATGTACCACTAAAAGAGAAAAAAATGTTGTCAGTTAAATTATGGCACAACTAAAAATACTACTGATTATAACATTCATCCCAAATTTAGAGATGAAAAGTGTATTGGAAAGTGTTAATGTTAAAACTCAGTGAAATATGGTAGTTCATGATAGGGCTTCTGTGCAAAATTTACATGTTTCTGTGTGAAGTTGAATGAGTTATTTCACTCCCCTGTGCTTCAGCTGCCTAACCTATAAGATGAAGATAATAATTGTTTCTCAGTTGAAGTGATGAAAGGAAATACGTGCATGTAAAACTATTAGGGTTGTGCTTAGCATATAATAAGTTGAACATTACTGCTATTATCTCTTTTTAAAATTGAGCTCACATAGCCAAAAAATGGAAATGAATTGAAAATATATTCTATTTTTATAAATTATATTATATTATTCATATAATCAAGAAATTGTGAAATAGGTAATAAGTACATTAAGAAGTTGGTCAAAGCAGCCACAGGGTAAACTAGAAGGTTAGGCAAAAGAGTTCAGTTTTGCTTAAGCAAAACAGAAAGAGAATGAGAAGTCCTGGTGGTGAGAACAGAGTGAGCAAAGGCATCCAAGTGGGAGTAAGTGTGATACCCAGGTTGAGTTCAGTGAAAAGAACCTTAGATGTGATACGTGTAAGTTGAGTTTTACTCTAGATTCTCATCAATAGACATGAGTCTTTAGACAAGTAATTCCTCCTCTCTTGGCCTCATTTTTCTCATATTTACAATGCTGGCTTTAGACTAAATCATTTTTATGATTTCTTCTAACTCTTGTTAATGCATGTACAGAGGAAGGAAAAAAAGTGAAACTTTTTTTGGAGAGGAGAATTTGCATTGAGGAGAAGTAAGAAGACAGGTTGAATATTATACTACAGATAGACAACTTTTAACCAGCATGAAAGTGCAGACTTGATGCAGTCTATTCCATTCATTTTAAACTATTCCACTGTTTCCAATAATATTATTAGTGAGAGAACATAAATATACACACACACATATATATATATACACACATGTATTCACATATGCTGGTAGATTGACAGATAATAGATAAATAAAGCAAATTATGAAAACTATAATAATACAGAGAATTCTTTTCTAGCAGAATCTTAAAATGAGGTATTCTTTTTAATCTAATATTCTGCTTGAATTACTATAAATATTATACACAAATTTTAAATTTTATTTATTTTAAATAAAATCAATAAAAAAATACAATAAAAAGCATTTAGTAATAACATTCTATTAAAATAATTTACATTTTATTAGATGAATAAAAACCAATTTAGGAACTTTCAGTATAATTTTAATAGTATAATTATTGTTTTCCAGGGATGTGTGGAATTGCCATTTTATGAACTTGCCAATGAACTTTCCATATACAGATCAGGACATATAACAATAGGAATTATTTCTTTTCTAATGTTATGTGTTTTTAAAAATATTTATTTATTTATTTTTGGCCGCATTGGGTCTTAGTTGCGGCACGTGCCCCGTGGCATGTGGGATCTTATTTCCCTGAAGAGGCAAGGAACCCGCGTTCCCTGAATTGGAAGGCAGATTCTTAATCACTGGACCACCAGGGAAGTCCCTCAAATGTCATGCTGATACACTTAAAAGAACATATAATTTTCTATCCAAAAAATTAGTTTTCAAAAATGGTGTTTTATTATCCAAAGAGAAGAAATCTTAACAAGAAATTATGCACAGTATGGAAGTGGAAAACAGGGAAGCATAATCCAAAGAACTACCTCATTGTAGAGAGATAGCTTTGCAGATTATGAGACACAGAAAAATATTCTTTTTTTCCCTGTTTGAGTTTAACTTTACTATCCATGAGAATGAATATTTGTCCTTGGGAAAATGTGTGTGTGTGTGTGTCTGTGTAGTGTGCGGATGAGTGTATGTATGTTTAATTTGACAGTTGTCCATCAGCAACTAATTTAAATAAAGACTGTAAATTGATTTTAATTAGTGTTATTTATAACATGAAATGTATTAACAATGTTGACTAGTAAAGCTACTCAATCCATATGTCAAAGAAATATAAATTTAAAATGTAATGAGACAATTTAATAGACATATGAATAAAAAGTGTTGTACATCTTTATGTGAAAGTTGTGCTACACAAACACTCAATTTTTTGTCAAATTTTTATCTTTAAAAATTGCCTAATTGGACCAGCAAACAAAACACAATCTTTAATAAAATATAGAGCATCATAAATAAATGAGATAGGCATAAAGAAATGTTAAATTATAAAATTGCAAAAATATAAACATTTTACAATAAAATTCTCTTCTACAAATTCCACATTTTGCAACAGTAGCAATAGTAGCAAAGAGTCAGGGAAGCAGCCAAGTCACTGCATATACACTTGTCTTCTTTAGAATAAGAATTGTCCTTGAATTTTTTTACACTAGAAGAGCCTCTTTGCCTCTGAATATTCACTGGCAACACATTAAGAGGATAATGGAGGCGGTAAACCAGGATAAAGGAACTTACATTATCAGCAATTGCATGCTAACGAATTATTAATGACCTCTTCCATGTCACATCAAAAGTTAAATACTCAACTATTTGAGCATGTTCCTCCCATGCTTTGCCATATGGTGCTGATGACTACTAACAAAATTGCTAGTGGTATGCTTAGTAAATGCACATCACCCTTAGTGCTCCTATCATGTAAAATGCAGGACCTAAAAAAAAGATTATTTTTGCTTTCAGTCACAATCTTGTAGAATCCTGACATATCTTGGAACCCTAGAGTTCTGCAGAATCCCTATTGAGAAACTCTGGTCTAACTTTATATGTCAAACTTGGGCAATTGCTGGTGGAGGAAGGTGGATTTTTGGAAGGGGCCAAGCATTATAACCAGGAGATTGAATTTTGTGAGAGGTGATGGAGAGCTGCATAAAGGTGCTTTGGAAGAAGGATGTGCCTTTCAAAAGGAAGCAAGGACCTGAGAACAGGGGTACAAGATTAGAAATTTAGGATTCTCACAAGGGAATCCCCCATGAAGAACTTAACTTCTTGTGACTTTGCCTTTGAACAGTAAGAATAGTCATTAAAAAATAATAATGTTCCCTTTTAGTTATCCAACAAGCCAGTAAATATGATATACTTGTACAGCCTTATGTGATGGTATGGTGGAGAATAAGGTCATGATGTAATTATAAGAAGAGTGGCTTACCCCACTTTCACTCTTTTATTGGTTTCTGGATAGAGAAAAGAGAATCTAATCTATCAAGGGGACAAGGTGCAACCAGCAGCAAAGGGTGAGTTGGTTCAAAGCACAAAGAAAGGGCAATTACCAAGTCCATAGCTCATGAAGAACTATTGTAAGCCCTCTATTTTTTTTCAATCTATATTGGAGTGATAGGGAGGAAGTAACAATTAAGTTACATAGACTTTCTCCTTCTACTACCTCACCTCTCATTTACATCTTAATATCCTCTGTAATCTACTGAAACAGTTCTTATAAAGTCATTTACTGTCTCCTAATTGACAAGTTAAGGGGATATTTTTCAAACAATATTTTATTGAAGTCCCCTCTTTATTTGGCACTATTGATTATCTCCTTAAAATTTTCTACTCCTTTCACTTCCCGGTACGACACTTTCCTTGTTCTCTTAGTTCTGTAGGGATTCATTCTCTGCTTCCCTTCCAAATTTCCCTTTCTGAAATTCCTCAGAAAAAAATAAACACTCTCAGGTAACCAACTCCCAGAACAAAAAATAAGTAAGTAATACATAGCATCCTGGAGCCCTTCTCATGTCTCCTCCCTACCCCTAAACTCCACCCCATGCACCTCTCACTGGCCTGCACCCATGGGAACCAGTGTCCTGATTTCCAACTATATAAATTAGTTTTGTCACACTTTGAACTGTACATAAATAAAAAATAAAATGTTTAGGGTAATTATTAATAGTGTGTGTGTTTATAGATCACTCATTTTCACTAATACATACAATTCAATTGTATGGATATATCAAAAATTTTTTGCACTTTATCCATGGACAAGTAGGCAGTTTTCAGTTCTTGACTATTATGATTAGTGTTACTATGAGTATTCTTGTATATGTATCGTGTGTTAAATATATGTGCATGTTTATGCTAGGCCTATACACAGGAACAGAATTGTACTTTTTAACATTTTTTGCTACACATTTTTTATTCACATTAAGAACTGTACCTTAGAAATACACATTACATCATGTTCCAGTACAACATAAAAATATAACTGAAAGTTAAAAAAAAACTTAATAAATGTGATTCATTCTGGTATTTTCCATTCTATTTTGAATGCATTCTATTTTTTTAAACCCTGGGCTACAGGATAAAGACCAGAGGTCTTAGAGTGGTGCTCAGTATGCTTCTGTTCCTCTCCATATTGACAGCTCATATCTTACCTCTTCTTACCTCTAGCAGTATCAACGCTTGTAATTTCCTGCTTCTTTCCTCCATATCCTCACTCATTCTGTCCCTTCTGCCCTCTGTTTACTATTTCTCATTCCCATTTTATCCAAATAACTTCTACTTGTCCTTTGAAGCTTCATCTGACTCCTTTATACCCTTAAGTCTTCCTATAGGTGCCACCTTCTTGAAGACATGCTCCCAGACCAAGCCTCCTTATCCCAAGGCAATCTGAGGTGCCCTCATGAGTATGCTATCATGCGCTTTGAATATCTGCATTATTTTACCAACTATACTGTATTTTACTTATTTGGGCATCTGTGAGTTCCTTAAGGGCAGAAACTATTTTATTTATTACCGTAGCTGCACAATTTAACAGAAAGCCTGCAAAAAGCATATAAATATTAATTATAGGGACTTCCCTGGTGGCACAGTGGTTAAGAATCTTCCTGCCAATGCAGGGGACATGGGTTCAATCCCTGGTCTGGGAAGATCCCACATGCTGCAGAGCAACTAAGCTCGTGCACCACAGCTACTGAACCTGCACTCTAGGGCCTGCGAGCCACAGTTACTGAGCCCACGTGCCACAACTACTGATTCCCACGTGCCTAGAGCCCATGCTTTGCAACAACAGAAGCCACCACAGTGAGAAACCTGCACACAGCAACGAATAGTAGCCTCCGCTCGCTGCAACCAGAGAAAGCCCGCGTGCAGCAATGAAGACCCAAGCAGCCAAAAATAAAAAAATAAATAAATTTATTTTTAAAATATTAATTGTAAAAATGAATTAACTTAAATTCAGAAACCTGGGTTGCAGTTCCAGATCTACATGTTACCTACTTGAATCTTGGCAGATTGCTTAAGTGAGCCTCCGTTTTCTTAAGAGCTAAAGGGAGATGATAATACTCACCCAACCATGGTTGTTAAGACCCAATGAGACAATGCAATCACAAGCCCCTTATTAGTATTATATATTTATGTAACTATGCTAACAGATTAGATTAGAAAATTAGGTTCATGTCTTTTTAAATCTTGTATGTTCTAAAATTTTGTTTCAGTTGGATTGAATCTGCTTTGAAAATCCTAAAATTCCCATGTTATTAAATATCAGAAATGGTACTTAAATATACAGTTAGGGGAGTCATGTTGTCAAGTATTTCATCAACCAGTTGAATCTAAACTAAGACCATTTCTAACTTAAAATATATGTGTATTTTTGAGTTGATATGGCTTATCCAAACCAAACCCTTGGCTTTCATTGTGTGTGGCAAGCAGTAATATATCTTGGAAGAAATTAGGATTCTTGCAACATGATCCTTCTGAAAAGGTTCACACTGTGTAAAAAGTCCATTTGTGCCCATACACTACCTGATATGTAATCCCAGTCCCATTTTGCATTTTTAATACAGGCAAAATACCCATTAAAACAAATACATTTAAAACATAAAAGCTATTATTTACCCTATAGGTTGAGTTAATCTTTAAATAGTAATAGCAAATATAACTTCATTTTATTGGAAAGAGTCTGTCAGAAACAGGATAAAGTCATCAGAGATAAATGCAAGGTAGTAAATTGAAGAATGATAAAAGGATGAAAAAAATTCAAATAAAACTAGAAAAAATTAGACTAGAGCTATAAAATAAAATGCCTCATGTAACCAGGCATGTATTTTGCAAATGTGTGAAGCCTGCAGGGCATAAGGTCGGGGTTTGCAGCCCCTAAGTGCTGATGATTATGGCAAATTCGCTCATCCCCAGCTTGAAGAGGTCAGGTTCCATCAGTGCCTGCCCATCTGGCCATGCAGGAATGTACATCCAACATTGCCAAAATTTTTGACTTTTCACAAGAAATTATAAATTCCTATTTTACGTGAATTTTCGAGGTTTTAAATGTTATTTCCTTTTGTTTGATCTGTGCAGGCCAAAAAACACAACTTTGAATGAAATCAGGCTTCATATCTACACATTTGTAAATGTAGACACAAACAACAGGATACATGAGGATACAATTGAATATAAGTATCTGCCAACAATACAGTGAGTTTTAAATAATGAGAATTCTCACTGTAATGTCTAATAAGCATGGTACTGTAATTAGTATTAGTCATATCATTAAGATTGTTGGGCACACTTTTTAATCTTCTCATTTTCAGGGGAATATATAGCAATTCAAATATTTCCAGGAAAAATACATTTAAGACAGCATGTTTGGAAAGATTTGGAAAAGGTTACTCCAAGAACTACCAAGAGAGTTACAGTGGTTTACCCAACTTCACATGAAAATTAAGTATCATGTCTCAATTCCCCACATTTGGGCTTTTACATATTCTGCTTCTTCTGTGTGAAATTTCCTTCTCTCTAGTCTTTACATGGTTAATTCTGCCTCCAATTAATTCCTCCAATGTTTTTCATGACATCTGCGCATTTTTTTTCATCATAGTACATCCCCTTGTATGACTTTATTTCTCTTCTTCCTCTGGATCATGTACTCCTTGACATATAGCAGATAATTAAATGTTAATGAATACAAAACTGAATCAACTAATAAACTGATCAATGGACAGATGACTCCCTCATCTGACATAATTATACACAGGCTACTACTGTCTTTCATTCCTCACTAATTTCCATCCTACCCAGGAAACATATTTGGCCTTGCTAACATTGATCACATGTTGGCAAACTTTACTTGCAGAAGTGATAGGAGAATTACGGATACTAGCATTTATTGATTCCAACTATGTGCCATATTTCAATATGTCAGCCTCACAATAACTCCAAAATGTAGGCATTATTATTCTCATTTCACAAACAAAGAAAGAGAGATCTAGAGATTGAGAAACTTGTCTAAGATCACACATCGAATGAGTGAAGGAGGAATGATTCTAAAGGAAATTCCTTTTGGCTTCATAATCCATGGTCTTTCCCTGATGGGAATGCTGCCTTTCTATGAACTCTGATAAAAAGGGTGGTTTAATTGATAGGGTAGCATTGACTTTCACAGGATATTCCCAAGAGTAATTTTTTTCCTAAAGATCCATAACTGGGTACATGGTAAGTTGGATATATATATATATATATATATATATATATATATATATATATATATATATATATATATATATATACATATATACATGTTCTCTGTTAGAAAGGGGCTGTTATTTAATATCTCATTTAAAATGTGCCAGAATATCTTTATCTCTGAAAATTTGATTGTCCTACTTGAAACACTTATGTGATCTCTTTATTTTCAGTGTCATAGAGCTGACTGTTTTTCAAAAATTCAAGGCTATAGTCCTTGAAGACTAGGGCTTGCCTCATGTAACTGAACCTGGATGGATAGTCAGTTGGACCTAACCCCTGCACATTATAGCCAAAAGTAATATGAGATTTTAGCCATTCCTTTCCATTCCATCAGCCTATAAATATACTGTAATGCCTCAAGCTATTTCATAATAGGCAGTGCAAATTTTATGCCCAAGGATAATTAAAATACTTCCTTAGTATGAGGGAAATGATAACCATAGGTTTTCATGTTAATCTTTCATATTATCTTATTGAAAAATCATGGGATCTTGTTATAAAATACTTTCCTTCTTTTAAATAAAAAAGAAAATAGGAGATCACAACAGGAGAATAAAGTTGTATTAATTACGGAACGCGCTTACTACTTTCTTATTATGAAGAGATATTCTTTAAAGTCTTTTGGTGCCAAATATTCCTGCAGCTCAGATGTTTCTGAACTGAAGTGTGACTTTTTACAGAAGGGCTTGTGAATTGAGCAATGTTTCTCAAACTATGTTCCATAGTACATAAGCAATGAGAGGGCTTAGCAAGCTGTTACATGAAAAGATAATTCTGTGGTCAAATAAATTTAGGAAATGATGGATTAAATAAGAATAAACAAAGGTCTTTACTGGAGAAATTCCTATAGTCTTTAATATGTTAGTGTACTTTGAATCTCTAAGAAAGGAAAAGAGAATCAGTTTAGTAGAACACGGTACAATGTGAGCAATTCTATAAAACAAGGAAATACAATTTATTGTAAGGTAGAGAAAACAACTACTCAAGCATTCATTTTTATTGGTTAAGTAAATGAATAGACAAGAGTAATGAATAGAAGTCACAAATTGATTAGAAAAAATGTTATATATTTTAAAATTCTTTAGTGCTTCCTTTGAAATGAGATTTTTCAAATTAGGATTATTTAGTGTTTGTGCTTGATTAAAATAATAAAATCTCTTTTATAGGAAAAAGTCCCATTGGATGGAAAAGCGATGTTATTGCATTTGATTTTCTTTTTTTTTTTTTAATAAATTTATTTATTTATTTATTTTTGGCTGCGTTGGGTCTTCGTTGCTGTGCTTGGACTTTCTCTAGTTGTGACGAGCGGGGGCTACTCTTCGTTGAGGTGTGCAGGCTTCTCATTGCAGTGTCTTCTTTTGTTGTGGAGCACAGGCTCAAGGTGCACTGGCTTCAGTAGCTGTGGCGTGCAGGCTCAGTAGTTGTGGCACGCAGGTTCAGTAATTGTGGCTCGCAGGCTCAGCAGTTGTGGCGCGCGGGCTTAGTTGCTCCGCGGCATGTGGGATCTTCCTGGACCAGGGCTCGAACCCGCGTCCCCTGCATTGGCAGGCAGATTCTTAACCACTGCGCCACCAGGGAAGTCCCTGCATTTGATTTTCTTATCCACATCTGTAACCTCTGACTGTGTGATCATCTGAAAAGCGTCATCCTTCATCAGGCAAGAGTATAGCATAATATCAATATGTCAGGAAGATGTAAAAAGTTTCTGACGTGTCAGATTTGTGTCTTCACATTTACAGAATAATCGTAGCTGTTGCATTTACCATAGTGAAAAATGAAGTATGATAATAAGTCACTCATTCATTCATTCAACAAATATTTTATTTCCCATTATGTACCAGGCATAAGTAGTTATAAACCCTTACCTTTTTAAAATAATGATTAGTTTAATATATGTGTAAAATTTACAGTTTCTACAGATAAATTATCTAGTTACTGGAGATCAGTCCCTCAAATTGTTTATTTACTTTTGTATTTTATCTGTCTATTTTGAATACTAATCTCTTAGAAAAAGTTTTCTGTGTGTATTATTTATATTTCTAGAGGAATAGATGAGTTATGAAACTAGTCTTCTATAGCTAACTAGATTTAATTTCAGCAGCATTTCTTTTATATATATTTTCTAAAATCGTGAGATGTTTATTACATTATACTTTTTTGATATATGCAATAATATAACCACTGTCTATTCTTTTTAATTGTGCTTTTTAAAGCACAATTAAAAACAAAATGTTGAGAAGTTTGAAAAGTTTGCTTTTGAAAAGTTTGGTTGAATCAAAAGGGTGGCTTCTAGTCAACATTACAGTGGTAATTTGGTTATAAAATGTCCCCAAGCCCCTTTAAAAATGTAAAGAAGAAATATAAGAGCAAAACAAAATTCCACAGCCAACATCTTGAATAAAATGAGACGATAATGTATTCATAAGAAATCCAGAATATGGACAAATAGGACTAAATTGGCAGTGTTAGCAAATGTAAATTATAAACTATTTACATATATGTATTCTGAGACCTGTCAATCCCATTCCTAGGTATATATTATATTTGAAAACTTAAAAAAATACATATATTCATAGAAACATTGTTTGCAATGGCAAAAAATTAGCAACAACTTAAATGTCTCTCAATGAAAGAATGGATATATGAACTTCTATATATTCATACAGTGAAATACAGTAGATAAAGATAATGACTTAAAGGAACATGGACAAATATGTAAGATTCTCACAAAAAATATTGAGCAAAAAGTTTTTAAAAAACAGGTTGCAGAAGAATATTAAGGAATAATTACTTTTTGTATTGTTTAAAATTTTTGCAATGAATATTATATATTAAGAATAGGCCCTTAAGAATTATTTAAGAAGGCACATATACTATATATGTATATTTATGTGTATATATGTGTATGTGAATATATAATATGTATGATATATTATATATATTTTATTTACATGAAATTCATGAAACAGCAGTCACCAAGTATAGGATATTGGTTTCTCTGGGAGCTTGGAAAAGAATGCTTAGGAAGGCTTCCACATCATTTTTAAGTACATTAGTAACATCTCAGTTCTGAAATAGGTGGTGGCTCCATGACTAATTATTGTATTATTCTTTACACTTTTTAGTGCCTTAAACATTTTATAATAAATTCAAAAAGTCAAGCTAAACTACCTTCCTCCCTGACTCTATGAGATAGACCTCTCCAGTTACACCTATGACCTAGGGCAAATATCTGTACAGTCTCTTTTGGTACCAATCTCCAGTGTATTTACTTCTCTGTGAAACACACCTATAGATATCTACCCTTTCCCCATTCTCATCAGGGGAAGTTCATCATTATTATTTAATAACATTTTCTAAGTAGGTATAAATAACATGCTACTCAGAGCCATCATAGGACATGATCCTTTTCAAGAAGGCTCATTTTTGCCCTGAATAGTAGCCTGGCATCCAGTCATTTACAACAAATAAAGCTTTTTCTGCTCAGGATGGCAGAAAAAGAGTCAAGGGATGACATTTTGGTTCCCAGGTCTCTTGCCCAACAAGACACAGTGCCTAGTGTACCCCCTTAAAGGTCCCCAAAATATCAGCACTTCATATGAAGATTTGTACCTGCCTCTTCTTTCAATTTTAAAATAAAATGACTAAAATATATAACATTTTCAAATGTGGTTGCTACATACTCTTCTTAGACTTGTGGCTATCATCATATTCCCCAAAACACTGTCTCTGATTACCATTCCTCCTTAGTGAAATAAAAAACTGTTTTATATAGCATGACCCTGACCTATCTTCGTTATTTCCAGTATAACCAGACTTTTTCATTCCAACATGTTTGCAACTCTGGGAGACAGTGTATACTGACATGGAGATTTATCACCAGAAGCTTCCCAGTGGAGTCAGTGGCAAGAGTTAAAATTTGGTCACAATTCACATGTGTTTGAAATGAGCATTCCAAAAGAAAATGATTAATTTCTACTTAAAACCCAAAGGGTAAAATACCATACTCACAAGCATTACTACTTCTGCATTCGCTCAGTCTCTCCTTTGCTCAATTGCTTTTGTGTACCTTTTCCTCACTTTTGTTGTTTTTTTCCCAAGCAACGAACTGTCAAAGTTTTGTTATTCTCAAGAAGAAACTTATAAATGTGTAAAAGAATTTTATTCTGTCATTGATGCCTTCAGAAAATAATGAAATAAAGTAGAGAAGAAAAGGTAAAACTGAAGTAACTTAAAGCTCTAGTACTAAAAAGTACATTAACTACCACTCCCTTCAATATCTTCATTTTGAAAATGTGGAAACTGAAACCTAGAAAGGTTAAGTGTCTTCTCCCAAGTCATTTCACCTGTGTTTGGGGTTTAGGAGGCCTGGGGATCCAGATCTTCCAGTTTCAAGGGTTGGAAATCTCTACCCCTTAGGATAATGCCAGAAGTTTTATTATCAGGACTTAATGTTTTTAGCTTAAAACTTTGATCAATATTAAAATGCTTGTCTCCTCTCTCCCTCCAAAAAGTCCCAAAGTTTCTGTCTACTATACCATGCCACAAAGGAGCTATAGATGAGGAAAGAAAGAGAACAATTTATGGAATAAATATTTTAACCATCATAATATCAAAGGAAGTGACTTATAAATGTCAGATTGCAGAAGTACTTGAGATACATTAAAAAATATATGTATATATGCTTGTCCCATATGTGCAAAGTAATGCACAAGGGTCAATTAATGGTATATGTGGCAAGGTTTCTACCTATGTATTAACTATCAATGCTATATTATTTAGTATTTACACTTTACTTGCTATCAAAAAATATTTTCTTGCCCTAGTAACATGGAGCATCACTAAACAGCAAACTAGCAAAACCATTTACACAAGAATTTAAAAAGAAAAAAGTCAAAACACTAAAATACTTCCATTTAAATCTACATTCCCAAGCTTCAGGCATGGTCTTCATTACTGAGAATACAAAGGTGAATAAGATCTGGTCGTTATCACAGAAGATCTCATATCCTAATGGGCCATTATTGTAAAACAGGCAAACTGTAGGAAGAACTTGATAATGCACTCATCAGAACATCTGCAAAAGACACAGGCAGTCTGGAAATAGAAAAGAGCTTTTCTTTAAAATTCTAAATAATTTTAGAGAGCCCAATAATTTCACAATTAGAAAGGATCTTAAGAGGTCATGTATTCCTACACTCTAAACAGTTTTCTATCTAATACATCTCCACTAAGTATCTCTTCAGGCTCTGCTTGACCAAATCATTACTGATGCTATATTCCATTTTGAAACCTCTTTAATAACTAAAGTCTCCCTTAAAATAAACTGAATTGCCCCAGAGCATACATACCAGTCTATGGATTCAAATGGGGTTCCATTTAAAGCAATTTCCATATTCCACTGGCATACACCCCACACTGGCTCACATAGAAACCCTACTCCTTAGAAAATGCCTCCCCCAATCCCTTGTATTTCTGATTATTCCAGAAAATGTCTCACAAGTAATACTTATCAACGGTTCAGATCAACTATCCAGTAAATGTCATGTAGAACCTGCCACATCTGCTAGGCACACTTACCTCACACAGGGACCTTGCCACCATGCACCCTGTTCACTGGGACTGGTAGTGGCTGGAGCAACCCTGAGCTGTGCAGAGAGATTTTGTCTCTCTCATTTTTGTGGTGTACTCTGTTGTTGCTTTTGTGGCCCATACCAGCCCTCCCCAGCCCAGTGCTTTCCTGAGTTTTTAATTAATTGCCCAGCCTCATCTCCCTTCATAGGACAAATTTGACTACAGAGGTAGCTGAGTGCCAAGATTAGTGCAAATGACAGACACAATACTGCACTCAGAAATCCTCCTCCCCTACAATTTTCTAAAGCTTTGATACTTAAAGCTTCTGAGTTATTCCTGCAAATGGACTTCTGGGATCATCACACCAATTGATCAATCAGATCTAAATCCCACTGCTAGGCACAGCTTAGACTCAAGCTTGAACCCGTGATAGACTTAAATTGATTAAGGCTTTGCATCTTGCTCATTCTAATATTCCCTACAGGTTAGCACAGTGCCTCACATGTAGAAAAATGATAATAAAGGCATATACTGAATATTGCAGCCTTGTAAGTAATATATTTATTTAATCCTCATGGCAATTCTGTGAAGTAGATATTGTTATTATTCCCATTTTATAGATGAGTAAACTGAGTCATGAAAGGACTAATTAATGTGTTTGTGATCACAAGGATAATAAGTGGTGAGTTAGGGATTTGAACGCAGGCAGTCTAACTGCAGAGCCGGTAGGCTTAACCACAACATCTACTGTCTTCTCAAGCACACACAGAAGAGGCTCAAGAAAAGTTTTGAGGAAATGACTGTAACTGTCTCATGTAACATGAACACACTAATTCTTGACTTTCCTCTGGGGACATAGATCAAACACGGTAGGCGTTCACAAAGGAGACAATCACATATTTAAAGACAATTCTCATATCCTTCAGCCATCATAGAGATTTTGCTTTTTCAGTCCTAATGAGAGCTTAGATATTGGGTACCCAAGAATAGCTGTAACACTCCAGGAATCTGAAAATGTCTCCATTTCCTTTGGGAGAGTGGTTTGCTTGAATCCTTATTCAACTATTTTTGGAGAACTGTTTTCAACACTTTGTTTCTTCTGTCCTTCCCTACATCCCTATTTCCCACCAGGGTCTTTAAATCTCCACTCCACTGGCAAATATGTAGAGCTGCCCTCCTGCACAACAATCTGTGCTCTTCAACTTTCCCATCCTCTTCTCCACTCTGTCTGTCCTGTGTCTAGCCACTGGCTCTTCATGGGCTCCAGAGTGCATGCTATTCTGGCTCTTCCAATCTTAGAAATATTTAAAGTAGATATATTTACACAAACGTTGTGATTTATTGAAACAATGTATTGAGTCATCAAGAGACTTTGCTTTTAAAAAAAGGTTGATAACTAGAGAAGAAAATGCTTAATTCAAAAAAATTAATCCCTAACAATGGACTTTAAGGAGTGTTGAAGCCTAGATAGGACTGTAATAGTTTTAGGATAAGATAACTTCTTGAATCCCAAAAGAATAATAACTGCAATGAATTATCGTATGTCTGGAAATTCCTTTACCTTATTCAAAACTTATAACACCTTCAGATGCAAGTATTATTATCCACATTGGGAGAAGACAAGAAAATTTCACAATTTGCACAGCTAATAAGCATAATTGAGACTTGAACTCTGACCATTTGCCATTGCTTTATTGCTTAGTAGTTGACCTTTCATAAATTCAGTTCTATGGTGAATTCCCAGGGTAATATCCAGTTAACCTGGAAAACTATTTTGAGTTATGATGAAAATAATTTAAGGACACCTAGCATATCTTCACTTTAGCGACAGTTTTTAAGGCATTAACTGCAGAGAGGAGATTTGGTGGCCCAGAGGAAGGGCTTATGGTGGACATGTTTAAGGATGAGTGAGACTTCCTCTCAAAGCACACTGTGTGACAAAAGAGCTTTTTGATGATGAATGAACTAAGCTCTGATCTGGAAATCTGTCAGAGAAGATGATCTCTACCTGAATGTGGAAATGGACATAAGAAACTTGGCTACATCAAAATTTCCTTCTATCATTAGCATGTTGTTTGATTTTCCTTGTCTGTCCTTCCACTTCCTTAGCTGTTAACTGAAGCTGTCCAAGTGGATCAGAACACCTCAAACCTGCAAGCTCATTAGAACTAACTGGGGAGTCTTCTTTCAAAATATCTATACCATTTCCCTTTACTCTCTTCTAAAACTCACAAAGATTCCATGCATTCATATTTACAGTTCTTACATAACATTTTTTATAAGCTTTCCAAAAAATTTTATTTATTTATTTATTTTTGGCTGTGTTGGGTCTTCATTGCTGCATGCGGGCTTTCCCTAGCTGTGGTGAGTGGGGGCTACTCTTCGTTGCGGTGCATGGGCTTCTCATTGCCGTGGCTTCTCTTGTTGCAGAGCACGGGCTCTAGGCACGCGGGCTCAGTAGTTGTGGCTCGTGGACTCTCGACCGCAGGCTCAGTACTTGTGGCACACGGGCTTAGTTGCTCCGCGGCATATGGGATCTTCCCGGACCAGGGCTCGCACCTGTGTCTCCTGCAGACGGATTCTTAACTTCTTAACCACTGCACCACCAGGGAAAACCCTTACATAACTTTTGACTTTACCATGTTATGCTTAAACTTTTGGAAGGTATTGTCATCCTGAGTATAATAGGGGAAATGAAGTCAACCGAAGCATGTCAAAATAAATTTGTAATATCATGACTTTCAAGAACTATAATTATTTTAACTAGAGAGTGGAACAAATAGATAAAAGGTCAACAAAATGCAAATAATATCAGAAGTTTGGCTGGTTTATTTCATTTTACTAAAGATATGACTTGGTATACCATTGTGGCTTAAATCATCTCAAGTTAGTTTTGTCTTCTTTTCTTATAAAAGTTTGTAATCATACAGCTGAATGTTTTTTTAACTGAATTCAATGGAAATACTTAAAAATTCGGATAATTTCTATATTATACACATGACGTCAAACATGTTTGATTAAATTTTAACCAGTTGCTTCAGCAGTATTTTTTTAAATTTTCATTCTATTTTTTCAATATTTTAAATCCCTTAATTACTGATACTATATGTTTCATTGGGTAGGCAAGAGGGAAAATTTTCACCATGACCTGACCTCTCACCAGTTTTATGCATCAGAAGAAAAATCTTTCTAAAAGATCAAGATGAGCAACAACCAAGACAGACTTTCAAATGGTACTGTTGATTGAGAGCACAATGGACAGTATGAAACTGTTTACAGATGTTACACTTGGCCTCTTTCCCAGTGCCAAATATTTGCATAAGAGATAAAGAGCATAATCTATTCACATATAGTGACTTTCCTCTCTAAAATCTTTTGAGGTTGGTTACACTTTAATAACCATTTGCTCTTGAAAATTGATTTCTTTCTTGAAGACCATCTGCAGCTATGTAGCTAGGCATTCATTCCTTCCTTTTCTTCAGTACTGGATATTGGCTTCTTTCCATCAAATACACTCTTGCCACACTGCCAGAGGCCCAGTAGGCTGCATCCTTGAAACAGTGAAGGAAAAGGAAACCCTGAGGGATGTAGTGTAGTATTCAATTTTTTCTTCAGGGCATTATATAACCATGTGGTGCAGAGGATAAGAGGACAGATTGGGAAGTTCAATGATCTTTCTGCTAGTCTAGCTTCACCAGTTGTGTGATCTTGAATACATTACTAAACCTTTCCAGACCCCTCTTAACTCCTCTTAAAAATGAGGATGATGCTACATATCTTCTTCGAGTTGTTAGGATGATTAAATGAGAGACTGATTATGAAGATTAAATGCTCAGTGAAAGGTAGCTGTTGTATTCTTGCAATGTGTCAGGAGTACAAGAAGTGCTGATATGGAAGGAAAAGTGGCTGTCAAATCTATTGAGAGGTAGCAGCTAATTTGTGTTCTGGCAATTAAAGAATTTATGTCATTTCTACCTTAAAATCTAAGATGCAAAAATATACAAGCAGCACATGCAGCTCAATATCAAAAACACAAACAACCTAATCCAAAAATGGGCAGAAGACCTAAAGAGATATTTCTCCGAAGAAGACATACAGATGGCCAACAAACACATGAAAAGATGCTCAACCTCACCAATCATTAGAGAAATGCAAATCAAAACCACAATGAGGTATCACCTCACACCAGTCAGAATGGCCATCATCAAATATCTACAAACAATAAATGCTGGAGAGAGTGTGGAGAAAAGGGAACCCTCCTGCTTTGCCCCAGCTTAGTGCCTGGAGAGCTTCCAAGTTGTGGCATAAGGTTGAGGACAGCAAGAGCACTCTGTCAATCTTGTCAACATGAGAAAATGGAGCAATGTTCATAGTAGCACTATTTACAATAGCCAGGATATGGAAGCAACCTAAATGTACATCGACAGATGAATGGATAAAGAAGATGTGGCACATATATACAATGGAATCTCAGCCATAAAAAGGAATGAAATTGAGTCATTTGTAGTGAGGTGGATGGACCTAGAGTCTGTCATACAGAGTGAAGTAAGTCAGAAAGAGAAAAACAAATACTGTATATTAACACATATATATGGAATCTAGAAAAATGGTACTGATGAATCTAGTGGCAGGGCAGGAACAGAGACGCAGACGTAGAGAATGGACTTGTGGACACAGTGGGGGAAGGGGAGGGTGGTACAAACTGAGAGAGTAGCATTGATGTATATACACTACCATGTATAAAATAGCTAGTGCGAAGCTGCTGTATAGCACAGGGAGATAAGCTCGGTGCTTTGTGACGACCTAGAGGGGTGGGAGGGAGGTCCAAGAGGGAGGGAATGTGGGGATATATGTATACATATAGCTGATTCACTTTGTTGTACAGTAGAAACTAACACAACATTGTAAAGCAATTATAATCCAATAATGATGTAAAAAAAATCTAAGTTGCATAAAACTTATTATTTTAATTTTTATTCATTTACTTATTTACTTTTTAGCTGCACGGGGTCTTTGTTGCTGCAAACAGGCTTTCTCTAGTTGCGGCAAGTGGGGGTTACTCTTCGTTGCGGTGCACGGGCTTCTCATTGACGTAGCTTCGCTTGTTGCAGAGCATGGGCTCTAGGCACGCAGGCTTCAGCAGCTGTGGCACATGGGCTCAGTAGTTGCGGCTCCGGGGCTCTAGAGTGTAGGCTCAGTAGTTGTGGTGCACGGGTTTAGTTACTCTGCAGCATGTGATATCTTCCCAGACCAGGGATCAAACCCATGTCCCCTGCATTGGCAGACAGATTCTTAACCACTGCACCACCAGGGGAGTCCCATAAAACTTTTTTGAAGGGTTACATACAAGATAGAGATGGGAGGATACAGTTTTCCAAGTGCATCTCTTCTATGAAGAGCTTAATGTTTTTTAGTTTAGTGGTTTTCAAACCTACCTAATTATGAGTGTCTTCTGTGGAGCTATAGAAACAAACAAAACAAACACAAAATATGACTGGGTCCAACTATAGACCTATTCTATCAGGAGGTCAGTGGGTAGGTCATAGAAAATAATTTTTAAGAGCTCTCCATTTAATTCAGATGCGCAGTCAAAAATTGCTTGGATTTCTAAATTCTTCTCCTTGTGTTCACAGAGCTGGATGCTAATTATTACCCTGAGGACTCTTAAGGAAGTCATATTCTTAATTTAATTTATCTATAGAAATGAAAAAAACCCATAAGATAAAAAAACCCAGATAGCTTTGGGTTTTTAATAAAATAGTATTTCTGTGAAGAAAGAAGAGCACTAATGAAAATATGTCAGGAAGTAATTAATTTTTAGCTGGTTGACATGGGGGTTGAACTAAAGTGAAAAAAATTTTTAAGTTTAAAAGAAGGTAATAAAAGTAAGCATGTTAACAGAAATACAAAGTTAACTGAAGGCAATAAAAAACAAAATTTTGGAAGTAGAAAACTGAATCAAAAATATTGAAGCCAATTTGAGAAAACTTTCCATAATATAAAGAGTACATGAGGGGCTTCCCTGGTGGCGCAGTGGTTGAGAGTCCGCCTGCCGATGCAGGGAACACGGGTTCG
>NC_041223.1:36114825-36131636 GCF_002837175.3 Physeter macrocephalus | reverse complement strand
TGCAGGGAACACAGGTTCGTGCCCTGGTCCGGGAGGATCCCACATGCCGCGGAGTGGCTGGGCCCGTGAGCCATGGCCGCTCAGCCTGCGCATCCGGAGCCTGCGCTCCGCAATGGGAGAGGCCACAACAGTAAGAGGCCCGCGTACCGCAAAAAAAAAAAAAAAAAAAAAAGATTACATGAAAATAATGAAAAGAAATAAAAGGATAAAAGGATAGAGTATATATAATTTAGGATGAACATCTTGAATTTGAGAAAGAATAGAAGCAAACAAAATTGAAAAATAATTAAACATATAATTCATGAAATGTTCTGAATTGAAAAGAGAGCTCATTTCCACCCCAGGCAAAAAAATTTTTTTAAATAACAAGATACTCAAAAATTTAGGATTAAATTATTTAAAATACCTGAACAGATAAAAGAATAGGTCATCTACAACTTACAGATATTAAGCTGTTTTCAAAATTCCCCATAACACTAAATATCAGAATTAAATGGAATGATTTTTATGAAGCTTATATTTAAACAATTTAATACACATTCAGTATGTGCAAGTCACAGGAAAAATATCCTGAGATACACAAGAATGAAGAAAATGAACCACCCATAAGTGTTTCTGGAGAAATTTCTTAAGAATATATTCTAGTAACACTAAGGAGCAAAGCACTCATGACATTTAAAAAAATGCAATAAATACAGCCATCACTTAAGTAAAGGAAGACTGAATAATTACTATACCTACAATTAAAATCTCAAGTTCAAATGCCAAAAATAATGTTTAAACATTAACACCCCACAATATTTGTGGAAATCTGTAATTCTTGATTAAATTTATAAAAAATTATAAATGGGTATAGGAGGGAAAGAGAGTAAAAAGTCCCAAATTTCAAATCTTATAAAAACAAGTGACATATTTTCTTTCCTGCTTGGATTTTTATTTTAAAAGAAATATTTGAGTTGATTTGAGTTGATTTGAGTTTCAATATTTATTTGAGTTGATTCGAAAGACTTAAACACTCAGAGGATTTTACTGAAAGCTAAAAACAAAGAAAACATCAATCATATCATAAAACAGCACAAGGAAACTACAAAAAAATATTTACAAAACAAAAGGAAAGTACTCCATTAAGACGGCAGAAAAACAAACCTCACCAGTGACAACCAATGTAAATTATTTAATCTCCTTTAGTAAAGGACAAGGCAATTTGTTTAATAAACAACTATATTCTGCTTACAAGAGATGTATGGAAACAAAAATGGTACAAAAAGTTGATAGTTTGAACATTTGATAATAAGGACATAGTAGGCAAATATAAATTAGTATCAGAATATGGTTATACTAAAATCCAGCAAAGTAAAATTAATGGCAAAACAAACTAAAAGGACAAGAAGGATCATACTATCTTGATAAAAGAAAGTTCACAATGAAAACAAATAGTGATACATGCAAGAATAAATTTACCCAAAACACCTGTAGTGCTATAAATTAATATTGTTGTCTATAAGTTTGGGTTAAACTTTTTGTATTGTATTGTTTTACTTATTTATTTATTTATTTATTGTATTATTTAAAAAGAAGCAAATAAGCATTCAACCAAAAAGTTTAAAAATTTAAAAAATCTGTTTCAGAGAAAATTAATAGGAACCTCAGTCAATTACTAAGAAAGTAGAAAAAAGGAAAGAAAAATATAATTAATGAGTCTGATAACTGATTCTTGAGGATAAGTAAAATAGAACAAACTAAAATGAACAAAATTTTGTTTAAATTCTAGTCTAGAAATTCAAACAATACAAATAATTTTAGAAATAAAAAATGGAACATAATAAAAACTGAATTTACAGTAAGCTTCTTAATTTTCAGGGCTTTGCCTTATTCACTGTATTCATCTATAACTCAGCATAGCTATAACCTAACACCTCATAGGTGTAGCAGACTCTCATAAACTCTCTAAACTCTATAAATATATAGAGTGGATGAATATGGAAGATATTCAAATAGTGTAACAAGGCACTTCGCACAGCTGTGTACACATTAACTCCAAGAAAAATTTCCAGGTTCAGAGAATTTTATGCTTAATTTTTCAATCTTTAAAATATTACGTGCTTTTTTATTTGTCCTAGGACATAGAAAATATGGGAAGCTTCCTAGTTATCTTATGAAAGTAGTAAAACATCAATAAAATCTGACAAAAATAGAGAATAAAAAAGAAAACAAATTATCATATACAGGCACAAACACAAAGCAAGCAGAACACAAATGAGAACACTCTCTCATGTACAATGGAACAACAATGATAAAGTTCTAGTGAAGTTAATTAAAATATTAAAATGAGAGTTCACCATATTGAAGTAAGGTTCCTTCCAGGGATGCAAACCTGATGTAATACAAGGCTATATAGTCTATGGTTATGAGTATGACCTTTGGATCCAGGCAGCTTGATTCAATTCCCTGTTTTCTCACTTAGTAGCTGTGTGATCTTGAGCAAATGACTTAACTTCTCTGTACCTTTGTTTCCTAATCCTTAAAATTGGGACAATTATAGTATTTATCTTAAAGAATCAGTTGTGAAAATAAAATGATATGTAAAATACTGAACATAGTGCCTGGTATCTATCAGTGTTATCATTATTATTATTACTGTTATTTATCACTGTAATTATTATTTCAATTTATAATCCCAGGAGCCATCATTGTCAGATTTTTATTCCAGGGCAGTGACATGTACAATTGCTGCAATGAGTTGCTTTATATTATTTTCTTTAGCAATATGAGTAAAGAAAATCAAAGGAGAAGAGTGATCATGGCTATTATAAGTGAAAACGTGTCTAATTCCAATGTTGTTTTCACAGGCCCAAGAAGCTTTCCTTCATGGTAGGTGTGTGTCTCATTCATGGCCCATGGTTGAGTCAAGTCTGGGAAAAACTGAATCTCTGGGGTACATCTATGTCTTTGGCCCAATGACATAGTGCAATCATGATGTACTTAGACTGGGGTGGGAAGATTTTGTCGGCTAATACCTGTGACTAGTCAGGAGTAAAGCCGGAAATAAAGTGGTGGTTAAGCTATCTTCCAAAATCTAACGGTAGGTTTGGAGAGGCATTGTCACTGAGATTTTAAAGGGGGATTGTGTTTACTGAGGAAACATGGCAAATGGAGATGAGAGATAACCTAGGAAAGGTCCTGCTTTATCCCACCAGGCACAGGGAAGGGCTGTTTGCCTCTTTTAAGTCCTAAATGCAGATATCAAAGCCTGTACTTGCTCTTTACTGTACAAAATAAATTTGCTTCCTTCCTAACTTTAAAATATGAAATGAGGATCAAATTATTGTCTCAGTTATTACAAACTGTTGTGCTAATGAAAAGATTGTCTTCGTCTGGGAAGCCCACAAGCCCAACAAGGAATAAATAGTCTTTCAATCCTATGAAGTGATTTGTAATCTGATACAGTTAGAAAAAATCTCAGACTTTGATTCATCACCACTGTGCTCACTACTATGTCACTGCCCAACAGTGTCATAATTTCACTGCCACTCAGAACTGTGCTGCAGTCATAGAAAAGCCGCAGCTGGAACACTGATGACCTATCCTAAAAAAAATTGAACCGGAAGTGAAGAAATACCACCTCGTAAATTTTATCTAACCATATATAACTGTCTTATTTTGTACGATGACTGCACCTCTGTTACAATGTTGAGGCCAATTAATTTCTCATGGGCTAAAACTTGGCTTAAGATGATTAGCTCTTCTCCCTGGGAGCTTCAGAAACTCTACCACGGTTACAATACTCCCTTAATGCAGATTAATATGAAAGTTAGGTTTACATTAAGTACCAGCATCTCTAAGAAGAAAAGTTTTAGCTTTTGCTCAGTCTTCAGAAGCTGATCTGGATGCCTGAAACAAGGATGACCATAAAATTTATGGGAGAGATTTGAGAGTGAAAGGGAGCACTAAAATAAGTTTATATCATTTTGGAAAGTTTATTTATTGTTCAAAAATATTATTTATTGTCTAAAATTTTATTGCATTATGTTCATGGACCTACACAGCAATTCTATTCAAAAATTACTTTCAAAACTGAAGTTTTGGAACTTCCCTGGTGGCACAGTAGTTAAGACTCTGTGCTCCCAATGCAGGGGGCCCAGATTCGATCCCTGGTCGGGGAGCTGGATCCCACATACATGCTGCAACTAAGAGTTCGCATGTCACAACTAAAGAACCGGCAAGCAGCAGCTAAGGAGCCCACGTGCTGCAACTGGGGAGCCCACGTGCTGCAATTAAGGAGCTGGAGAGCCGCAACTAAGACCCGGTGCAACCAAATAAATAAATAAATAAATAAATAAAATGTAACCAAGTAAATACATAAAATAAATAAATGTTTTTTTAAAAAAAAACTGAAGTTTTTTTCTTAAAGATAAAGCTAATATATATTTTATATATATATTAGAAAGAAAATTAAAAGATTATATTATTATATAAACTATTAGGAAAAAAATATTCTTGACACATATTTACATATTTTAATCAACTTCTTAGCTGAATCTCTCTAATTCCATGTCCATAACCAGAAGAATGTGTTTTGTAAGATATGGACTTACTATTTTAATTTTTTCCATGAGATAGTCTGCAACATTTTTGAATTAGAATTCTATGTTAAAAAAAAAGTTGAAATCATTGACAGCTTAATTAACTATTTCTTTGTAAAAGAAGTAAGAAAATAGTCTTTCTAAATGTGCTGAGGAAGCTGGTAATCTCCAAATAAATTCTGCTAGGTAAAATATATTCTCAATTCCAATTTATTTTATACTGAAATGGGTAAATATTTCAGCCCAAATATTTTCACAGACACTGCCTTTTTGCTTCCATTTAAAGTAGCTTCCTTCAACAAATATTTTTGTAAGACAACATTTGTCAAATAACTTGTCTCTGTTTACAATTTTCTTGAAAGTTTACCAAATTTAAAAGCTGCAAAATTGTAGGCTTTCTCAGTTTTCTTTTATTCCAATTCAGGACATAAATTTATTCGATTACAAATAGGAGATCTATCAACTAATTCTTCCCACAAGTCAGATGTTCCAAAGCTGTTATGCAATTTCAAAACTAAATTTTATACTGTCTGTAATCTCATTCTTTGATTTATTTATCTCTTCATTGCATTTGTAGAGATAAATGTCTTCCTGTTTGCAAGATACTGTCTTTAAAAATTTCAATTTGCTGAAAGCTTCAAACTGAGGTTACTTTTCGTGCCACACCATTTGTTGAATACTTTGCTTAAAAATTCCAGCTGACTTTGAACAAAATTCAATCAAAATTTAGAGAAATAATTTACAAAAATATTAATATCATTGTTGGACATTGGGGATGATTTATAAAGTAGTTATTCAAAGGCTCAAACGTTCCTGGAATCTTATTGATGAGATGTTGCATAGAGAGAAAGAACATAGTCCCATGCTGAAGATTTTTTTTATTTAATATTAGTTCTATTACAAAAGTTTAGTTATTCCAATTGTGTACATATAAAAATATTTGTACATTTTGACAACTGTAGCTTCAATTTCAACTGGTAGAATGTTACAGCTTATTTGGATGAAATTATGAATTATGTGTACATCCCAAGCAATTCTAAATACATTTCTCTTCCATAGATTTCTCAATTTAGTGAGAACATTGTTGTTACCATGGTGATATGCTCCACAAAATTTCCTACTCATACTATCACCACAAAAGCAAATACTATAACTTCACTGTTACACTTTTAACATTCACAACAATATCAGATGTTTCACCTTTGAAAGAATACATTCTGAAAGCTTTACTTTGATTCCAGTAACCATGTGAAAATAAAAAAAGAACTGTTATTGGAATTAACTAATTTTCAATTTGAAGCATCTGCTGATACAAAACTGAGATCCTTCAAACTTGAGAAGTTCTTCTACTAATGGAGCCACAGCATTTTCTGCTATTACTTCCCACTTCATGCATGCCCAAAATCTTGGAATTGAAAATGAGCAACATGAACTTAAACCAACAGTCAGTTGATCTAAATGAAAACTCATGCTTCAAAGAGTGATAAGTAGACACACCTTTTGTGGTTGCCTATGTAAAATTTTCCTTTTGGACACAGTCTTCCTAAAATAACAAATTTTGGTTGATACTGCTGACTTCCTAGCAGATTTCATTTGTCCTCTAGTTTTCATCTGGTCAGTGATATCACTATGGCCTTTGTGATGAATGGAAAATTTAGTAAGTATTTTTAAAATTAAACATGCACTTTCATGTTTGAGGTCATTGATGACAGAAGGATTAATTGCAAAATTCAAAGAGTATTGCCAAACAATACGATAAATAGCTATAGAACTACAATTAGTAGATGGCATCACTGTAGGAAGAACATTCAAACTACTTGCTATACATTTTAAGACAAGACTACTCAGTCTCTATTTCTATGCATATGTGAGATATATATATATATATGTATATATAGGTATATATATATATATATATATATATATATATCTCAATGGCCCTTCCTTCTGGGATACTGGTGGACTTATGACTATTACAGGTCACATAGGCTTTAACACAACTGGGTATTACACAAAGTGGCTAGCAGGGGAGCAACATCTAATTCTTCCGCCACCACCAGGACAAAACGAGTTCGTTTTTGTACTGCACATTCTCCTTAAATCTGGAAAAGATTCTTAAAAAATTAAAGAGAGGCTATTGCTAGTCATCTTTCAGTGTATATGAATTCGATACCTACTGCCAGTAAGAAAATGACAGGAGCTGGAAATAAAATAGATATCTACCAGATCTATCCTGGCTTATTTTCATACAACTATTAATAATGATACTTGGGAAAAATTAAAATACTTGGACATATGCAACTGAACAGGACCTTAGGACAAATAAAAGGTAAACCAAGACTCTCCTCTACAAACTGGGATGACCATCCTTCACAAACACAAGCTTCTAGTGGCACCACATATTTAGGAAGCATTTACTAAGGGCTAAGAGTTGTGGTATTTTGGAGCTAAAATGGTGACCAAAATATAACACATACTCTTCAGGTTGGCCCAGTTTGCAGAGTTCATTTCGTAAAGCAAGCAGCTTCAGAGGCCATTTTCGCAGTTGACTCCTTTGACTTAGACCTGCCTCAAGAAGCACATCATTCCCTCTGCCTTTGTTGGCTTTGAGAACTTTCCCAGTTCTCACCCCAAGGGCCCTCAACACCATGGAGCACAATGGGCAGCATCTATGTTTGTGCTGTTTTGAGGATATTATTGCTTCTCAGCACTGAAAGGACATGCTGTTGCTGTAGGTAGGCTTTCTCACTCAGCCTCTTCTCTTGGTGCCACTCAGCAGCTTCGAGAGCAGCCAAAGCCACAGGAATGTCAGGGTGATTATTGACCAATGTCAAAATTACTTTGGAGCAGAGACCCTTTAAGTTCAGGAGACAGATTTACCTTTCTTACCGGCTTAATAGAATTAAACAAATCAGCACTTCCTGCTGAAGGCAGGCTGCACAGCCACCAAGCTAGCAGTGTCATTAAGAAAGCACATGTGTTTAAAATAAAATTGTTTCTCACAGTAAGTCTCAAATACCTGCTATTCTGGCATAATTTTTGATTTTTAAGATTCTGTCAAGCTGTGATGACTTTAACCTTATTCTTTGAAACACTCTCCTTTCCCCTTTCTTCCTCTATACATCTAATAAATTGAATTTCTTCTACTGAAAAGAGAAATAGAATATAATCAAAATATACTTGAGGATCAAGCTGGGGTCATTCTTTTCCCTCCTCGTGAGATATTTGCACCCCATTTCAATCAGTGGCCCCACTGATTATTCTCACTGCCAAACAAGAAACACTGGCTTCCTCACTGCTCTCAGTTTATGTAAGTTGCCAGTCTCCAGGTTTTGTCATATTTTTCTAAGAACTGAGTTTTGCATTTGCTGTTTACTCTTCATTCCCATGCTATCTGTCCAATCTGAACCTAATAACCTCTTCTCTGAGAGAATGAACCCACATTTCTACCTTTACCATTCCGGTGTTGGAAGAAGATAGAGCCAGATGGTTGATTCTCTCTCCAGCTCTATCTACTAAGTAAATTTGAGCAAATTATTTAATCTCTATGTGCCTCAGTTTTTCATCTGTAAAATGGGGTTTGTAATAGTACTTGTTTTCATAGGTGTTGTGAGGATTAAATAAGTTATATTTAGAGCACTTAGAGAGGTGTTTGGCTGTTATTTCATGCCCTATCTCCTCAACTTTAGGGAATCAAGTAGGACAGAGACATCATTTATTGATAGTCAAAGTAGAGAAGCTTTGAAAAGTGCTTAAGGCAACTCTCACAGCATAAGCCAAGGTTTATTTTAATTGAAATACTATCAAAGTAATTTTACTAGAAGGAATATGAATTTGTCATGCAGAAGAGATGGTGGCATTTAGAAGGAAATCAGTCCTCAGGGTTTGAGGAGCTTATGTGGGATTTTAGATACTTCAGGAAAAATGACCCCAGTCTAGAATGCACACCATGCACAAACAATCAGAACTTTTCTCCATAATTCATTCAAATAATTTATTCTGCCATGATCAATGTGTTGTTTTGAACACTTCAACCGTAGATGTCCAAATTACTCTAAAAAGATGTTACCAAATACACATCTATCAGTAATTTTTTCTTTAAATTATTCACATATATATAACAAATTTGATGAAAAAAAATCCTTTATATTAACTCAAGCCTAGACCTCAGAAACAGAGCAATCTTTCTAGACAAATAGGAAAGTCAAGCTTCCACCCATCGACTTGAGAATGCCAGAGCCTCAAGTTCTGTACCACTGACCGGAAGGCCTGGAAGCCACCCTTCTTTTACAAGATGTCCATGGTCATTCCTTCCCTTCTCACACGTATGTCTATCCAAATGTTTTAAACCTCAGGCATTGCTTTTGTTACAACTCACACTTTTGCTCATCTTACATTGACCAAAAAATGTATCTTCTCTTTCACAAAATGTCATCTTTCATCAACTGCCTGATGAATGACAACTTTTGAGGCATTGTCTCGTAATTCTGCTAGTTGCCTGACAGAAAAGGTCAGGCTTTTGCCAAAGCAGTAGTGGATAATATCTAGAAGTAATACCAGGCCCTTGCTAGGGAGATTACATATGTGGCTCTTTTCTGCAATGCTAAAAAACCAAAAAATTAAAACAACAGCTTTATTGATATATAATTGATATACCATAATGTTTACCCTTTAAAGTGTATAATGCGATCAATGGTTTTAATACATCTATACAGTTTTGTGATCATCACCATAATCTAATTTTAGAACAGTTTTATCACCCCCAAAATATATCTCGTACCCTTTAGCAGTCACTCCCTATTTCTGCCTCCTATTCTGAGTCCTACACAACCAATAATCTACTTCCTTTCTCTATATATTTGCCTATTCTGAACATTCCATATACATGGAGCTATATACAATTCGTGCTCATTTGTGACTGGCATCTTGCATCCCTGGTATGGTATGTACCAGTACTTCTTTCCTTTGTATTGCTGAAGAATATTCTATTGTATGGATATACTGTATTGTGTTTATCTATTTATCATTTGATGAACATTTTCATTTTTTGTCTACTATGAATAGTGTAGATACGAACATTTGTATACACATTTAACAAAAGTTCATTCATTCATTCATCTTTGGCTGCGTTGGGTCTTCGTTGCTGTGCACAGACTTTCTCTAGTTGCAGAAAGCAAGGGATACTCTTCCTTGCGGTGCGCGGGCTTCTCATTGCGGTGGCTTCTCTTGCTGCAGAGAATGGGCTCTAAGCTCATGGGTTTCAGTAGTTGTGGCTCATGGGCTCTAGAGCGCAAGCTCAGTAGTTGTGGTGCTCGGGCTTAATTGCTCTGCGGCATGTGGGATCTTCTCGGACCAGGGATCGAACCCGCGTCCCCTGCATTGGCAGGCGTATTCTTAACCACTGCGTCATCAGGGAAGTCCTGTGTACACATTTTTTGTGTTAACATATGTTTTCATTCCTCTTGGGTAGATATCTGAGCGGAATTGCTGGGTCATATGGTAACTTTATGTTTAATGTTTTGAGTCACTGCCAAACTGTTTTTCAAAGTGGCTGCATCATTTTACATTTTCAGTTGTATTAGGTTTCAGTTTCTCTACATCCTCACCAACATTTATTACTATTTTTTTTTTTTTTCCTAAATCACAGCCATTCTGGTGGTTGTGAAGTGATTGATAGCTCATTGGGCTTTTGCTTTGCATTGTACATTTGGTTTGTATGATTGTATGAGGTTCAGCAACTTTTCATTTGCTTATTGGATATTTGTATATATTTTTTGAAGACTTAGCTATTCAAATCCCTGTTAATTGGGTTATTTGTCTTTTATTATTGAGTTTTAATAGTTCCTTAGATATTCAGGATACAAATCCCTTATCAGATATGATTTGCAAATAGTTCCTCCCAGTCTCCGGGTTTTCCATTTTTCTTCATGACATCCTTTGAAGCACAACATTTTTTAATATTGATGAAGTGCATCGATCCATTATCATTTGTGTTCTTGGCATCAAAGCATTGCCAAATCCAAGGTCACAATGCCAAGATTTCATTTGATCCTTGTTAAAAAGGGAAAGGGACCCAGTTGTTAGGCATTGGGATTCTTGATTATGACTGCTCACAAACATCGACTTTTGCTTAGTCTTAATAGATGTCCTTAAGCTGTCCTGGCCTGGTCTCTCCTCCCACTGCGTTGCCACCCAAAAGTCCCCAGGCACAGAAGAGCAAGGCAAGAGGAGATGAGCTGACGTAGACATTCGGAAGAGAAGCCTCACTAAGAGGAGGTCTAACAAGGCAATTAAGGGTGAATTGTGATGTGCAATGAGAGGATGCTGCGATGACAGTAAAATGAGGTCCGCTTCCCATATTTACCTTGATAAGGAGATATTTTCTCTGACTCCTGCAGCTGGAATTGCAGAAGGGAAGGCGATGGATACTGGTAAGGAGATATATATGGGATGAAGTTATAGCAGAGACACACAATTAATAATTCGATAATAAAAGTCTCTGGCAAGGAATTCTGATTTAGAAAAGTAATTTCAGCCTGCAGGAAACCACTGCTGACTTCACAGCTGCTTCATGGCTCTAATACAGGTGAATGGCAGGAGAAAGTGAAGAACATTGCAAAAATTCTTATTTGCCAAAGCCAGTGTATGTTACCAGTTCCCAAGGAAGCAGAATGACTTCTACCTTTTAAATGTCATGTGAATGCCCCTCATCAATAAAACTTGACCTGTATCTAGACTCCTTTTAGTAGGGGGTTTTGGAAAATTCACTTCCCAGACTTTTAGGCCTGTGATAGAGGGGGGCCAGAGGCAAGGTAGAATGGATGCTGCCTGCCATATACAATATCCATCACAGAAACGTTAAGGAGAGGAATTAGAATTACTGAAATAAAGTGTGAAATATAAAGAACAAGTTAAAGTAAGTCTCTGAGACTGTAGAGGAAAAGAGCAAATTGAAAAGGATAAGGGGACATACAGCAGAAGTAAATGGCCTAGCAATCAAGTATATACATATTTGATATTCCTGAGGAGTAAGAAACAATATTGAAGAATGTAGTAAAAGTAAATTTTCCTCACATGAAAAATTTCCTTATTTTCCTTATCCAAGTGTGGATTGAAGTTCATAAATAAACAAAAAATTCACACCTAGATGGGTTCTAGCAAAATTTGATAATTTCAAGGATTATTTTTTAAAAAGATCAATAAACATGCTCAAGCAGAATTTTAAAATGTAAGTTACTAATGCAAGAAATTTACACACTACAAGTGAATGTGTAAATTTATACACTAAAAATTTCTATAACTGTCATTATCTTGATATGAAACTTCTATGTTACTTATGGTTAAAAATGGGAGAGTGCTTAAACTAATTTTAATTTTATCTGATGTACACAGTTCTTTTAGGAGAAATCTTCAAGCATTTTTCTATCAGGCACTATTTCCCCCTTTACAAGGTTTCTTTTTTCCCTCCTTTTTCCCCTCAATAACGTTACTGTATGCCCAGAGGAAAGCATCCATGTCCTCATGATAGGCCTCTCTGCAGCCTCTGATCTGCATAGACCCTCACTTGCTCCACTGGAAAGTAAGTCCTTTATTTCACCTGGTTATTAGGCATGTTGCTTAGAGAGTAACTGTCCTCAACTGTTTTTTTTAGGGTATAGTGTAGACAAACCCTGCTGGTCTCTGGCAGGTTAAAAGAAAAAAAAATGTGTGAAAAAATAATCTACTTTCTTTCCCCACATTCCTGAATAAACTTCGAATAACTACTAGCAGTTCCTTCTTGTCTTTATTTATTTTCTAATTATTTTGCTTTTTAATTTTATAAAAAGATAGGATATAGGCTCATTTCTTGGTACTTAAAACAGAATTAAAAATCAATGTTCATAAATTTTTAAGTGTTGTAATGAACTTTCTTATATATGGAAAAAAAAAAACAAATAAGGGCATAGCTTTCCCTCCTTTTTCCCCTCAATAACGTTACTGTATGCCCAGAGGAAAGCATCCATGTCCTCATGATAGGCCTCTCTGCAGCCTCTGATCTGCATAGACCCTCACTTGCTCCACTGGAAAGTAAGTCCTTTATTTCACCTGGTTATTAGGCATGTTGCTTAGAGAGTAACTGTCCTCAACTGTTTTTTTTAGGGTATAGTGTAGACAAACCCTGCTGGTCTCTGGCAGGTTAAAAGAAAAAAAAATGTGTGAAAAAATAATCTACTTTCTTTCCCCACATTCCTGAATAAACTTCGAATAACTACTAGCAGTTCCTTCTTGTCTTTATTTATTTTCTAATTATTTTGCTTTTTAATTTTATAAAAAGATAGGATATAGGTTCATTTCTTGGTACTTAAAACAGAATTAAAAATCAATGTTCATAAATTTAAGTGTTGTAATGAACTTTCTTATATATGGAAAAAAAAAAACAAATAAGGCATAGCTCACATAGCAAAGGGAAAAATAAATGTTAAAGCATGAAAAATAATGACAGAGGAAAAGGCCAAACATCATCTGTGACTCTCAATATGAACTAGTTAAATCCTCATATTTAAAACTTTTCAGATCAGGGTAGAAAAATTCACCTCTTTGCTACTTACAATAGCTGCAGTGACATAGAATAAAAATAAAAATAAAAGGATGATCAAAGACTTATTTGGCAAAAACAAAATAATAAAAAGCAGTCCTGGAGGAATAGATGGCAAAAGGTTACATTCAGTGGAAATTTCACAACTTTAAACATACACATTTTTAAACAAGAATTAGCAAAACAATAAAATAAAATAACTAAGCATAAAAGAAAAAATAATATTTTGAAAGCAAAGTTTAATGAATTAAAATCAGGAAAAAATAGATAGATGAGCCCATGGATTATTGGCAATAAAATTAGAGAAGACAGGTTTCTAGAAAATCTGATTAAGAAAAAGGAGAAAATAATTGAATTAGAAAGTCAAAGGGTACAAAAATCAAATAGAGTAAAATGTATGAAATTACAATGCAAGACCCTATGTATGCAGTAAATATGTAAAACTGTGAAATGGGTGCTTTTCATGATAGATATAAACTAAAAATAAAAATTTATAAAAATTAGAAGAATCTGAATTGAATAATACCCAGAGGCATAATGAAAAACATTTCCAAAACTTACTCCAAATTCTCCAGGGATTGTTTTACTAGCGAATTATTTGAAACTTTAAAGGAACTAGTAAACTCAATTCTGTATAATTTGTTCCAGAACATAGGAAAAAATATGGAAAGCAATCAAATCTATTTTATGAAGCCAGGATAATTCTGACATCAAAACCTGACAAACATTATACAAAAAAATGAAACTAAAGACAGATCGCTCTTATGAATATAGATTCATGAATGAATCGATATTAAGAAATATATGTGCCTGGCATTTATTAGCCACTCAGTAAATGCATCCTACATCAGTAAGTAAGCAAGCCTATCCAGAACGAATTTCCTTCACTTCTTAGCCCCACATCTACACATTTAATTAACGTATGAACCCATCATCTCCTCATTTCAGAGGAGGGAAAAAAAAGTCTTTTGTTAAACATAAAAGCTTCCAACTACGTTCTGGATCCCATTTATAAGCAAATCAGACTCCCTGCTTTGTCAGTTACTTTTTTGTCAGTTACATGTAGCCTCTTTCTCTCTATTAACTGTTTCCTTTCAGCTCATAAAAATGTTTCCTCAGTTCTTCATCCTCCTTCATTCATCACATATTTACTGAGCAATTACAAGTACAAGGTGTCAAATGCACTCAAAAGTCATGACCAGATCACGGGCAACCCTTGCCTTCAAGGAGCTTTCCATCTGGTCAGGGGCCAGCTAAGTCAGCAGCTGCAAGGCAACTGCTAACATGTGGCTATGCACAGGTACTGCTAGAGCTCACTGGAGAGGGGTCTAGGAACTTTTCTTCTCTAGTCAGTGCCATGTGGTTATCATTTCCCTCACTGATGATCTTCTAAAAAAGGTAGCTTCCACTTGTCATCCCAATGCTTCCCTTCCCATTAATACCTCCTATAGGTCACTCCTTCCTTGAATGTCCCATGACTGTATGCTCTTCTGCTTTTACTTTTTCTTCTTTAGCCTTTATTTTCTATCCAATTCTTTATTACATATAAGCTGTGTTTCAAGGGAACATGGTTGCTTTTATCTTCTAGATCGGCATGCTCTTTCTCAATGCACGCTCTCTCTCATCTAGTTACATGGTTCAACTAGTACCAAAAAAAAAATAGATGTTGGGTCTCAATCTCTACCCACAACATGTAGCTCTCTCTTCTGAGGTCCAGATTCAAAACTCTAACTCTACCTAATCTTTCCAAATGAATGCCTAATTGGTACCTCAAATACATGTCCAAAATGAATGTAGTATCTTTTCAAATCTACACAGTGTGCAACACATTCTACATACTCTATTCTACCCATTCTATGACAATGAAAAGCATCTTCATTTCCTTCTCTACTCCTCCCCAATCAACTTTGGATGTCAGGTCCTACTAGAATCTTTCAAATTTGTCTCTTTTTTCCCTCTGACCACTGTATCAAGATCAGACCATCAACATTTATTACTTGGATTACTACAAAATCTGTTTAAATTGACTACTTGCCTTCATTCTTGCACCTCTCTAATATACTTCTCTTTTAAGATGGCACTAGATGTATCTTTTAAGAGACAAATTTACTAAGCTCATCAATTTCTTTAATGATACCCCTCACTTTATAGCACGTCATACAAGCCCTCATGACCTGACTCCTACCTGTCCATTCTGCCTCATCTCCCTATTATTAATAGTTTTACAACGATGGCTTTTTTCTCTTAGCTCACAGGAGATGTATATTTTGACCAGTCAAAAAAAAATCAATTCTCATATGCAAATGAATGCTCTCAGCTAACTTCCACCTTATTCTCTTCACTCTCGCTGTGACTAATCACTTTTTCACTCAAAATCTTGCATTTCCCACCTCCTCCTCCAAATGCCTACAAAGTTATGACCTATCTTAGTAGCAAGACCTAAATGGCCCTTGATCAGCGAGTTATGTCCATCTTTACACTCTCAATAAACACCATTCCACCCTAAGCATAATTTGCTCCAGGTGTACTGAACGCTCCTTATTCCTAAAACACTGAAAATTAGTTTCCCATTAAGTATTCAAGTATTGAATCATTATAAAATGGATTTTAAAAGACATGTACAAAATCAACGTGAAACCAGAAATCTGCTATATTGTAACTCCACTAAATGAGTTAATATATCTGAGTCAGCCAGGCAGAAGAATCTGGTGAGATGGGGTAGGGAGTGATTTGGAAGAGGTGAAGTAAAAGGAGACAAACTTAGAAATAAACCCCCAGGTGCATGTTGTGTAAAAGTGTGTCCTGTGAGCCAGGATATCTCTGACACAAAGACAGTTTCACCTTGCTGTCAAAATGTAAGTCTCATACGCCTTCCAGTTTCCTTGCTCTGATCCAAACCTCAGTAAGTAATTTTTGTTAATCCTAGTCTTCTACACCTATAGAGACTTCTCTATTCAGGATGGCACAAGGATAGCTTCTCATTGAATTAGACCTATCATAGTGAGTGAATACATTGACATTCCAGTCCTTTATATCATGTTTTGTGAGGTTTGCCGTTTGAGTTTACACGCCCCATTCTTCCAAGTCTGGAACACTAAAGAGACTGAATTATGAAGTCGGTAGGACTGAGTCTAGACTCTGAAATGTGATGAATTCATCAGTACAAAGACGATAAAATATTATGAGGGATCAAGATGGTCTTTAGGGCTTCCCTGGTGGCGCAGTGGTTGAGAATCCGCCTGCCGATGCAGGGAACACGGGTTCGTGCCCCGGTCCGGGAAGATCCCACATGCCGCGGAGCGGCTGGGCCCGTGAGCCATGGCCGCTGAGCCTGCGCGTCCGGAGCCTGTGCTCCGTAACGGGAGAGGCCACAGCAGTGAGAGGCCCACGTACCACACACACACAAAAAAAAGATGGTCTTTACAGGTGACACTTCCTTTGTCTCACTCTGAGCATCTTTATGCATTGCCCTCTGTCAGCAGAAATGTCATCCTCTCTGTGCAGCATTGTTCACTGTTCTGTGGAGGGTTAACCCCTCTCTTGGGTGCTCTCACAGGTTTTGTTCTTGCTTCTTCTCACGTTTTGTTGTTTTTTTTTTGTGGTATGCGGGCCTCTCTCTGCTGTGGCCCCTCCCGTTGCGGAGCACAGGCTCC
>NC_041223.1:36111157-36114789 GCF_002837175.3 Physeter macrocephalus | reverse complement strand
GGACGCGCAGGCTCAGCGGCCATGGCTCACGGGCCCAGCCGCTCCGCGGCATGTGGGATCCTCCCAGACCGGGGCACGAACCCGGTTCCCCTGCATCGGCAGGCGGACGCGCAACCACTGCGCCACCAGGGAAGCCCTTCTCACGTTTTCTTAAAGTTACTTGTTTAAGTGTCTGTGAGGTCCTAGGCATGGCACATACTAGATGCTCATAAATGTTCATTTAATCAACTAGTTCATCTCGTATTTTTTCTACTTCTTTTTCCTCATTTCCCCTTAATTATTAGACTGCACACAAAATAGGATACCTTCTCAAGAACCAAGGCTGATCTTTTTAGCAAATGAGACTTTTATGATTCGGTTAGGAAGTTATTCTAATCCCATCCAGAGCTAAGTGTTTTAGAAAGTTTTTACTGAGTCCATTCACTTATCTTCTAATTATTTTCAACTTCGATTAAACATATCAGCTCCACAGCATTTTTAACTAACTCCTTTTGCCACGGGACCGAAATGTGATTATTTTTGTCTGGTTTGGTTTGGTTTGGTTTGGGTTTGAGTTGTTGCCATTAATGCCACTGAGCTGAGCCCCATGCTCCATTTTTTCTCTCAGCAAAGTAGCCATTTAACAAATAATAGAGGAAGACTTTGAGTTCTAAAAATTCTTGACTGTAAAATACACTTGTAACCTGCAGCTTATAGAATCAATGCATATCCTAATGGTTTTTCAGTAGTTTAAGAGGTGTTTGAATTATTAGGTGAGAGAAGTCACTATAACTGTTAAGCAAAATAACTAAATACATCTGAAGCCATATAATTTAATGTATTAGGAGCAGATCTTTTGAAAATTTCCAGAAAGTTATCCAATATCCTATTGACCAGCATTTTAAGACACGTTTTATAGCTCAACCCTCAACTTAAGTGCCTATCATCGACTAAGGGAGAAAGAAATGGCATGATGGTAACCCTAGCCGTGGAAAAAATGCTGTTTCTTTAGTACACCATTATTTCCCAGCAAGTATTGTAATTGAGAAGAAACTTCCCTTAAATGTGCTAAATCAACTAATTACCCCCACACACACTTGCTTTAACATCCTGCACTATTAAAACAACTTCCAGATGTCACATTTGCTGATAATTCTTTGATCGTCATGTTTCAGGGAGTTGGCTGTATCACCCCAGCTATGAACACCGAATTGCAGAGTCACAGTTGCCCCATATAAGAATCACTCTGGTGATGAGCTGGATCTTGGCATGGCCACAAACTCATTTGTTTTCTTGTGTAAATAATTTGATTATTTTACATCTTCACTTCCTCATCTGTGAAAATGAGAGTAGTGGCTGGTGGTGCTCAGGAAACATTAATAACAAAAATGAATATAAGCCATTCTGTGTTTTTCAAAGAACAATGTGTGTGTTTAGTAGTAATCATACTTTCATGTTCACCATGTTCTTGCATAAGAATGATCTCATTAACTCATCTTCCCATTGAGAAAGTGTGTATGGCAACATTACACTCTGCTGTTAAAAGCAGTCTTTTTTCATGTAAAGTCTAATACTTGTTTTATTTTAGCGCATTTAAAAAAATATGTTATTCCAACATACCCAACAAATTATATTTCTGAAGTCCACTGTTGTGGAGAATCTGAATAGCATTGTGTTTACCCTAACAGTAAGTTTTATTCATTAAATGTCATTTTACAAGATGAAGAGATATATTTGGTATAGTTTTGCTGCCTCTAGATTTTCTAGAGCCTTTAAAAACCACATCACCATTAGTTGAACTTCTTCTCAAGTTTTGTACATTCTACTAACATAAAAACATGTGGCAAATTTGCTTTTAATATATTTTCTAGCTTTGTGCTTTATTAGAAATAACTCATTTACAGAAAACCTTTTATTTGAATTCGTGGTGAAAATAAACACAGTTCTCAGTGACTTCTATTATTTATTATATAGTAATTTGGCAGGGTGTTGTGTAGGCAACTAAACAAAATAAAAGATTAATCAGAACTACCAATCTTTTTCTGATTTGCAGAGTAACAGAAAACAGCAGCCCAGCCCTGTTTCACTCCCTGAAGGTTTAGTTCAGTATGTGCCAGTGATGGAAAACATCGTCCGGCTATAAAGCAACAGTTAGGGCTGCTTTCCATTGACTCCATCAGTCAAATGTAAAAATACAAAAGACCAATATAAAATAAGCCCTCTTCTGTGGGCCTTCACATGCCAGTAACATGAACACCCTCCGGTATGTGTTACTTCTGTTATTTACCAATGTTCCACTGGAATTTTTCATATTTTAATTGCAAAATTGAATATAGAAGGATAAAAATCAGTAATTTTTCCCTAGGTTACAGCAGAGTTTGGGGAAAAAGACTCAGCTGGAAGGAAACAGGTTTAAATTTACCTTTTGGATCAGGCTGTAGTTAAAGGTTGGTGGATAAATTAGCCTCTTGGTATATTCATTTTTTTATATGTGTCTTCTATTAATTGATATAAAATATTAGAAAAAGTAAACCCACTTAAAGTCATCAGTATTCTTGTAAGTAAGCATACTACTCAAGATTTTTTTTAACATCTTTATTGCAGTAAAATTGCTTTACATTGTTAGTTTCTGCTATATAACAAAGTGAATCAGCTATAATTATACATATATCCCCAAATAACCTCCCTCTTGTGTTTCCCTCCTACCCTCCCTATCCCACCCCTCTAAGTGGTCACAAAGCATCGAGCTGATCTCCCTCTGCTATGCGGCTGCTTCCCACTAGCTATCTATTTTACATTTGGTAGTGTATATATGACCATGCCACTCTCTCACTTCATCCCAGCTTACCCTTCCCCCTCTCCATGCTTCCCACTAGCTATCCACCCTACGTTTGGTAGCGTATATATGTCCATGCCACTCTCTCACTTTGTCACAGCTTACCCTTCCCCCTCCCCATATCCTCAAGTCCGTGCTCTAGTAGGTCTGTGTCTTTATTCCCGTCCTACCCTTAGGCTTTTCATGACATTTTTTTTTTCTTAGAGTCCGTATATATGTGTTAGCATGTGGTATTTGTTTTTCTCCTTCTGACTTACTTCAATCTGTATGACAGAATCTAGGTCCATCCACCTCACTACAAATAACTCAGTTTTGTTTCTTTTTATGGCTGAGTAATATTCCATTGTACACATGTGCGACATCCTCTTTATCCATTCATCTCTCGATGGACATTTAGGTTGCTTCCATGTCCTGGCTATTGTAAATAGAGCTGCAATGAACATTTTGGTACATGACTCTTTTTGAATTATGGTTTTCTCAGGGTATATGCCCAGTAGTGGGATTGCTGCGTCATATGTTAGTTCTATTTTTAGATTTTTAAGGAACCTCCATACTGTTCTCCATAGTGGCTGTATCAATTTATATTCCCACCAACAGTGCAAGAGGGTTCCCTTTTCTCCACATCCTCTCCAGCATTTATTCTTTGTAGATTTTTTGTTGATGGCCATTCTTACCGGTGTGAGGTGATACCTCACTGTGGTTTTGTGGTATGCGGGCCTCCCTCCGCTGTGGCCTCTCCCGCCGTGGAGCACAGACTCCGGACGCGCAGGCCCAGCGGCCATGGCCCACGGGCCCAGCCGCTCCGCGGCATGTGGGA
>NC_041223.1:36055611-36110416 GCF_002837175.3 Physeter macrocephalus | reverse complement strand
TCTATCCTGTTCCATTGATCTATATTTCTATTTTTGTGCCAGTACCATACTGTCTTGATTACTGTAGCTTTGTAGTATAGTCTGAAGTCTGGGAGCCTGATTCCTCCAGCTCTGTTTTTCCTTCTCAAGATTGCTTTGGCTATTCGGGGTCTTTGTGTTTCCATGCAAATTGTGAAATTTCTTTTTCTAGTTCTGTGAAAAATACCAGTGGTAGTTTGGTAGGGATTGCATTGACTCTGTAGATTGCTTTGGGTAGTAGAGTCATTTTCACAATGTTGATTCTTCCAATCCAAGAACGTGGTATATCTCTCCATCTGTTTGTATCATCTTGATTTCTTTCATCAGTGTCTTACAGTTTTCTGCATACAGGTCTTTTGTCTCCTTAGGTAGGTTTACTCCTAGGAATTTTATTCTTTTTGTTGCATTGGTAAATGGGAGTGTTTCCTTAAATTCTCGTTCAGATTTTTCATCATTAGGGTATAGGAATGCAAGAGATTTCTGTGCATTAATTTTGTATACTGCTACTTTACCAAATTCATTGATTAGCTTTAGTAGTTTTCTGGTAGCATCTTTACAGTACTCTATGTATAGTATCATGTCAGCTGCAAGCAGTGACAGTTTTACTTCTTCTTTTCTGATTTGGATTCCTTTTATTTCTTTTTCTTCTCTGATTTCTGTGGCTAATACTTCCAAAACAATGTTGAGTAATAGTGGTGAGAGTGGGCAACCTTGTCTTGTTCCTGATCTTAGTGGAAATGGTTTCAGTTTTTCACCATTGAGAATGATGTTGGCTGTGGGTTTGTCATATCTGGCCTTTATTATGTTGAGGTAAGTTCCCCTTATGCCTACTTTCTGGAGAGTTTTTATCATAAATGAGTGTTGAATTTTGTTGAAAGCTTTTTCTGCATCTATTGAGATGATCATATGTTTTTTATCCTTCAGTTTGTTAATATGGTGTATCACATTGATTGATTTGTGTATATTAAGAATCCTTGCATTCCTGGGATAAACCTCACTTGATCATGGTCTATGATCCTTTTAATGTGCTGCTGGATTTTGTCTGCTAGTATTCTTGTTGAGGATTTTCGCATCTATGTTCATCAGTGATATTGGCCTTAGTTTTCTTTGTTTGTGACACCTTTGTCTGGTTTTGGTATCAGGGTGATGGTGACCTCATAGAATGAGTGTGGGAGTGTTCCTCCCTCTGCTATATTTTGGAAGAGTTCTAGAAGGATAAGTGTTAGCTCTTCTCTAAATGATAGAATTTGCCTGTGAAGCCATCTGGTCCTGGGCTTTTGTTTGTTGGAAGATTTTTAATCACAGTTTCACTTTCAGTGCTTGTGATTGGTCTGTTCATATTTTCTATTTCTTCCTGATTCAGTCTTGGCAGGTTGTGCATTTCTAAGAATTTGTCCATTTCTTCCAGGTTGTCCATTTTATTGGCATAGAGTTGCTTATAGTAATCTCTCATGATCCTTTATATTTCTGCAGTGTCAGTTGTTACTTCTCCTTTTTCGTTGTGTTTCTAATTCTGTTCATTTGAATCTTCTCCCTTTTTTTCCTTGATGAGTCTGGCTGATAGTTTATCAGTTTTGTTTATCTTCTCAAAAAAACTTTTGCTTCATCCTATAGGTTTTGGGTCATCGTGTTTTAATTGTCATTTTTTTCTAGGTATTTTGTGATTTCTTCAGTGTTCTCTTGGATATTTAGTAGTGTTTTGTTTAGCCTCCTTGTGTTTGTATTTTTTACAGTTTTTTCTTGTAATTGATAACTAGTCTTATAGTTATGTAGTGTCCTTCTTTGTCTCTTGTAATAGTCTTTATTTTAAAGTCTATTTTTTCTGATATGAAAATTGCTACTCCAGCTTTCTTTTGATTTCCATTTGCTTGGAATATCTTTTTCCATCCCCTCACTTTTTGTCCTTATGTGTCCCTATGTCTGAAGTGGGTCTCTTGTAGACAGCATATATATGGACATTGTTTTTGTATCCATTCAGCCAGTCTATGTCTTTTGGTTGGAGCATTAATTCCATTTACATTTAAGGTGGTTATCGATATGTATATTCCTATTACCGTTTTCATAATTGTTTTCAGTTTGTTATTGTAGGCCTTTTCCTTCTCTTGTGTTTCCTGCCTAGAGAAGTTCCTTTAGCATTTGTAGTAAAGCTGGTTTGGTGGTGCTGAATTCTCTTAGCTTTTGCTTGTCTGTAAAGGTTTTAATTTCTCAGTCGAATCTGAATGAGATCCTTGCTGGGTAGAGTAATCTTGGTGTAGGTTTTTCCCTTTCATCACTTTAAATATGTCCCGACACTCCCTTCTGGCTTGCAGAGTTTCTGCTGATAGATCAGCTGTTATCCTTCTGGGTATTCCCTTGTTTATTATTTGTTGCTTTTCCCTTGCTGCTTTCAATATTTTTTCTTTGTATTAAATTTTTGATAGTTTGATTAATATGTGTCTTGGCATGTTTCTCCTTGGATTTACCCTGTATGGTACTCTGTGCTTCCTGGTCTTGATTGACTATTTCTTTTACCATATTAGGGAAGTTTTCAACTATAATCTCTTCAAATATTTTCTTAGTCCCTTTCTTTTTCTCTTCTACTTCTGGGATACCTATAATTCGAATTTTGGTGCGTTTAATGTTGTCCCTGAGGTCTCTGAGACTGTCCTCAATTCTTTTCATTCCTTTTTCCTTATTCTGCTCTGCGGTAGTTAGTTCCACTATTTATCTTCCATTCTTCTGCCTCCATTATTCTGCTATTGATTCCTTCTGGAGAATTTTTAATTTCATTCATTGTGTTTTTCATCATTGTATGTTTGCTCTTTAGTTCTTCTAGGTCCTTGTTAAATGTTTCTTGTATTTTCTCCATTCTGTTTCCAAGATTTTGTATTATCTTACTATCATTACACTGAATTCTTTTTCAGGTAGACTGCTTATTTCCTCTTCATTTGTTTGGTGTGGTGGGTTTTTTTTACCTTGCTCCTTCTTCTGCTGTGTATTTCTGTGTCTTCTCATTTTGCTTAACTTACTGAGTTTGGGGTTTCCTTTTCACAGGCTGCAGGTTTGTAGTTCCCGATGTTTTTGGTGCCTGCCCCCAGTGGGTAAGGTTGATTCAGTGGGTTGTGTAGGTTTCCTGGTGAATGGGACTGATGCCTGTGTTCTGGTGGATGAAGCTGGATCTTGTTTTTCTGTGGGCAGGACCGCATCTGGTGGTGTGTTTTGGGGTGTCTGTGACCTTATTATGATTTTAGGCAGCCTCTCTGCTAATGGGTGGGGTTGTGTTCCTGTCTTGCTACTTGTTTGGCATGGGGTGTCCAGCACTGGGGCTTGACTGTCATTGAGTAGAGCTGGGTCTTAGCATTAACTTAGAGATCTCTGGGAGAGCTCTCGCTGATTGATATTAGGTGGAGCCGGGAGGTCTCTGGTGGTCCAATGTCCTGAACTCGGCTCTCCCACCTCTGAGGCTGAGGCCTGACACCTGGTCAGAGTACCAAAACCCTGTCAGCCACACGGCTTCTTGTTTCAAAGATGCAATATAAATGAGAAATAAATTTTTTTGTAGTTGTTCTCCAACATGTTGGTCTCAGAACTCCTTCCTTCTCCTTTGAGCCTGGAGCCTATGGAGTGGCAGGTAAATCCCTATTGGATCCTGGATTCTTAGCGCCCAGGATTATTTTTTTAAAGACCAGTAAACATGGATTGATACATTGTTCTTCTATTTTGAGGGCAGGGCCACAGAAAGTGATTTGTATTAATAACAGTCAATGCAAGAAGGGTTTCTTAAAATCAACTATGAAGAAATGTTAGAGAAAGATAATGTGGGTTTATAGGAAATAGATGAAAGATTTTTCTGGAAAAAAGAAGCTAAGGTAATAATAACAGTAATAGGTCATGAAATGCTATTATACATTCACTGATAATCAAATATTCATTATTTTCATACACACATAAAATGTGTTTGAGTCATATAGAATGAATTTAAGGCAGATATGGGAAAGATCTGCCTGACTTTGACAATGGGGAGCAAATATAATTATTGATATCCCTGTCTTCAGGTGCTGCACACACCATTCTGCTTGAAAGCAAGGAAGGTAATTAGGTGATGCTTAAAGAGCTTTCCAATTTAACTCTTGTTTAAGAGTGTACTTAGAAGTTGTTACATTAATAAGCGTTTTTTTTTTTTTTTGGTGATCTTATTAATGACTTTTCAGTCAGCTGAAATAGTCAAAAATCAAACATTTTTATTACTACTTTAGAGGATGTTAGAAGCATTCCATCCTTATATCCTTCTTCTGCCTAGCATTTTGCAAAACATGGTATATTATTTATGCTTATAAACTTAAATGAGCACAATTCAGAATCAATTGCTGCCTGGTAATATAGGGCCTTTGCTTCAGGTTGGTAGGAATATGTACAGTTTTTGCTCTTTTTTTGGTGGCTTGGAGGGAATAACAATTTTATGTTCCTGGATTCTCGGCCACTAGGCCTGGTGTCATGAGAATATGTACAAATCTCTTCCAAAACAAGAAATTAAAATTGAAAGAGAGGAAATTCCTATTCTTGCTAGAATGAGGAGGGGATGAAACTGAGAACTACCAGACTTTGTGGTAAATCTCCATAATTTGGGAAGAAAAGTTAACACTTCTTAATGAGCTGATGACTACCAGGCCTTTAGCCATCTGGCTTCTGCTGGTCTCTCTCACCTCATCTTTTGTCCCTTTCCTGGTAGTTTCTACCCTGTTCACGTACCAAACTACTTTAACTATTTTTAATGTGACATCCTCTTACACTTCTGAGTCTTTTAACCTTCTCCTTTCTGGAACGTGCTTTCCCCTATTCATTCAAAAGTCTGGAAGTATCTAAACTTAACATCGTTTTCTTCTAAAAATCCTGGGTTAGCTGGCTTTGTTTTTTTATATTCTCAAAATGGTAGATGCTATACATTGGTGTGTTGAAATTCCAACTCACCCTTCTGTAATGTGCATTCTTGCAATGCAGCATCTTTTTCTAGGGTTCCTTTCACCTAAGATTCTGAATAATATTTAGCTTCCCTAAATCTTAGATGTGTGTATGTAAGATGTGGAAGAGAAAGGTAAATGGGGGCCATCTTTCCAGGTTTTCAGCTATTTCTACTGGCTCACAAGGTAATAGGGACATAAATTTTTTTTTGCAGTAGCACTCCAGTTGCAAGGGCAGCAATGATACATTTCTATAGATCACAGCTACTACAGAGTGTTTTTGTGTTCAGTAGTTACAATGGCAGCTTAGAGGAAAAGGCAATCAAGGTAGTTATTTCATATCATGTAGAAGAAAGAATGACACAAAATTTTTCATTATTTCCAATGGCTGTTATCAATCATGCTTATTATTATCATAAAAATCCCTTAACCAAACTCTGTAGACACTTTGTCATAAAAATCAAGGGCAATATGTGGAAGGCACATTGAGAAAGTACAAATTACTCCAAAGTTAAAGTGCTACCCAGGGATCATCTTTGTCTCTTGCATCTCTGGGAATGCCTCTATAACAGGGTTTCTATGACACTTCTTTATAAGTACTACTTTGACATTTGATGAAGGAACTCTATAACTCTATCTCATATGTCATTACTCAGATTTTCAAACATGTGAGGAGAAGTGACAGTCTAATATTGCTTTGTATCAATGTCTGTGTTAAAAATATGAAAATTATTTACATCATGTAAACAGTTTTGTAATTACTTTCAATCACCTTGTGTATCACACAGAGTAGTAGCTTAATTTTTCCCATTTCTCTGAGACTGGGGTCTATGACAAACTTAACACAGAGCAATATTTGATGTTGATTTAAACAAATTAGTAGAAGGTTTCCAGGAAGTGGCAGGAGATAATAGAAGTGCATCACCATAAAAAGTAGACACAAAACAAAAGGAAAATCTACTAAGGGGATGGAAACTGGTAGCAGGATAAGCTATTGGCAACCAGTAGGGTAATTTGGGGGATTATGATGGTGGGAGAAGCAGACAGTCTATTCTTGTAATCACAAATCACCAACTTCAAAGGGACTATTGATTTGAAAGGACTATTGATATTACATATTTTAAATTGGTCACATGATTCATCCACTTAAGCATTAGGACTTATCATTCTGTTGTGACCTTAATTTCTCTAACCACTGTCTTGTGTGTTCTTATTTTGAAGAGCTAATTTCTTCAAATCATTCAGGTTCCAGTTAAAGCCCTACTCCTGCACAGCATCTCCTAACTCCCTCTAGGTAAAAGTACTCTATCTCTTCTCTCCTTCAGTGTACTGACACACTATTTTGATGGTGTCAACATTTGTAATATGCTGCCTTCTGTTGCCACTTAACTGTGATATCTCAACAGCAAGATGTTTTATAATTTGTTTGTAGCCACCCACCCCAGTGCAGATTATAGCATTATGCATTTAGATCATTCCTGATGAAACTTTATTGAATGAATAAATGACCTGGTACAGTTTGCCAGAGCAGAGGTAGTGAGGCATGGCCTAGAAAACAAAATCCTGTAATGAGAGTGAGAGGATTGTGTTTCAGCTCTGCCAGTACCTGACTTAGGAACCAAGGTAGTCATTGAGGCCTTTGGGGGCCTTATGTCTAACTCAAGTCCTCTTGTAACATCTGACTGTTATCCATATATTGAAATAATACCCACAAAAAAGTATAGGAAATGAGCAAGAATATGGCAGCTAAAGGAAACCACAGAACTAGAGATTTATCTCCTTATTTTGTACTTACAGAAATTGTGCCCTCAGAAATTCCTTTGTATGACACATGAATCTGAAAGCAGCTTGCCATTAAATAAGTTACTTGAGCTGTAAAACTCTAGCTAAAAATGTCCCAAGAACCCTAAAGAGATAAAGAAACCAAAAGGAAAGATGAGTTTAATGGTATGTAAACTGATGCTAGAAAAGGGTTAGTGATATAAAATTTCCTTTAGTGAACATGTTGTGTCTTATCACAAGGTGTCACTTCACCAAAAAAAAAAAAGAGGCTGAAATCTACTTCTGTTAAAAGTAGCTGGTTATGATTTTCACATAAAAATAGATATATTTCCAGGAACACATCCTTATTTTAATAATATGCAAAATGTGATGTGGAAATTACCAGTATCTTGATAACCCCTACCTAAAACTGGACACGAATTATATATATAATTAATATAGATTTTTTAGAATATTTATTTATATACATACAACTACACTAATGATCTCCAACTTACAATGGCTCAACTTATAATTTTTTGACTTTGGTGCAAAAGTGATAAGCATACAGTAAAACTGTACTTAGAATTTTGGTCTTCTCCTGGGCCAGCAGTATGTGGGACAATACTCTCCCAAGACGGCGGGCAGCGGCAGTGAGCCATAATTCCCAGATGGCCACACGATCATGAGGGTAAACAGCCACACAGTTACAACCATTCTGTTTTTCACTTTCAGTACAGTATTCAATAAATTACATGAGATATTCAACACTTTATTATAAAATACTCTTTTTGTTAGATGATTTTGCCCAACTGTGGGCTAATATAAGTGTTCTGAGCATGTTTAAGTTAGGCAAGGCTAAACTATCATGTTCAGAAGTTTAGGTGTATTAAATGCATTTTCAACTTAAACATGTTTTCAATTTACTATGGGTTTATCAGGATGTAAACCCATCAAAAGTTGAGGAAGACTGTAGTTTCTTTTTCACCTTACAGTGGTAAGACAATGATATAATATAATTACAAGTTGTATAGAGATTTTTAAAAAAACTATATGATTATCAAAACCTAGAAACAATATATTCTGAGTCCTCACTTCCCCTCATCAGCAGGAATCATCTGTAGAATATTGTATATGTTGCTATAGATCAGGATATGTCCCCATAATCTTATAGCTGAAAATTAAAGTCAAAATATGACTTTTACCACCATATCAGGGCAACTATACTCCTTGTGGAATCTTTTAGATAAATTTTGAGCTGTTTTTTAAGGCCGTCAGCCTTATTAACTCCAGATAGTATAGTTTTGACCAGGTACTGGAAGTTGTATCCAGTGTACAGAAGTAAAAGAGTGAATGTCTTCAGAATACCAAGGTATAGACAAGGTGGTTAACCTATAGATAAAGTAAGATAGATTTTTAAAGACAAAGTTAAATATGTGGTGATTCATTTATTTTCTCCTAAAAGACTATTATTTCTCCACTACGGGCAAATTGAAGTATGGAAAATTAAACTATTTCACCAATATCACAGTCTAATTTGAATCCTTCTCAAACTCCAAAATAGGAATAAAATAATGGAAAGAATAATGGCTTTGAAGGCATCCAAGTCACAAGTCACACATAGCACTTACTTACCAAGTAGTGCAAATGGTGTGTGTGTGTGCGTGTATGTGTGTGTGTGTGTGAGAGAGAGAGAAAATGGAGTACTATTAGGCAATAAAAAGGAGCAAATATTGATACACTGCAAAACCTGGATGAATCTGAAAGGCATTTTATATATTCTATGTCTTGTTTTTGTTGGTAAATTCCCAGGTGTATGTAATTTAGTCAGCTTGGGGAAATATAACAAAATGCTATATATAGGGTGGCTATAGGCAATAGGGGACAATATAAATATTTATTTCTCAAAGTTCTGGATGCTTAGAAGTCCAAGATCAAGACACCAGTCAATTCAGTTCTTGGTTCCTGGTGAGAGCCATTTTCCTGTCTTGTAGATGGCCACTTTCTGGCTATGTTCTCACATGCATGGCAGAGAGAGAGCATTTGTGTCTCTTCCTCTTCTTATATGGGCACTTATTGCAGCATGAGGGCCCCACCCTTATGCCCTCATCTAAACCTAATTACCTCCCAAAGGCCTCATCTCCAAATACTATCAGTTTGGGGGTTAGGGCTTTAATACATGAATTTGAGGAGGACACATTCAGTCCACAGAAGTAACTGTCAAAAATAATTGAACTAAACATTAATAATTTCTGAAATTTATTTTATGTAAATTATATATCAGTAAAAAACAATGTGACAAAAATAAGGCTGAATATTTGGAAATATTTTGTAACTCTGACAGTCTACATTATTGCTAAAATGTAGTCTGTGGCTTGGTGCTGATCTTCAAACTGTTTATTACTGGTCTTACTGGTCTGTCATACGTACAGAAATTAAGAGCAAGTATTTAGAAACTTTTATAGCAGTTTGATATAACCGTGGCTTATTTTCCCCTTTTTTCTTTTTTTAAACTTTATAAAAGTATTAGACTGCAATGGACTGAGAAAATGTCTGGTCCTCTATCAGATGGTTGAGAAGACTATACAACAATAAAAAGTATAATAAATCCCATTCATTCAATAACAAAATTAACTTCTTCTTGAAAAGAGAATAAAATTTAGCATTTATGTTACTGGTATTGGTCAATAGTAGATTGTTTAACATTTTAATATCTTAAAAATCTTTTAAAACACAATTACATCTTGATGTCTTTGTTGCAATGTGGGCAAGAAACACTTTTAGGAAGATCAAAATATCGCATCTATTCAGAGCAACTGTGATAGATATCTTTTCTAGACTATTTTGCATTATTAAAAACATTAATTTCACCATATTTTTCTTGAATTAATGGAGAGCTTCAGTGATCCCTGCATACTGGATATTTTATGTGAGTCTTTTCTTGGAAGAACAAAATCTTTCAGTAAGACCAAGTCACAACCTGAACTTTGGAGAAGCTAATGAGTAGCAGAAAGAAACTGCATTTGTTGTCAGGAGACCAGTCTCAGTTCTAGATAGGTGGGCATACCTGGTAGTCACTTCCTTTCTCTGGACTTAGATGTCATCATATGAAAAACAGAGAGATATTAAACAGCATAATATGTAGTCCCATGACCAGCAGGTAATCCCTGATTCTCTTATACATGTTTTAAATTGTGATATCTTTCTTCAACAAAATCTAATATCTTTCCTGTCTTTCAGGAATTACCCAGTGTCTGATCCACCAGGAATTCCCCTCTTTTCTCCTAAAACAACTACAGATAAAAACTATTGTTCTTCCTAAAATTTCTAAGAACTTGAGAGGGAAGAGAGAAGTGCAGTTTGTGATCAAACTATGCTTGAACAAAAATTCATTAATGCTCATTTTATTATTCTAACACTGAATTTCTTGTGATTCAGGGCAATGTCTAACACGTTAGGTGACAGAAATAATGAGAAGATCACAATTCTTTGACCTAAGTTTTCATGAAGACAGTAGTTACAAGAAAACTTCTGAACAGAGACTAAAAAATGCCCCTGGAATTGAGTCCAATGATTTAGGGACGGCCAGACTCTAAGCTTGATCAGCAAGCACCACACAAACTCTCCAGCTGTGATTGAAATGACCTCTAGTGCAGTCTTTCCAGAGAAGTCTGCCTCATAGCATTCTGCCCGTAAGGAGGGTGACATACAACCAATTTACCTGGGATTGGCTCAGTATATGCATGTTGTCTCAGCATGAATATTAATAGCACTCCCTTTCACTCTGAAAATTTCCCCACCCACACAGACCTTAAATTATATGTTGCCTTCCTTTTAGGCATCTAAACTCAACTTTTGACTGATAAGCCTGGGAAATTCTTTCCCTTCTCCAAATCCTAGTATTCACTAACACCAAATTGGTTGCTACGCCACACTCTTCCTTACCCATAAAGCTTAGTAATTTGTGACATAAACAAGTGATTCTAGTACTGGCTTAAACAGTATCCTAATAAGGTGGCTCATTTCCACACCCAGTATTAATTCCCACATCCAATATTTATAAATGTGGAAAAGTAAACCAGTCCCTTTTCCATTTAATTTAGACTTCTATTTTTTATTAATGCCCTGAATTGCCATATTTTTTCCTATATCCCCCCAACAAAATCTTCTTAGACATTTATGAGCTTCGTGCATCAAACAGCATATTCTTTCTTCCATCATCACCCCACTCTCAAACTTTACTATCTTAAATATTTAAGTTTATCATAACAGTAAAGATCCTCTATCTCTTTGATCACCTCTTAGGGGTATCTGCCTTAGATTTAGAAATAAGCTGTGAATGAATACCCCGGGGTATAATTTGGAAAATGGCATTTTTATGTTTGGATTTTGTTTAAAAACAAAAAGGCAGAAAGAGAGAGGAAGAGAGGGAAAAAAAGAAGAGAGAAGAGAAAGAAAGTTTCTACATCAAGTTCAACGAAGACTTTTGTGAAGCTATAATTTCAGCAACAGTAAAAGCTGACAGACTTTTCATTGAAAGTTACCAGACACTCCTTTGTTTAACAACAACACATACCACGTGTTCAAGAGCAAAACAGTGCCGTTCGATTCAGAAGAGAAAGAAACTGATTGTATGATTTTTTTATTTTTTTTTACTTAATATGGGAAGGAATAAAAATAAAGGTTCTTTACCCATTTTGTTCTGTGACTTTTCACAGCTTAAGCCGGATGCTGCTGCTGATGATGATGATGACGACACATCATTTACAATATGAGACTATTGTAAATACCTTCTGCCAATAAGAGATGAACAAGGCGAAAAAATTACAAAATTTCCTACCCCAACTCAAAGATGAAGCAACAGTAAGAGGCAGAGATAGATTCTTGTATATACGCATGGATATTCACATACATTTATTTGGTCTATGAGTTACATGTGTTTTTAACTCTATTGAGGGACTCTAATAAGCCTAGATAGTGAGTCAGAGCCAACGGTACAACCAGCTGATTTAGTAAATTCACCCCAACTGCTAATCAAGTCCAGTAAAACCGAGACAAAATAATTAGCCCACTGAGCTATTTGGCTGAAATGGTTGATTGATTGAGCAGAATAATACACCCAACAGTGCCAGGCAGACTAAGAACGCAGCCCCTCATAGGCCAATTAAAGGAAGGTAGGCTTTCATGCCTGGGTAAGTAATGGATCTTTCCTCATCTCCTCAGTCTATCTTGGGAGAGACCCAAGACAACTCCTGAGTTGAGAGGTTTATACTTTTAAAAAGAATCTAGAATAATAAAACATTTTATTGTACTTAGATTTTCACTGATGCCAAATGTCATCACTCTTCTCTCTGGCTGGCTGTCACTTTCAAGATTTATCTGAATGTTAAGTGCCATCAACAGTTCAAATTTTCAGTTGGGTTCACTGCAGCCAAAAACATTATAATATTAGAACATTAAAGATATAGATTAAATTGCATAGCAATGGCTGCCTTCCATCTTAACAATATGGAGGCATGCGTTTTCAGAGCATTAGCCATTGCTTGTTTTTGTGCATGAATAGGAAACATTGGTAAAATTTGTACTGTGAATGACAAGAGTAGGAATGAAAAAGTAGCATTGAATGGTTTTCTATACTGATGAAGAATGAAAATTTTATCACTTTCAGCTTTGCTCTTACATCTGTTTTCTGGAAAGAAAGAATTTAGTGCCAGTAACAAATATGTTAATTACAATTTGGGCTATAGCTTCAAGATCTTTAAGTAAATGCCGAATACTTTAGTTCAGTCAGGAAATTTGCTAGGACACATTTCTTCTGACAGCTGCCAAGGAGAATGTCTGTTTTTAATACTTGAAAGATATACCAGATTTGCACTTTTAAATAACCACAGTTTTACAGCTCCTATTGGAGGCTTATTGAGCTCTTGACTAGGTTTTCAACACTGAACGTCAGAAGGTAGCCTTCTTCAGATAGTTTTTTTGGTGCCAACCATACAACTACTTTAGACGGCATTTATATCAGAGTCAAAAGAGCTAATTGTTTTGCTTTTTTATTTCATGTAAACTCAAGATCATTGAAAAATGACGGATATAAATGTGCAGCCCGCTGGTAACCCAGAATGCCTAGGTTTATGCGCCCAAGAGAGTACAGCCCAGCCAGCCCGTTCAACTTGGCCATCCTCAGGGGCAATGCTGGTCTTCATACTCAGATTTATTGTGTGGTGGTCCTCATTATTTTTAGACAGGCAGAAAAATCAGCTTTGATATATAGTGATCTCTTTATTTCCCTCACCTAAAACTGGCATAGTACTCCAAACGAAGCAACCAAATTAGTGACAAATGGTAGAAAAGATTTTCCAATTCTAGTTTTCCTACACAATATTTTTATTTAAAAAAACTAGTATGGGGCTTCCCTGGTGGCGCAGTGGTTGCGCGTCCGCCTGCCGATGCAGGGGAACCGATTAATGTATTTCAAAGACTTGTGTAAATATTTTTGTAAACTTCTTTTATAGCTCCCACCTCTTCTTCTCCATGATGATAAAGAAACCTAACTCCTGTCCATAAAGAAACATTGAAATTTATTTACAACTGGATGGACTTATGTTTTCCTTAGCATGACTTTGGTTGTCCTTACACTCTGGGCTTACTCAGTATAAGATTTCAATATAGTTGAAACGAATGCTGACTGTCCTACAAAGGCAATAGTCTGAATGTCTTGACATTTCATAAGCAAAGGACATAATTTTATGCTTGTTTAAACTACTTTATAAAACCTCATGAGAAATACTAAAACTAGTCCATGCCTTGAAATTATTCTTTTTGCATCTATACTACCACTTGAAATTTGATCTGCTTCAGAGAAGGAAAAGAAACAAACAGGTACTCAGTCATCCTTATCAACATCATCAGCATTGCCTTCATGATTTCTAGGTCTACTATATGCCAAGAATTATAGTAGACACTTAAGGTCCAATATCTCATTTTATCTCCATAAAAATCTTTTTTGAGGTAAATGCTATTATCCAATTTCATGGATGAGGAAACAAAGTTTCAGAAAAGTAAAGTGACTTGCCTGAGGTCTTGTAGCTTTTAAGTGGCAGAGCTGAAATTCATATCCAGGTTTCTTGAGACTCTCTTTGAGGAATGAAAGTAGTAGAGGACAAGGCAATTTTCTCATAGGGAGCATGAGGTAGCCAAATACATGCCCCATTGTTTGTTCTATCTAGCCACCCAATGACATCTGGGTTTAAAATACTATTAAAATATATTATGAACTGTGTAAGTCAGAAATCTGGCCTTTTATGTCTCACATCACCAGAACACAGAACACACAGGTATGGGTTTCAGATGAAAAGTTCTAGGAATACTTAGAATTGGCTGCAGATTATGTGCAAGTGAAAGTGTGGTCAAGAACAACAACAACAACAAACAAAAGGGTAAAGACATGTGATTGGTAGAAGAAGGGAGATTTACTTAAAGACGAATCCCTGATTTTCGGGGTGAAGGAATTTTAACAATTATTTAGACCCATCTAATGTATGAACTATTCTACCACACTTGACCATTTACTTGACTATCTCTTGTGACTTAAACAAACAGCCTATTTCCTCTTTTGAGTCATTTATTTGTTTACTCATTAAACACATCCATAAGTACTTTTTGAAATTACTTTGTGCCATGAACTGTGCCAGGCACTGACAGGATGCACAAGCCAATGAAGCTTTTTCTCAAGTTCTTTCTTATATTAGCCAAAGTCTCTTTCACTACTAGTTCCAAACTTGAGTACAAATTTTACCCAAAGAACTATTTAGAATGGTTTTTTTTTCCAAGTGATATCATTTCAAATATTTCAAGTCATCTAACATGCCACTTTGTCTGAGAGGGGGCCCTTCCTCCACTGTTGCTCTACTTTTTCCTTTCACTTTTAGAGAAATGAAAGTGGGAAAACTTTCTCCCATAAGGTATCTTTGGTTTTGGAGAATGAGAGGGGACATCAGGAGAACAATGGGTAAGGAAGACAAAACTGGTTGTTTAGTGTGGCTCCAGTTTGACTTTTAGGGATCCCAGTAAAGGGCATACTTGATGTATTTTAATATTAACCAGCCCAGGTTTCTAGGGTTAGGAAGCAAACAGAGGTTTGAAGGAAAATAATGAATGTGTATTTGGCTGGAATAATGCTTGTCTTATACCTCTTGAAAATCTAATTGCAAGCATGGGTGACTAGATGAGGTAGAAATGCAGCAAAGGAAAGGATACAGTAAACATATTTCTTCATGTGACACAGTTTTTAGTTCTATACCTCTCCTAATAACTACCCTCTGAGCTTGTTCTAGTTTATCTATATTCATTATAAAATATGACTCCAAAAACTAAACTCAATATTACATTTCCAATGTGAATAGTGGAACTAAATCACAACAAATGATTATCATGTTCTGAATATTATATTTTTAACTAATATAACCAAACCTTGCTTTGACTTTTTTTTGTCTCGCCATCAACTCATACAGATTTTTTCTACAACTTCGTATTTTTTATAACATATACTACTATACCAAACTTTTATCACCTTTTATATGTGCAATTGCTGTTCAAACTCATTTTATTAGAATCAGGTTTTCACTCCAAATTTTCAGTGCTAATTATATTATTAACCAGAACAGTCACACTTTCTCCCTAATTTATTATGCATAAATTTGATGAGCATACCCTACATAGCTTTAGCCACATCTTGCTTAAGGATGGAAAATGAAGCCAAAGACAAAGGTGTGGCACTCTAATGTCCACCTACTCTAGAGGGACAGAAACCTTATAATCAATTAACGTGGCCATTCAGTTCTTTTTTTTTTATTTTTTCTTTGATGTGAAGGTTTATTCAGCTAGAAAAAAAAAGCATGGTAGACAACTTAACACATTTTCACCAAATTCAAAGTAGTACAAAAATTTTAAGACTACAGAACTACACATCGTACCTAATGTGTCATTAAAAATAGAAGACAGTATTTTCTTCAGCAAATAAAACAGCATACTGGTATGCTGTTAATGCATAAACCTTTTAATGTATACTGTCATTCACAAATTATTTACAACTTCCACTGTGTGAAGAGAACTAGAATGTAAGCTGAGCCTGCGCGTCCGGAGCCTGTGCTCCGCAACGGGAGAGGCCACAACAGAGGAAGGCCTGCATACCACAAAAAAAAAAAAAAAAAAACTAGTAAAGGCAAAAGTAGACTTAATTTCAAAGGACCTAGTGCATTAATGTATTTCAAAGACTTGTGTAAATATTTTTGTAAACTTCTTTTATAGCTCCCACCTCTTCTTCTCCATGATGATAAAGAAACCTAACTCCTGTCCATAAAGAAACATTGAAATTTATTTACAACTGGATGGACTTATGTTTTCCTTAGCATGACTTTGGTTGTCCTTACACTCTGGGCTTACTCAGTATAAGATTTCAATATAGTTGAAACGAATGCTGACTGTCCTACAAAGGCAATAGTCTGAATGTCTTGACATTTCATAAGCAAAGGACATAATTTTATGCTTGTTTAAACTACTTTATAAAACCTCATGAGAAATACTAAAACTAGTCCATGCCTTGAAATTATTCTTTTTGCATCTATACTACCACTTGAAATTTGATCTGCTTCAGAGAAGGAAAAGAAACAAACAGGTACTCAGTCATCCTTATCAACATCATCAGCATTGCCTTCATGATTTCTAGGTCTACTATATGCCAAGAATTATAGTAGACACTTAAGGTCCAATATCTCATTTTATCTCCATAAAAATCTTTTTTGAGGTAAATGCTATTATCCAATTTCATGGATGAGGAAACAAAGTTTCAGAAAAGTAAAGTGACTTGCCTGAGGTCTTGTAGCTTTTAAGTGGCAGAGCTGAAATTCATATCCAGGTTTCTTGAGACTCTCTTTGAGGAATGAAAGTAGTAGAGGACAAGGCAATTTTCTCATAGGGAGCATGAGGTAGCCAAATACATGCCCCATTGTTTGTTCTATCTAGCCACCCAATGACATCTGGGTTTAAAATACTATTAAAATATATTATGAACTGTGTAAGTCAGAAATCTGGCCTTTTATGTCTCACATCACCAGAACACAGAACACACAGGTATGGGTTTCAGATGAAAAGTTCTAGGAATACTTAGAATTGGCTGCAGATTATGTGCAAGTGAAAGTGTGGTCAAGAACAACAACAACAACAAACAAAAGGGTAAAGACATGTGATTGGTAGAAGAAGGGAGATTTACTTAAAGACGAATCCCTGATTTTCGGGGTGAAGGAATTTTAACAATTATTTAGACCCATCTAATGTATGAACTATTCTACCACACTTGACCATTTACTTGACTATCTCTTGTGACTTAAACAAACAGCCTATTTCCTCTTTTGAGTCATTTATTTGTTTACTCATTAAACACATCCACAAGTACTTTTTGAAATTACTTTGTGCCATGAACTGTGCCAGGCACTGACAGGATGCACAAGCCAATGAAGCTTTTTCTCAAGTTCTTTCTTATATTAGCCAAAGTCTCTTTCACTACTAGTTCCAAACTTGAGTACAAATTTTACCCAAAGAACTATTTAGAATGGTTTTTTTTTCCAAGTGATATCATTTCAAATATTTCAAGTCATCTAACATGCCACTTTGTCTGAGAGGGGGCCCTTCCTCCACTGTTGCTCTACTTTTTCCTTTCACTTTTAGAGAAATGAAAGTGGGAAAACTTTCTCCCATAAGGTATCGTTGGTTTTGGAGAATGAGAGGGGACATCAGGAGAACAATGGGTAAGGAATACAAAACTGGTTGTTTAGTGTGGCTCCAGTTTGACTTTTAGGGATCCCAGTAAAGGGCATACTTGATCTCTGCTGCGGCCTCTCCCGTTGCGGAGCACAGGCTCCGGACGCGCAGGCCCAGCGGCCACGGCTCACGGGCCCAGCCGCTCCGCGGCATGTGGGATCCTCCCAGACCGGGGCGCGAACCCGGTTCCCCTGCATCGGCAGGTGGACGCGCAACCACTGCGCCACCAGGGAAGCCCCTTTGACTTTTTTTTGTCTCACCATCAACTCATACAGAAGATTTTTTCTACAACTTCGTATTTTTTATAACATATACTACTATACCAAACTTCTATCACCTTTTATATGTGCAATTGCTGTTCAAACTCATTTTATTAGAATCAGGTTTTCACTCCAAATTTTCAGCGCTAATTATATTATTAACCAGAACAGTCACACTTTCTCCCTAATTTATTATGCATAAATTTGATGAGCATACCCTACATAGCTTTAGCCACATCTTGCTTAAGGATGGAAAATGAAGCCAAAGACAAAGGTGTGGCACTCTAATGTCCACCTACTCTAGAGGGACAGAAACCTTATAATCAATTAACGTGGCCATTCAGTTCTTTTTTTTTTATTTTTTCTTTGATGTGAAGGTTTATTCAGCTAGAAAAAAAAAGCATGGTAGACAACTTAACACATTTTCACCAAATTCAAAGTAGTACAAAAATTTTAAGACTACAGAACTACACATCGTACCTAATGTGTCATTAAAAATAGAAGACAGTATTTTCTTCAGCAAATAAAACAGCATACTGGTATGCTGTTAATGCATAAACCTTTTAATGTATACTGTCATTCACAAATTATTTACAACTTCCACTGTGTGAAGAGAACTAGAATGTAAATTTTCTGCAAAACTGGAAAAAAGCAATACAAAATTTGTGAAAGCCTGTGTTTCATACTATACAAAAGTAAGCCAGTTTTTCTCTTCAAATACCAGATATTGTACACAGTGACATTTTGGACATATTACAGTAATTCTTGAGGATGTTTTAATGCTGGAGGCAAGTTTACAGGCCTTGACTCTTCATCGAGGAGTACTAAGTCTTCGATTTCACTGCCTCTGTATTTCCTTTTACATATTTTTACCACCACCTTCTTCTTGAGAAATAACTTCAAGGCTTCTCTTGATGCAACTGCTTTTGCGTTTTCTTTGCTTTTTCCACAGCCAGTGCCCAAATACACAGACTTACATCTCAGTTCACAAACAATACTTTCTTGAGAGCTCTTGTTTTGAGGCAGATCTGCCAGTTCCTTTAGCGGGACGAAAACCACATCCAGCGTTGCTTTCAGAGCCTCGACCGCTGCGTTTAGGAGCTCTCCGTGATTCACGCTGGGACTAAAGCCACCAACAGCCACCAACTTCCATGCCACCGTTTTGTACAGTCTATTGAAAAAAGGCTGCTTCTGTTTCACATCTTCATTGGTTAACTTGCAACAAGAGAATCTCACAGAACTCTCGCTCGCCTGCGCAGCACTTTTAGAAGGCAGCTGTGATGTGCTGGTCTGAGAGCTACTCTTAGAAGCCAGCTGGGACACACTTGCTATGGAGGTGCTCTTGGAAACCAGAGAGCCGCTGGTCTGGGAGCTGTTCTTGGAAGCTAACAGTGATGCAGCTCCCTGCGAGGTGCTCTTGGAAGTCAGCATCGTGTTTGCCGAGGTGGTGCTCTTGGGGGTTAGTAAAGATGTGCCTGATGAGGAACTGTTTTTTCGAAACGGATGGTGAAACACTCGCCTCTGAACCAGCTTTGGAAGTTAACCCGCTTGAAGCAGTCTCTGAACTAGGTTTAGAAGACAACAGTGGCAACTCTACTTCTGAGCTTCCTGAGGAGCCCAACAAGGGCACCTCAATCTCTGAGATGCTTTGAGAGGCTGAGACTGAAGAGCCTTCCAAAGCACTCTTTTTCGGGGATCCCCTTTGTTGTCTGGAATCAGTGGACTGGGTCACATGACTATTCACACTGGATTTCAACAACGAAGAAACAAATGACGCTGAACCATGTTTATCTGGAGCTTCTGGTTCAGAAGCTTTTCCACACCCTACCGCTGTTACCTGAGAGGGAATGCTGCTGCTGCTTTGGCTGGAAACAGAGCGCTCTCCGTCACTTGTGGAGCTATTCTGACTCAGGGTGCCAGAGCTCCGAGCTGAGTTCCCACTACTCTCCGATTTGGTAGTTGACCCCGAACACGCTGAACTGCTTTCCTGCTGAGCTGATGCACGTTCTGTTTTGGCAGGAATTTTCACATGATCTTGCTCAACTGCAGAACTGTTTTTTCCTCCTATGGCTCGTTTTCTTGTTGGCTCTTCTACCCCTTCTTGGCAACCAGTTCTTCTCTTGTTGTATGGATTGGAGCATCTGTCACTTGGATGCCTTCAGCCATACTAAGTATTTTATCCATAACTTTTTGAGGGTACCGGCACCCGAGGAAGACGTGGTTGGCCCAGGCCATGGAAAAGGAGACGAGCTGCTGCAGCTGCCGACTGCGGGTCCCGCTCACGGCGTCGGCGGCCTCCTCCGGGTGGGCGGAGGCAGCGCCGCCGGCGGGGGCCAGGTCCCCGGCGTTGCGGAGCAGGAACTCGCGCCGGTGGCGCCAGTGTTTGTCGGTCTCGCCGTCGGGGCGCAGCGTCTCCACCCAGGCGGCCACCCGCGGGTTCTGGCTCAGGTACTCCGACACCTCCTGCGCCATGTTGGGCCTGCGGCTCGCGGAAGTCGCCGTCGGACGCTGCGCCGAGGCTCGGCGGCCATTCAGTTCTTTGACCTCACAGCTGGTAAGCTTCTTCATTTCCTCCATAAGGAGATATAAAAGTAGATGTCAACTCTACTTAAATTTATTTTTTAAAAATTTAAACAGTTTATTTAAACTAAAAAAAAAAACATAGCAAAACAAAAAACACTTCACCCGTTTCTCCCACTCCCCATCCCCTGCCTTTGGTAATCACCAATCTGTTCTCTGTGTCTGGGAGCTTGTGTTTCTTATTGTAAACCCACTCAAACAATGAAATGGGATATCTTGTTTTTAGAGAAGTCATGATGGCTTCAATAGATCCCAATTTTTCTTCTGGTACTCAAAAAGAAAAGAGTTACTAATAAATAATCACATACTGTTACTCAGGAATAACCCAAAAGTAGAAGCATTTTTGCTATGCCGTTGATGGAAGCAGCTTTCTCTCCTTTTTTTTGAGAATCAGAACACATGCCAATTTCCTACTTGCAACTCATTTCACTTATTGAAATTCTTCAGAGACCACTATACTTATCAATTTAATATTTTATTTTGTCAGTGTTCTAAAAGACAACTATTCCAGATAAGGAGATTTGCATGAATTTCGAGATTCTAGAGCTCTTTGGTAATGTCTTTGCAATTTCTTCTACTTTGACCAACATGGAATCCACCTTTTTCATGTAGTGATCTATGGCCATAAAGTCAGTATTCAAATAGAAATTAAGGACATATGAAGTTATGCTTACCTTTTCTTTGAAAAAAAAAGGAAAGCTTTCTTACTGGAATCTATGGAGTTCAGGAGAAATGAGTCAAAAGGAGGAAAGGTCAGGGAATCCAGAAACAGCTTTCTGGCAGCTAATGGCAAATGGATTTTTTGATTCTTCTACCTCACCATCCCTCATCGTCTAAACCAGTGCAGCTCAGAAGTGTAGTCTATGGACCAGCATCATCAGCATCTCCTTAGAGCTTATTAGTAATACGAATTATGGGACTTCCCTGGCAATCCAGTTATTAAGACTCCATGCTTCCACTGCAGGGGGTGCAGATTCAATCCCTGGTAAGGAGACTAAGATCCTGCATGCCACACAACACGGCCAAAAAAAAGAAAAAAGGAAAAAAAAAAAGAAATGCAAATTATCAGGTCTCCTCAGATCTACTGAATGAGTCTTTCTGGAGGTAGGGTCCAGGAATTTGTGTTTTATCAGCTTTCTAGATGATTCTCATGCATGCTAAAGAGTAGGAACCACTCTTCTATATGCCAGGTTCTGTGAAAATCTGTCCTCATAGCTACATTCTCTGTGAGGTTGTAAGGCCATATGGATAAGATAGGGAGTAAAGAAGGTAGTTTTTGAAAAGCCAGTAAAAAATTACTTAATATTGTTTACATAATGCTGTTTGTTGACTTCCTCCTTTCACTTAGTTGTTTGGAATAGCAAATTTTCTAAGTGAGTTTAAGGTGCACTGGTGAATTAAATGCAAAACCTGGATTAAGGTTGAGATTTTCTTACTCCTTGTTCAGACCCAATCCATTCTTTTTATTTTCCTCCACAAGATTCCCATTTGCCTCTTGAGTAATCCAGTGGAACTGTTTTTTCCTTACTCAACTTCAGGATGTACCAGGAGTCAGGGCCAGGAAAATGTCTTCAAAATAATTCTCTCCTTGGTATCTTTTCTGATAGAAGATCTTGCCAAGAGCTTGTTCTCCACTGCAAAATCATATGGTGATTCACTGTTTACCAAAAGTTTGATTGAGCCAAACCAGGGATGTGATTTAGGAGACAGCAAAGTATGGTAGAAAGTGCATCAGTTTTAGTGTCAAACAGTTCTAGGTGTGATTCATGGTCTGCCACTTACTAGCTGTGCAATTAATGTCTCTGAATTTCAGTTTCCTTGGCCATTGAATGTGCTGTGTGTTAAGTAATTCTTAATTCACTCATTTGTCAGTCAGTCTATGGGTTTAATTGTATATGCCTATCTCACTACAAACAGCTGATGAAATTAATGAAATAATTCACATCCAGTGTCTAGCCCTTTGCCTGGAACCTATAAGGTATTTAATAAAAGTTAACTCTCTTTTGTGTTTTCTTTCTTTCTTATTTCTTCTGCTGCTGAGAATTCTTTTTAGAAAGAATCAAAGAATTTGTCAGCAGAGCTGACCAAAGTGTGCAGTAATAGACAACCTGAATATTATAATCCACATATGAGGGCAAAAATGTGAGGCTTGCCACTCTAACCGTTAGACCTATGCTATCCAAGGAAAAAATGGTGGTCACCTGTGGTTCTTGAAGACTTGAAATGCGCTTAAACTGATACATGCTACATATTTATATAAAAATACCAGATTTCATAGAACTGGTATAAAAAAGAATATAAAATATCTCATGAATACATTTTATGTTGATTATGTGTTAAAATGGTAATATTTCAGATATGTCAGCTTAAATAAATATATTACTAATTTCACCTGTTTCCTTTTCTCAATGTGGCTATGAGAAAATTTTAAATTATATATGCAGCTCACATTTGTGGCTCTCTTTATATTTCTATTGGATAGCACTGCCCTAAGTCATGGGCCTTTAGACCACATTTGCCCACCAAATAAATAGTTTTATATTTTAACTCTATTTGGCTACTTCAAATATAGCAATGGCAATGATCCCACATTAATGCATTTTCAAATTGTTTTTAATAACTATAAAGAGGACAACAAACCCTCAGTGAACTTGATTGCATAACTGTTCAGGAAACCAGAAGCACAGCCTGTGCAAAGCTAGTCCATGCAGAGCTACTCTACCCATCTGGTTTTTCCTAAGAGAACCCACACTTCATGGCCAGTTTAGTAAACTGTTTTCCATAGGTGCAAGGTAGTAAGGCCAAAAACAGAAATGATACACCTGAATGGATATGTACTGGTAAGCTGTCATTCTTTTAATAGCAAACATAATGGTCAAGTATCTGCTTAGGTAGCATCATTTTTCAAGGTATATATTACATTTAAACTATGAATAAAATTGCTTTTCCCTTCACTTCTGCACCCAAATTAGAAATGCCTTTCTTTATTATCTTCCCCTGTTTATATCTTATCAAGACCAATATCAAGTCCCATTTTGTACATGAAGCCTTCCCTAGTCTAGTTCCATCTCTCAGTTATTTGCAATCCTACAGTACTTGTTATTTTTACTATATACATACAGTCAGTCCTTGGTATACACAGATGTGGAACAGGCAGATTCAGGGGGCCAACTATACTATGCTATTTCATATAAAGGAACTGAGCATTTTGGTATCCACAGGGGTCCTGGAACCAAACCCAGAGAGACAGCTGTATCAGCTTTTCACTATACATGATTCTTTGTGTTTTCTAATTGTTTTTAGTATAGGTCTTATTGACCAATCCATGCCCTGATCTCCTCAAGGGAAGAAGTGTATCCTATGTGCCTTTGTGTTCCTCACAGCCTTTATTTAAGCAGAGTAGGTAATGTTGGCTGTAATAATAATAATGAAGTTCATAAAGAGCAATATAAAATCCAACCACTATGAAAATATGCAATATGATTACAAGTTCATTATGAACAAGGAATATCTGTTGAGTATTTTGACCTGAATGCCCTTTCTGCATGTCAAATTCATGAGGGCTAAAATCAAATTCATTAATTTCCCTTCCCTAAATTGCTCCTGCTTTGATTCCTATTTCAGTGCGTTGTGCTACTGGCCCAAGTCAGAAACATATAAACCCTTGACTCGCTCTCCACCACCAAACCCAAGTCCCGTTGATATCCCTCCAATCCATTCACTGATCTCAGTCCTCATTGTTATTATCCTATCTCTGTGCCTCCTGTCTTACCCTCGCCCCCAGCCCAATCATTCTGGGCTATTAAAAGCACAAATCTGTGCGTACCATTTCCTCTGCTTAAAAACTTCAGTCTTTTCCATGGGGTAAAGTCTCAAATCCCTAATAGGATTTATGAAGTCTTTTATAATAGTGTGGTCCATTTATACCACTTCAGCATCTCATCTCTCTTGATCATCACCCCAACTTCCACACTAACATTATCCTGACTCCCCTAATCAGCTTCCTTCCCTTACCTCTATACTTTTGTACATGTTATTCTCTCCACAAAAAGCACTCATTCCCTCCTACTTGGTTAACTCCCTCTACTATCTCCAGTCAATTGGCCCTGGATTATACGTTCTTATGACAGAGTGCATAGACCTGATAATAACACTACTTGTCTGTCTCCTCCACCGAAATGCAAGCAGAGTCAGGTGTATCTCTTTTGACATTATATTTCTTCCCTCTAGCACTGTATCTAGACCATGACAGGACTCACGGTGTTTTGTTTTGTTTTGTTTGCGGTACCCGGGCCTCTCACTGTTGTGGCCTCTCCCGTTGCTGAGCACAGGCTCCGGACGTGCAGGCTCAGCAGCCATGGCTCACGGGCCCAGCCGCTCCGCGGCATGTGGGATCTTCCCGGACCGGGGCGCGAACCCGTATCCCCTGCATCGGCAGGCGGGCCCTCAACCACTGCGCCACCAGGGAAGCCCACTCACGGTGTTTTTGAAGAAAGGAAAAAAACGGGTAGACGGGTTGAAGGAAGCAGGGAGATAGAAAGGAAGAAAAAATTTTTTTAATTTTATTACTCTACTTGCTCGCAGTATTTAATTTGTGAGGGTCATTCCTGAACCACCATTTTGGGGCATAACCTTAGGCTGTTGGCTTTTACTATTGATTCAGTTACCATCTCTTTCTTGCAAATAGGCTCACACTTTTGTGAGGTCATGGGTTGAATACAGTAGTCAACATTCATAATTCGAATTGATCCATCTAGGGACCTTCACCTACCCACTCCCAATGGACAACAACACTATGCTGTTACAAACCGGACTAATCAGCCCACTCCAAAATACCTGTTTATTACTTTCATGGAGTCAGCCAATAGCCAAGTCAACTCAGTCAACTGAGAAGTTGATGAATGTTTGTTCTACATTCAGCACTGCACTAAGCACTCAAATAACACTAAATGAATATGTCTTAAGAATTTGGAACATGCTCTTAAGAACGTTTGTCTAGCTAAGAAAATAAAGCTAAATAAAGTACAAGAAGTAATTGTAGAGAAATATTGTGCTACAAAGATGCTTCTGAATTCATACATTAGAGTAGTTTAGAAATAAATATCAACTTGATATTTGATCAATAATATCAAAGAAATAGCCATATCAGCTACAGCATCAATATGAGAAGGTAAAAGACCTCAACCTACAAAAAAATCCCAAGGGAGTTAACTATGAGGTGGATATTTACTCACCAAAATCTCTCGGTTGGTAAAGGTACAATCATGAAGGCCTTCTCTGTTCTCCCTACTATTTACATGAAAAGTAGAATGCCAAATACAGGGCATTCAGCAATCACTGGCTCAAGCCATCATCCTCAGCCAAAAACATCTCCCAAATGCGTGGGAGCGGCAGCCAAGGTGTTTTGGTCAGGCACTGTGAAATTGCCTTGGCTGACTAGGCTTTATGTGATTCCAGCAAGGAAATAATACCCTGTCTTCTTGCTCCACTACATGTGCTCAAAAGAAAGAAAGGGTGTCAAGGCTTCCAAAGTATCCTATCACATGTTGTGCTCCAACTCTCAACCAGTACACGGTAAAGAAGTGTAAATGCTTTTGGCCACTTTCTTTTGCCAACCAATAAAAGGCAATATTTGTTAAAATGTTGAAAGAAAACATGGCAGCTTATATAATAGGTTTAAGCAAGTGAAAAATCTCTTGGATGGGACCATTTCACTCCATAAACACTGAGTTTGTTTAGAAGCCACAGCTAATTCTGCTACCCATAGGAATTGCTAATGGTGGGGGCTGGGTGTGTGATGGAATGAGGCCACAGTGAACAAAAGTAGATAGAAAAGGGCAAGAGCAGGGTATGTGTCCTGACCATACACTATGTTAGCTTAGTCATTAAGGTTATTGACTGGGCTGAAACATTTCAAAACCCTTGCGCTCTTCCTTTAATAGTGTGGGTAAAGTATATAATGAGACCATTAAGACTCGAACCAAAATTACTTACGTCTACTTAATAAGCAAAAATACTTCGAGGTCCCTCTTTGCTATTAAATGAAATGATACAGGGGAGTATGGTAAAGACATAAAGGGAGTAAATCTAGAGTCTGTTTTATACCCTGGCTCTGCCAGTATTTAGTCTTAGACAATTTAGCTGAGGCTTTCCTAGTCTTAGTTTCCCCATTAGTAAAATGGGACTGATAATACAGTCATTAGGAGAATTAAGTGAGAATAAATCTGTACAGTACAATGGTTGGTACATGGTAAGCTTTACTATATGTTAGCTATTTATTAATATGTTTATACCCGTCCTTGTTCCTAATTCTTCGACATTATCTGTAGTCTGAAATGTGAATTAATGTCAAGGATCTGGGGCCTTTTGGGCTTCCCTTAGACCACAGGGGATGCTCTCAACATCTATTCCTGAGGACAGAGAGACTCCTCTTCAAATACGCCCACCTTCAATGTACCCAAGATCTCATATCACATAAATAACATACATGTGTAAATATGCAAAAGTGATAATTATTCATTCTGATGTCCTTCTTTTGTAAATCTAGAGTTTCTTGCAGATGATATCCAAACTTCTTAATTCAGTTTCCTAATGTTTCTAATAGTAGCAAATAGGGGGGAAATATGTGCATTTTGGGGGGAAGGACATATTGGAGGGACTGGCATTGGTGACTCTGGAAAAAAAAAAGTAATTAAACATTAAAATATATGTGTAACTCCAAATGCTGGATATAAGAATTTGTAAATATTTAGTGCTGGGATAGATCCTGGAGATCATGTAGTTCTATTCCCCTTACTAACCCCACACCCCAGGAAAATGAGACTCAACAAAGTTAAGTGATCTGCCCAGATTCTCACAGTGAGATCTGGGCCAGAACAGAAGGAAACTCCAGCAACTTCTGGTGTGTGTTCTACTACAGTGTCTCTAAGAGCTGAGCAACTGTTTTCTTAAATAGCTCAAATTGAGCATTTACAACAAAACTAGTTTACTTTAAAGCATATTTAAGAAGCAGAGTCAATATTCTTTCCCCTGACTTCTAATTAACTGAAAAATGTTTTTCTCTGAACATTATAAATGCAAGTGTCTTAGTCCATTGGGCTGCTATAACAAAATACCACAGATCTGCTTATAAACAACAGAAATTTATTTCTCACCATTCTAGAGACTGGGAAGTCAAGATCAAGGCACTGGCAGATTTCGTGTCTGGAGAAATCTTCTTTCCTGATTCATAAACAGTGTCTTTTCACGTTATCAAAAAGCAGAAAAAGAAAGACCTCTGTGGTGTCTCTTTTATAAGGGCACTAATCCCATTCATGAGGGCTCCACTCTCATGACCTATTCACCTCCCAAAAGCCCTACCTCCTAATACCATCACATTGAAGGTTAGGATTTCTTTTTTTTTTTAATTTATTTTATTTATTTCTTTGGTTGCATTGGGTCTTAATTGCGGCAGGCAGGCTCCTTAGTTGTGGCTCATGGGCTCCTTAGTTGTTGCTTGCTGGCTCCTTTAGTTGTGGCACGTGTGCTCCTTAGCTGTGGCATACGAACTCTTAGTTGCAGCATGCATGTGGGATCTAGTTCCCTGACCGTGGATTGAACCCCAGCCCCCTGCATTGGGAGCACGGGGTTCTAATCACTGCACCACCAGGGAAGTCCCTAGGATTTCAACATATGAAGTTTGTGAGGACATAAATATTCAGACCCTAATAGTGAGTGATCGGTAAATTTAAAAACAGGTGTTCTTCCCTCTTTTTGAAATTTGAGTGAACATGGGTGCAACTGCTTGTTGTTTCTTATGTATTCTTTTGCCTTTGCCTCCTCTATGCATTTGCTTCTAATATTCTCCCTACCTGGCATGTTCTGTCTTCCTGAAGTATCTGAAGCCTCTTTCCTTTACAGATCAGTTCAAGCATCTTTGAATCAACCGCTGATCCTCCCAATTTTCTGAAAGAGACTCCTCTCTTTTGAACTCCCATTTCTCTTTATTGGTGTTTCTTTCAAGGAACTTTTCACTTGTAACATTATTTAAATTTTTTTTACCCCTATAGTATCAAGCACAGTATCTCACACATAGTAGGTGTTCAATATTTTTTAAAAAGCAACCAAGTCTATATCTCAGTTTAAAATACCCTAGCCCAACTAGAAATGGCCATTGCCAATAACACATATCCTTTCATACCCATGTTCTTGAACCTGAAACACTGTCTCTCAACAAAACAGTTTATACAAACAAAATAATATGTTTTAAAATTAACTTATTTTCTTATTTTTCTACTAAAACTCCATGTTATCATTTAATATCAAGATATCGTTAGGAAATATTACAGTCCTTGATAACAATGTCACATTTTAATCATCATTAAACTCATCGTAATTTAATTATGCATCTTAACTTTAGTATAGTATTCATAGAAACCCAGTTAAGCTTATTCTAATTTGGCTTAGAACTGTGAACCTTTTTCTTGCATTACCAAGAGTGAGAACAGAGAGTAGGAGAGAAGTGGCATTCAGGAAAGCCAGAGACTCAAAGCCCTATTGCAAGAGGCTTAATTCCATTACATAGCTTACCTTGTGGATTTGCAGGAAAAGAAATGTGTGTGTGTGTGTGTGTGTGTGTGTGTGTGTGTGTATGAACTAATAACTTATATACAAACACACTCTTTAAAATGTAAAGACTTTTACTATTACATCTATCTACCTTTGTAATAAGTCTTTAAGATAGAAAGAAAAAGTATTTTTAACTCCATCTTACAAAAGCCTGGGACACAGAAAGATTAATTTATTTACTTAAGGTCATACATATAGCGAATTCCAGCCTTGAGAATAGAAGCTATGTCACTTGACTCACAGTCCTTGAATCTTTCTACTACTCTATTTTGACTTAAGAAAAATTGTACAATAGTACATTTCTGCATTTTAGCGCCAAAAAAACACCTCTAGAGTGGCAGTAGTAGCAGCAGCACCATCAGTAGTACTAGTTGTTGCTGTGAGAAATTGAGTTATCATCTTAAAATGTCTTTAAATCCCTCATTAGATTTTGTAAAGGTGAACTGACTTTTTAAAGAGCCCCAGTGTTTCCCTTGAGCCTAATTTTAGAGACTATTTCTTTCCTCTTGAAATGTACTGAACATGCTCTATCGCTTTAGAGAAATTAAAGAATGCTGAGGATTTGAATTTTGACCAGAGTAGATATGAGAGGGCTTCAAGAACAACAACAACAAAATGTCTTTCATATAACATGTGTTTAATGCATTCTGCTTTCATAAATGAAGCCACTAAAAAACTAATTTCTACCATTAGCGGGAATCGTAGGCAAAAATCACTGGTTCCCTCCTACTTAAAATTTTCTGTTTCAAAAACAGTTTTCCTGAAAGTGAAGAAATTAAAGCATTGGGAAGATGTCCATGACCACAGCTTCTAATAGTAACTGCCCCTTTTCTTGATTTATCCAGTATTTACAGTCTATACTACTGCTTTTGCACAGATATCTTGGAATAGTTTTTTTCCCTCTATTATCTCCCAATAAAATTTTATTTTTTGCGGGTAGATTCACACATTAAACTAATTCAGATTAAGATATGAATAATCTATGAAGTATACATTCTTCTTGATATGTGGGAAGAGGACTCGGCGATAGCATTTTGTTACTGGTGTTTTTCTCATAGGGTAATCTTTAGACCATCTGAGTCAAAAGCACCTGGGGTGTTTGTTAAAATGTAGCACAGACACCTGAATAAGAATCTCTCCGTGGATGAGGCTCTGGAATCTGAGTCTGATACACACTAGAGTTTGAAAATCAGTAAACTAGAGGATTAGGGAGGGTGCACAAGAAGTTACAGATACAGATGCAAAATATGGCTTATGGTTAAGGAAGGATAAGTAAAAGCCATGCACCAAAACCAAACGGCTCATCTCTAAACTTTGCCTGACTGCTTCTCAATTTCCTGCTCTGCAGGTTCATAGCACAAATCATTTCTCATCAAAGATTATTAACTTTCCTTACGTGAAGAGATTTCACTAGAAATGTGAAATTGTTCTGCCAGAAACATCACCGGTAGGTTCTGAAGAAGCCAGCTCCAGACAGCCTGCTGGCTGCACGACCCAGTGGACAGCTATAACTGAGTTCTTCATGGGCTCAAGAAAGTGCTGTAAGTTGGGTGGTCTCTGTGAACAGTAGTTCAAGAAGTAGAACAGAAAACACTGAATGTAATTTAATATAGCACATACTCTCAACTCTGACAAGGCCCAGGTCTGATCGGTGTGAAGATCGAATTACCTCTCTGTCCACAGAGGGACACCCCTCCCCAAGCCCCGCCACTGGCAGCGTCTGTGGGAAAACTTCCTAGCAGCTGTGCTACCTTATCTAGTCAAAGGAAAGAAGAGGTCATCAGATTTCAGGGCTGCCAGTTGTTAAACCTTTATAAGACCCACAAGAAGGGAGGTGGGGGGGGGGGAATGGGGAAGGCCTAGAGGGTTTTAAGGACAGATACACAAAAATAGTTCCAATTCCTTTGAGAACATAATCTAGGATTTATTTTCTGAAATAAAAACCTGGAAGGAAAAAAATAAACACACGTTAAACTTTTAATGACCAAATATCACTTAGGGATTTGACTATATTTTCCTTCCTACACTAATGTTAGGGAGCCAAAGCCAGAATACTCAGAAAGACTAATTGCAAATGAAATTGAGACTGATAAGCATTTAATTAACTTTTATCATATTTATTTAGTGTAGTATACTGGGCTACATTAATAAAAAATAAAACAAAATTTAAAAATCAACCTTTTAACCTAAGAAAGAAGCATTGAACATTAAACAGAACGATGACAAAGTCTTGGCATCACAAAACAATCAACCCATAAGATTTTCAAAACCAAATTAGAGGTCAGCCTAGCCAAGATAGTGATAAATCTCATCTATACAATGTTAACTGAAACTGAAACAAGCCACACTTTGAATTGATCAGTTTTTTGGTCAACTTTCCCCATGAAAGCCAGAAACTAAAACCTTGAATTCTACACTATTCTTGGGTCCCAAACTTACTAGGGTTTTCTAGAAGTGAGTTTGTTTCATGAGGCACTAGAGGTGAATAATGTCACTCTGCTTCCCCACAGCCTCCCAGGCTGATCCCTCTACAGCCTTGAGACTAACTCTGTTTTACTGTTATCTTACTTTTGTTTACCCCTATCTTAAAGCTTAAGCTTCTTAGGTCAAGGACCCTGTCTTTGGTGGTTTATACTTTCTGGAGCAATATACTTCTCTGTAAATAATTATGTTTGGTCATCACAAGACACTTCAATTGGATTTTCCCATAAAAGAGAAAGTTCTTTAAAGAGTGCTTTATAGTTAAAGCACAACAGAACCCTTTTGGAGTCTTTTTCTATGAGGCCTATCAATACATATACACTATGGAAAAGTCTGAGGCACAGCAAATCTAAGGTCACAGTCAAAGGAGGTTCAAGTGTTTCTCAGAGTCTGGACTACAGTCACAGTACTAGGTGTGACTATGGTCACACAACAGCACTATGGTTCTGTTGGCAGAACCCTCCAAATCAAGTAAAAAGTGATGAATCTGAGACTTCCCTGGTGGTCCAGTGGTTAAGACTTTGCGCTTCCAACGCAGGGGGCGTGGGTTTGATCCCTGGTCGGGAAACTAACATCCCACATGCACACTGCACAGCCTAAAAAATAAAAATTATTTTTTAAAAAGTGATGAATCTACTAATTATTGTTATTTTGGGAGAATTTGAGACCAAATAGTTTATTGGTTTCAGTGAAATGACTATAATTTGGAGTATTAAAGGTACAACTAGACTTTTGTTTACTGGTAAAGGCATCATCATAGTACATATGTGATGAATTTCATTTTCTATTTCTCCAGCATGTATTTATGTTGTGATTTCAAGCTTGGTGGGGCATCAGAATTACTAAGAAACATTTTAAAAGAATTAAAATCACAGCCAGATATCAGAGCCTTGCCTATCTACTGTTGGACCTGGGAATCTGTGCAAAACGTCAGAGGTAGATCTGATTTCTGATATTCAGCTGGGTAGGAGACTCCTACATATGCCCCCAAACTTGAGTGAATCTTCAGAAGGTGCTGTGCTATACCTGTTTGAAGCACCTGGTATGCAAAAGGAAGGTCTGGAGCCCCAGATTCAGAATTCAGGCGCGTCCTCAATTCATCAGCACCCAGTCACTTCATATGAAAAGTTTAAAACAGCCCCAAGACTTAATGACAAATGACTAAGGAGTTGTAATAATTTTGGAACAGTTGGAAAGTTGATAGAGACGTATGTGGAACTGGCTCGCCCTTGACTGTCCAATAAAGTCACCTGGGAAGCTTTATAAAAATACCCATGCCTGGTCTCTATCGCAAGAGATTTTAGTTTAATTGGTCTGGATGGGGCCCTGGGGGGTGGGCTCCCCAAGACTTAATGACACAAATGACTAAAAATTTCTAATAATTTTGTTTTAAAATCTCCCCAGAGGATTTTAACATGTAGCCAAGCTTGAGACCCGCTGGAAAGGATGAGACATGTCCTTTGTAGAATTATTGTTTCATCCTTTCCAGGGTATCAATGAAGTACTTATATAACCAGGTACATTGACTAGATTTTTGATATCTAAGTCTCACAACAGTATTTTGAGGTAAGTAGTAAAATTCTCATTAACCAGATGAAGAAATAGAAAATATGCTTGTCTTCCTACTCAAAGTATGGTCCACATATTAGCAGCAAGAGCATCACCTAGGAGCTTGTTAGAAATGCAGAATACCAGTACCCAAGCCAGGTTTTCTGCATCAGAATCTAGTATTTTAACAAGATTCCCCAGTGAGTTGTCTACATGTTAAAGTTTGAAAGGCACACTGCTCTAGGCCTCCCCATGAGGCTTCTCCTGGGAGTGAATGAGCCTTCCCTGTACACTGCCTGCCTTGCATATGAAACTGTTTGGTATCAATTCCCTCCAATATAAAGACTTTCCTCAAGTGAGCATAACTCACTTGAAAAGTCAAGTGGGGCTATATCACCCGATCTCCTCACCTTGGCTTTTTCAGTCAAAGAACTGTATATTACTCAATAAAGAAGATGTATTTTTAGAGAATCTAAAACAAGAATGAAATAATCTATAGCAGAGCAACGTTTGTGAGATGCCCTGAACTAATGCTTTGTGTTACCTACTTTGACCTTTGGTTGTGTCCCCAACGCTTGTTTGAAACTTCAACTCCTGGCCCTGACCCTGTCTCATCCTAAATCTCAGCAGAGCAAAGAATAAAAAGGATCTTAAATTCTACATGCTGATGAAGTGCTTGTGTTAGGTAGTGTTAATTCATTCATTGTTCACTAACATTGCACTGGATGTTATGATTCAAAGATGAATAGGACAGCATTTCTGATTGTAACTAATTAATGAATTATTGCAAGAGACAGACAATAACAGATCATTACAATATGTGTGACAAATGAGAATACCGTATGTTTGTGAGGGCATGATAAGATCCATATAGTTTATGCACTGCTTTTTGGAGTATGAATAATGGCAACCTTCTTGCAAGCAGTTTGGTAATACATATTAAAAGTCTTAAAATGTTCTTGAATTTTGATGGTTTATACATGACCCATTAAGACGACATTGTATGAAGTTTAGTAGGGAGGACGGGACCAGATTTATATTTTGGAAAGTTTATTTTGGCTCAGTGTAGGGAATGGATTGGAGGGGGGTGCTGGACTGGAAGCAGGGAGATTAATTAATAGGCTGTCATAGCAACCCAACATTTTTCTAATCTAAGAAAAGATGAGAGCCTGGAATGGGGCCATGATAATGTCTGGCTTCTTTGAGCCTAATACGTTTCTAGTCTTACCTCAAAAGTGCCTCTTCTAGGAAATAATCAGAGATGGACTATCACAAGCAAAGATTTGCAAAGATGTTTACTGCTGCAATGTTTATAATAGTAAAAATTTTGAAAAAAACCCCAGAATATCCAAGTTATCCTTAAACAAATCATAATATGTCAGTTTGATGGTATGTATAGTCATTAAAATAGTATAAAAATTTTAATGAAGTGGGACTAAGTAATATAGTATAGTATTAGACAAAATCCTGTGATCAAAATTACCCAAACATTTTAGTGTGGTCTACAAATTCACTCAAGCTCTAATCTCTTCCTAACTCTCTTGTCTTATGCCTTTGACACCTCAGCTGTACTTAAATGATAGTTATTCTCTAAACATAGCAAGTTCTCTCGAAATCCCATGCTATTGAATATGCTAGGTTTTTTTTCTGTGTTTTTTTTTTTACACAAATTCCCTTTTTTCTTTATAGTTCAGAGAAAAGCCATAGCTACCCCACCCCAGGGCAACTCAGGTCCCTGGAGTCTCTGTTCAATTAATTAATTATCTATTTAATCGTCCCCTATCATTTTATGAGTATGAACTGTAACTTACTTCCCCTCAGCTTAGTTCTGGTAGGTAGGATCTACTGTAGAGCTTGGAACTGTATCCTCCCCAAGTTCATCTCCATTTCTCATTCAGAGCCTCTTCCTCATGGAGATTAATTACCTTACTGGAATTAAAGTCTTCTTAGAGGAGCCATATCCTTTTCCTACTGAATATTTGAAAGCCACCAAACGGTGAAGAATATATCTTAACTGCTGTTCTGACTTCTTGAGAGATTGATTTAAAATGTTTAGAAATAAGTTGATTAATAAATTTGTTGATAAAATAGAGGAAAACTTGTGCAAACAGCTTTATGTAGATAAAGATTTAATTATTAAAGACACAAGACAAAAGAAAATGTCTTTCTTCTTGGAGGATTTTACAAGGGCCTTCAAGAAGAGATCGGACTTCAGAGAAAACAACTTGAGCAAAATTCTGAAGGTGGGATATCGCCAAGTATGTTTGCAGTAAAATGAGTTCACGACCTGATGCCATGGCTCCATGGAAAGCCAGTGGTGGAAAATTAACTGGAAAAGTCTAGAAAGAGCCAGGCTTTGGTATTTGAATGCTCATGTTGAAGTATTGATATTTAAACTTTATTTTTCATATTCTAGGGATTCATTGAAGATTTTTGTATGTAGACAATGACCTGCTTATATCTGTGTATTGTAAAAGTAACTGAAAGTATGTGAGAAGGATGGCAGAGAGGAGAACATGGAGGTTGGTAGCTTCTAAATTGGTTGCTTCTACCCAGACCTTCATCTGACCTCTGGACCTGCCAACCAGTCTAGAAACTGATCTGCCTACAGGGCCATCTCACATACTTACCCCAAACTCATCATGTCTGAAACAGAGTTTATCAAAGTTATTTGTTTATCCCATGAAATAAATTGTGCATGGATAGGTAAACATACCCACGTAATAAAAAAGATGTTGGTTGGGGAGATCCAGAGTACTCCACCGGGGCTCTTGTGTCCTGTAAGTTTAGAGCAGATGAAGGTAAGTGTATCACTTGCCAGCAGGCTGCAGTGCTTGAAGGTAAGGAGAAAAACGCAGAGAGCCATGTCTTAGGGTGAACCTCTTTAATCCAGACAGACTTTCCAATTGAGACAACTTTGTGAATGTTGACTCAGGCTAATCACAAGTGGATAATCTGGAAAAGAAGGGGAATCAGATGAAGGCAAGAAGATCTGAAGCATAGGTGAGACGAACGCACTGAGGCAAAGAGAAAGGCCCTAAGGATGACCACTACACTCTCCAGAGAGGACTTTAATAATCATTAAAGGACTTTAATAATCAGGCATGGGTAGCAAGATGTTCAAATCGCTGTCCTTTCAGTATAAGCCCAACACTCTGGTACAGCTCTCTGTTTGTATTTCACTGTAAACATTTTGGAAATCATCTGATGTCCTGTAATGCACAGGGCAACTTCCTAGGACACTTCTGTATCTTCAGTGCTGAAACTGTGTAATTCCCTATCGATGTTTATTCTTGCTCAGGTTTTTGCTTGCACAGTTCTATTTGACTCAGTTTTCTACCTTAACATAGAGGCTTATTCTTCCATCCCCACTTTTTTCTACTTCATTCTATTTCATCTCATTCCCTCTTTCCTTTCCCTGTCTTATTTGCCACGACTCAATATACAGACCTTTAATTTGAGCCCTCCTTCATCTATACTGGGTTTTGACTTGTGAGTTTTCTAAACCAAAAACTAATATGGATATGAAGTAGTGCTCTAGCACATGTGTGAGGATTGAAGCCATGCTCTGAACCTTTGTCCTCTTGGCTGGGGCCAGGCGTCCTTTAAACCTTTCCCAAATTCTGTCCTGAGAAGGCTCCTTTGCCATCAGGAGTTGCCTGTGTCATACTAAAAGCCACTGACCACTCAGACTTTCAACACTGAAATTCTGCAGAAGATACCAGCTGTGATACATCACTGTCCACGTGCCAAATATTGCACTGAACACTAGAGACACAGGGTGACTAAGACGTAGTGGTTAAGAATCCGCTTGGCAATGCAGGGGACATGGGTTCGAGCTCTGTTCTGGGAGGATCCCACATGCCGCGGAGCACCTAAGTCCATGTGCCACAACTACTGAGCCTGTGCTCTGGAGCCCGCGAGCCACGACTACTGAGCCCATGCGCCACAACTACTGAAGCCTGTGCGCCCTAGAGCCCGTGCTCGCAGCAAGAGAAACCACCGCAATGAGAAGCCCACGCACCACAACAAAGAGTAGCCCCCACTCTCCGCAACTAGAGAAAGCCCACGCAGCAACGAAGACCCAACGCAGGCCCCCCACAAAAAAAATGGCCTGTCTTGGACTTCCCTGGTGGTCCAGTGGTTAAGACTCTGCACTTCCAATGCAGGGGGTGCAGGTTCGATCCCTGGTTGGGGAGCGAGGATCCCACATACCGCGGGACTTGGCAAAAAAAAAAAAGAAAGACTTCTGTATTTTAGACTTTTTCTTTCGGAAACTCACAGCAGAAAGGGAGGATCGGGCAACTGCATATATAATTAAAATACCATGTAACAGATACAATATATAAACATACTGCATTAATGTTTTTTAAAAAGTTGTATCATGAATTGAGTTCTCCGTCTTGCACACCAGCAGTCACTTCCTCCTGAGCTGGCCACAATTGTCACACAGTGTGCGACAAGGCAGTGTCTCAGTGCATACGTATATACATTTACACACCAACACTGACCTAATTCATATTCACCTTAAGCATTTTCATTTGGTGAGTAAATTAGAGCTCTGTTATACTGGTAATGGGTGCATACACTGGACTGTAAATTTTCCATCAGTTTCTATTTTTTTGGTCTCTTGGTTTTCACCAATTATTGAACTCACACACTTAAGGGTATGGGAGGCAAAATTATTTTCCTATTAGAGGAAAAAATGCTAAAATGAAGAAAACTTCGAGAAATCCGTATAAAATGGTTGGTTGCAAGACTCTGTGATTTTGATGCCTTCATTAGCATTTCCTCACTCCACGCCAAAGACATTACATGAGATTAGAGCTTCTGTGGTTCCACTGACATTGGGTAGGAAGATGTTGGTTCTTTCCTTCCTTTGTGATATGAGAATGTTTAAGGCTTCAGTATACATCTAGGGCAACTATGGGTCTTCCAAAACCAGTTCTTTGCATTCAGTGTAAAATGAAACATGTATTATGACCATGTTATTACCAGTGCCTAAGTCATCTTTATATAGCGCTTGGTAAATAACTAACTGCTTCTCTAATAGTATATTATTTGGTTATCACAATAGCTCTGCAAAGTGAATAGAGATGATGTTTTATGTTCATTTTTCTTGTAAGAAAGTCTGGCTTGCTCAAGGCCACACAGTAGTAAAATCCAGATCCAGTATTTCAATACAAATATACTAATAGCCATGTTTGGAAGTCTGAAAACTCTTGTATTGCTCAAGAGCATTTTTCCCATTTTAGGAGCACAAGTCTTCTCCAAGCTCCACATGTCTTTTATTTCCTAGGTTTGCAAAAGGGACAATAACCTACATGCTGAGGTATTCTTAAAGAAATATTATTTCAATGTATTGTAAAGAGCTCTTGTCTGATTCTTAGAGAAATAAAACATGCCTTATTTTTACTTTCTTAATAAATTACTTGCAGGAAAAGAGAAAACAGACAAAACAAAAACTTATCCAAAATAAAGAAAACCCCTGTATTTTTTCTGAAATATTATATCCTGACAGACAACATAGGTTTATGGATGAAGCTTGAGATTGGACATCAGTTACACTGGCAGCCCCTGTTCCTCTTGCCTTGTTCCAATTTTCCTTTTATCACTAGCACTTATCACCTTCTCACATACCACATAACTTATACTTTACTTATTTTGATTTACTGTCTCTCTCCTCCAACCTGAATATAAGTTCCAAGTGGGCAGGGATCTTTCCTTTATTCTCTGAAGTATCCCAGCACCAGCACAGTGTCCGGCTAGTATAGTAGGAACACAATAAAGTTTGCTGATTGAATGAATGAATTCCCACCTGGGTGGGAATTTTCACTTTACCACTTACCAATAGCAGAACTTAGGAATGTTATTTAACCCTTCTAATGCTTTTTTTTTTTGTATGTGTGTTAAAATGTAAATAACATGAGTTACCATTTTAACCATTTTTAGGCATGCAGGTCTGTGACATGAAGTACATTCACATTGTTCTGCAGCCATCTATCTCCAGAATTTCTTCATCTTCCGCCAACTGAAATTCTATACCTATTAAACAGTTCTTCATTCCCTCCTGCCCTCAGTCCCTGGCAAACATCCTTTTATTTTTTGTCTCTGTAAAGTTAACTACTCTAGGTACCTCATATAAACAGAATCAGACAGGACTTGTCTTTTGTGACCGGCTTATTTCACTTAGTACAGTGCCTCAAGATTCGTCCATGTTGTGGCATGTGTCAGAATTTCTTTTCTTTTTAAGGATGAATAATATTCCATTTTATGTGTATTCCACATTTTGCTTATCCATGCGTTTGATGATAGATAACTTGGGTTGCATCCACCTTTTGGCTCTCGTGAATAACGCTGCTGAGAACGTGAGTGTACAAATATCTGCTTGAGTCCCTGTTTTCAGTTCTTTTCGGCATACACCTAGAAGCAGAACTGCTGGATCATATAATAATTCTATTTTTAATTTTTTGAGGAGCCACTATACCAGTTTTCACAGTGGCGGCACCATTTTACAGTCTGACCAGCAAAGCACAAGAATTCTTTCTTCTCCACATCCTTGCCAAAGGATGTTATTTTCTTTTTGTTTATTTGTTTTGTTTTGTTTTGTTTTTGCACTAACCATCCTAATAAGTGTGAAGGAAATCTTTCTGAGTTTTAATAGCTTTATCCCCACATAGTGGGGATAAACACAGAGATTTCGTGACCAGCACAGTTCTAGCAGAGTGGGTATTTACTAAAAGAAGAATTTCCTTTGCTTATTGTTATATTTGGGAAGAAAAATTCCACATAAATGTTAAGAGAGTCACTTCCACTTTTCCTGTTATTATCTAAAATTCACTCATACTGGTATAGACATAAATCAGACATAACATAGAGGAGAGGAAAGAAAGTTTTATTTTTATTTTTCTCTTTTTACCCAAAAGAGACTATTACTGACTGGATCCAATGGAAAGAGTCCAAATGATTATAAACTGAGACATAATTTTAGTGATTTATATTTTCTTTTAGTGAGAAGAACTGTGAGGAAAATTAAAGAAATCAGGACAATCTGATTCATGTATTAACAGTGCTATCCTTGAACTAAAACAGGAGATTATTTCAGCTGAACAGATTGCTGATTTACACATTTTTTAAAAATCACTGAAATTAGATACTAGATTCAAGTGAACTATTATTTGACTGATTTCATCATTCTATCATTTAAGAACAGTTACAATTCTTCTTTCTGCCCCTGTGGAGATTCATACTTAGTCTAGACTTAATAAACAAAAATGTTGGTGCTTAGGGAATTTTAACTTTAATATTCAGTTTAACTGGCTTCAATTCAGCAAAAGTTTACCAAACAGACATCATGTGCAAAGCATGCATGGAATACAAAGTATAAGATTCAGTATATACTTTTAAGAGTAAATTTGATGATCATTATTTTAACAGTTACAAAATACTGAGAGGATTAGATCAATATAGCAGAATGAACATACATCTCTGCCTCTTCTTTTGCCTCAGGTACCATAAAAGAAAAGAAAAATCGTATCTTTTATATTTATTTATTTATCTAACCATATCTATACCAATATCTATTTACAAATATAGTAAGAGAGAGAATATAATAATCTTCATTTTAACAATTTCAAATTAGTTAAAAGAGGATTGGATCAATATAAAGAAAGGAGCATATATGTCCCATTGCTCTTCTGTCTAAAATATCATGAAATAAAAAACATATTTATATTTAAAATAATATAACCTGTAATAGCTCTTGAAAATAGAAAAGATGCCTGTAAGTAATCTACATAATTTGAAGTATTTTTATCTTTCACTCATAATCACCAAAAAGTTTATGATAAACATAACCAGAAGCCATATTTAGGTGGGCAGGGATACTTAAATACAGAATTTTCAGAAAACAAATGAATTACCAATAGTTTCAGAAAAAACAAAATAAAGAAATTTTATACAAGCAAATAAACAAATATAATTATAAAAAACAATAACAAAGAAAGATGCAATAAAGAAAACAAACTTTATAATTATTCTCAGCTCTTTAAGAATTCTATATCCATAAAGAAAGAAATAGATTTTGTGGAAACAAAAGCTAAAGTAGTTGAATTGTTAAAAACAAACAAATAAATTAAAAAAACCCTTGAGGGGTGGATTGAGTAGAAAAATGTGCACAGCTAGATAGTAAATCCATGAGCTGAGGTTGGAGCCAAAGAAGTGTCCCAGAACACAGCACAAAGGAACAAAGAAATGGAAAAAATGAGAGAAAAGTTAATAGACAAGGAAAGAAAATTCCAACATCGATTTAATAAGAGTCCCAGAAAGAACAAACAGACTGGAGTGGGAGAAATGACAAAGAAATCACATAAATCCAGAAGAAAATTTTTGATCTAATGGCACAATTGAAAGAGCTTATGTAGTACCAAACAAGATGAATAAGAAGAAACATGTACCTTGGCCACTATGCTGCAGGTTCAGAATTCCAAAGATGAAAAGAAAAATCCTGTAAGATTTTAGAGTGGAAAATAAATAGGTTATCTACAAACCACCCCACAAATCAGATGAACAAGAATCATCTCCTTGGCAGCACTGAGAGCCAGAAAATGATGAAGCTATATCTTTAATGTTGTCACCAAAAAACTGGTTTTAAACCTAAAATACTATACTTAAACTAATATTCAAATTGGAGGGCAAAATAATGACATTTTCAGATGTGCAATGAATCAGAAAATTTACCACCCACAGTTGTTCTCTGAAAAAAATTACTCTTCAGTATAAAACAGGAAAAAGGAGCCGAAGAAGTGGGAAGAAGTAGGCCAACAGAAAAAGTAGTGAGCAATGAAACCTATAATCCTAGTTACGTTTAAATAGTTGTGGAGCATAATGTAAAAAATCAAGTAGCAATCAAATTTCTGGAACTAAAATCTCAGATGATTTCAGCAGAGGAAGTTGGTAGACGGCTGGGAGTATGATCATTGGGGAGGGAGTCAATTTATAATGTCCTAAGGTTCTTACCTTTTCACAGAGAGCCTTTAAATTCAACTAAATGAATATATATATATATATGTATGTGTATATATATAATTATGGTAAATGATAAAGTTATATATTAGATCCAAGCAAAAACAGAAAGAAGTTCAACAGAAGTTAAAATTTTATAAATACTAATATTATATACAAATTAGTTGTGTAAATTGCCAAAACCACTAGAGAAGAAGAATGCGTGTGGCAAAAACATGTGATCTATTTAATAAAAGAGAAGGAAAGAGAAAGCATGGTAATTTGACAAATAAGTTCAAACACATCATTAATCACAAAAAAAAAACATGTTACAGGTTAAAGTCTTCCATTAAAATACAGAGATCTGATGGAGTTTCTAAAAATCAAGCTATATACTATTCACAGTGGGGTAGAAAAAGTACATAGAAGGCAAACACAAACAAAAGTTAAGTATTGTTGTAAAATTAATTTAAGACAAAACAAATTTTAGGCTAAGTAACATGTCAGAGTGACAAAAAATGTGCACAGCTAGATAGTAAATCCATGAGCTGAGGTTGGAGCCAAAGAAGTGTCCCAGAACACAGCACAAAGGAACAAAGAAATGGAAAAAATGAGAGAAAAGTTAATAGACAAGGAAAGAAAATTCCAACATCGATTTAATAAGAGTCCCAGAAAGAACAAACAGACTGGAGTGGGAGAAATGACAAAGAAATCACATAAATCCAGAAGAAAATTTTTGATCTAATGGCACAATTGAAAGAGCTTATGTAGTACCAAACAAGATGAATAAGAAGAAACATGTACCTTGGCCACTATGCTGCAGGTTCAGAATTCCAAAGATGAAAAGAAAAATCCTGTAAGATTTTAGAGTGGAAAATAAATAGGTTATCTACAAACCACCCCACAAATCAGATGAACAAGAATCATCTCCTTGGCAGCACTGAGAGCCAGAAAATGATGAAGCTATATCTTTAATGTTGTCACCAAAAAACTGGTTTTAAACCTAAAATACTATACTTAAACTAATATTCAAATTGGAGGGCAAAATAATGACATTTTCAGATGTGCAATGAATCAGAAAATTTACCACCCACAGTTGTTCTCTGAAAAAAATTACTCTTCAGTATAAAACAGGAAAAAGGAGCCGAAGAAGTGGGAAGAAGTAGGCCAACAGAAAAAGTAGTGAGCAATGAAACCTATAATCCTAGTTACGTTTAAATAGTTGTGGAGCATAATGTAAAAAATCAAGTAGCAATCAAATTTCTGGAACTAAAATCTCAGATGATTTCAGCAGAGGAAGTTGGTAGACGGCTGGGAGTATGATCATTGGGGAGGGAGTCAATTTATAATGTCCTAAGGTTCTTACCTTTTCACAGAGAGCCTTTAAATTCAACTAAATGAATATATATATATATATGTATGTGTATATATATAATTATGGTAAATGATAAAGTTATATATTAGATCCAAGCAAAAACAGAAAGAAGTTCAACAGAAGTTAAAATTTTATAAATACTAATATTATATACAAATTAGTTGTGTAAATTGCCAAAACCACTAGAGAAGAAGAATGCGTGTGGCAAAAACATGTGATCTATTTAATAAAAGAGAAGGAAAGAGAAAGCATGGTAATTTGACAAATAAGTTCAAACACATCATTAATCACAAAAAAAAAACATGTTACAGGTTAAAGTCTTCCATTAAAATACAGAGATCTGATGGAGTTTCTAAAAATCAAGCTATATACTATTCACAGTGGGGTAGAAAAAGTACATAGAAGGCAAACACAAACAAAAGTTAAGTATTGTTGTAAAATTAATTTAAGACAAAACAAATTTTAGGCTAAGTAACATGTCAGAGTGACATTTTATATTCTTGAAAGCTACAATCTATTAAAATATACAATAATAAACATTTATCTACAAGATAGCTAGCCTGGACTATATATTAAAACTATGTCAGAGTGACATTTTATATTCTTGAAAGCTACAATCTATTAAAATATACAATAATAAACATTTATCTACAAGATAGCTAGCCTGGACTATATATTAAAACTGGTATAAATAAAAGAAAATATTTTAAAATCCTGTATTATAATTAAAGACTACAGTATGCCTATAAGAAATCAACAGTAGACAAAATATTTAAAATATAGAGGCTTTAAACAACACAATTAACAATTCTTATTTAATAGATAATAAAGAAATGTGTTTACTAAAATCAAAGAATTCACACTTCTAAAGAACATAAATTCAAAATTTCACAATTTAAAAGGCCCCAAAGAACAGAGGAAGTAGCAATTAACTCTTCCCAAAAGGAAGAATATTCAAGGTAGACCAGAGTATTCCAGGCAGAAGGAGTATGGGAAAAGCTTATCTTTCAGTTTCTGCCCAGCCCAAGTTTCTAAGCACACTGTATCTGCCACACCTGCCTTTATGGTTCTTCAGTTACCTCCATGAAATACGTTAGATGTTGGAAAAACTAAGTTTGCAGTATGAAAATTGTACTAATGGAAGGAGGATGGACAAAAGGTAAGCATTCATATTTAATTTTTCTATCTCAGCTATCACCAGTGCCCTGCAATATTCATTAAACAATTTCATTTTGACTTTTTAAAAAAAATTTATTTTTGGCTGTGTTGGGTCTTCAGTGCTGCATGCAGGCTTTCTCTAGTTGTGGTGAGTGGGGGCTACTCTTCATTGTGGTGCGCGGGCTTCTCATTGCAGTGGCTTCTCTTGGTGGGGAGCACGGACTCTAGGCACGCAAGCTTCAGTGGCTGCAGCACGCAGGCTCAGTAGTTGTGGCTCGCGAGCTCTAGAGCGCAGACTCAGTAGTTGCGGTGCACAGGCTTAGTTGCTCCGTGGCATGTGGGATCTTCCCGGACCAAGGCTTAAACCCGTGTTCCTTGCATTGGCAGGCGGATTCTTAACCACTGCACCACTAGGGAAGTCCTTGACTCTTTTTTTTTTTTTTTAAAACACCTTTAGTGTTCTCTCTCTCTCTCACCAAGGAAAGGCCATGTGAGCACACAAGGTGATGACCATCTCCAAGAGAGGGAGATGTCTCTCATCAGAACCCAGCCAGACTGACATCCTGATTCTCAGACTTCCAGCTGCCTGAACTGTGAGAAAAAAAATTTCTGTTGTTTAAGCCACCCTATCTATGGTATTTTTTTATGGCATCCTGAGCTAAGACAGGTGGTATCATAAACCTGTCAAGAATGAGAAAAATATTCTGGGTTAGCTGCTTTACTTATATGAGGATGAACTCACCTAGATGTACATTATTCTACCAAATATATTTTATAACTCATCAGATACCAATAAAAGCCCCAATATGATAGAGTCATATAACACCAATAAAGGTCTTTAAATGTTAAGCTCTTCGGTAACCTCCTGGATTGCTCTAATCAAGTGGAATAGCATAGGTCCTGTGTCATATACTGCAGCCTCATAAACTCTGCTCTTGGCCAAATTCCCAGCAGCTCCTTTCACCCAGTTTTCTGTGTAAGACCCCAGAACCAGCTCTCTTAACCTACACACACCCATAGGAAGCACACAGCTCTAAGAAGTTGTTGCCAAATTTTTTTTTTCATTTTCTAGCTTTTGCACAGATATGAAAGAGACAAAGTATGTCCAGAGGTGCAGCAAGGCTATTAATTCTGCTTCTGTGGCCAACTAAATAGAATGGAATAGATTGGACTCTTCCTAACAGGGTGTCAGTTATCACCAAGTCCACAGTCATCCAGCTCTCTTGCACCCACAGAAACAAACTTTTAAACCTAGATGCTTATGACTGAAAATATGCCTTTTCTACCTGAATCTTTTGTGCTGCACTTCTTATCCTCTCTTCCATCTCTTCTCACTTTTCCATGGTTCTATATTTAATCATCTTGTAGTATTTCTCCCTTCTGTTACTGTGATCCATCTGTTCATTTTTTTCTTTTAAAATCCATTTTAACTAACCCACTTTTTTTTTTTAATTTATTTTATATATTTATTTATTTTTATTTTTGGCTGAGTTGGGTCTTCGCTGCTGTGCGTGGGCTTTCTCTATTTGCTGTGAGTGCGGGCTACTGTTCGTTGCAGTGTGTGGGCTTCTCATTGTCGTGGCTTCTCTTGTTGAGGAGCACAGGCTCTAGGCGTGCGAGCTTCAGTAGTTGTGGCACGTGGGCTCAGTAGTTGTGGCTTGCGGGCTCTAGAGCTCAGGCTCAGTAGTTGTGGCGCACGGGCTTAGTTGCTCCGCAGCATGTGGGATCTTCCCAGGCCAGGGCTCGAACCCGTGTCCCTTGCATTGGCAGGCAGATTCTTAACCACTGCACCACCAGGGAAGCCCCTAACCCACTTTTCTGGCTTAACATTTTTTTTTTCTTTCCACTCACCCACTGATTTTAAAACATCCTACATTGTTAGTTGAAAAAAATGTAAGTGGTTACATCCCATTCTTACTAAAAATGGCCTACTTCTCTTTCTATCTCACCAAGAATGCCCATTTCCAGTCTTTATGATGCTATGACCCACAAAGGTCCAATTGTTTTCTTGGACTTTGACTAACAGAGATGACTTGCCTTACCCAGATAGAACAAGATTAAGGACCAGACGTGAAGTGGGATGAATAACCCAATGAAGTTGAAAGAGGAAGTAAGAAGGAAGGGGGAGATACTCTTCATCCCAGAAAGGGTGGGTACTCTTTGGGTACCAGACAAGACTTGACAAATGGTGCTGGTCCAGTCCCACTACCACTCTGCTAAAGACCACATCCCTTGGGTACCAAAATTAAAGATGTGTGACTTAGACTATTCTTCATAGGAATGATATTTGGTTTAAGGATGTTTCCTAAATATGGACAGTACCACAGAGTGCTTAGCTGCAATAACATTAAAGAAAACATAGCTCAGAAAAAAAAAAAAAGCAGAACACCTGTAGTCTCTTGATCTGTGGTTCATTGTAAAAGAAAGAAAAAATATAGACTCTTTAAACTCTTATTCTTAGCAAAACTCAAAGCTTTGTGTTTTAGCATCTAGAATCTCCTGGAAGATTGTATAAACTTTGGTTGCTTGCCATTGTGATACTAGGACCTTGGCAGTTACTCTAGAGAATAAAGAGCCCCAGATTCTGAGATATCACTTTGGTCATTTGTCTAATGAATTAAATCTCTTGGACAAATAATTAAATTTCACACTGGCTAAATTTTTCTGACTACAAAAAGTTGATAATCTAGCATAATGAAGCAGTGTGTAGTGACTGGAGCAAAGCCTTTCCTATTCCAGTCTTGGTCCTGACTTCTCCATTTATTTGCTATGTGACTTTGAGCAACATACTTATCTTAGCCTTAGTTTCCTCATCTGTAAAATGAGGATAACACTTGTAGGTACTTAGAATTTTCAGAAAATTTAAGGAGTTAATGCATAAAAAAACACTTAGAACAGTTCCTGGTATATAAGAAGCACTCAGTATAATTGAGCTACTATTTTAAGAATACTTTAGACATCTCCCTTAAAACTACACTGGGTCCCTCAGGCATCATTCTATAACTCTGCTCAGTCATTTGAAGTTACAAAATTCTTCAGTATTTACATTAAAGATCTTAGCACCTGTACAGAAGTCAAACAACATTAAAGCAAAAGTCCTGAAATACACTTTTGTGACTGTGAAGAAAGAGAAATCTAGAATCAGAAATTCTGGTATTTTATTTCAACTTTTTTTTTTTAAAGAAACCAAGTTGTGCCCATTAATCAAGGATTTCTGTTCCTTAATTTCAACATTTATAAAATATGAAATATAGAAGCTGGCCAAGTTCAGAAATTATGTAGCATAAGCTTTAAATTATGAACACTGGTTATATATACATAGATTGTTATTCTAGAAAATCAGAATCACAGTAGCTTATTTAGTACCTACACAATGATGTGTTAGTTATGATAGGTAGTTATGCTGCTAGGTATTTATGCTGCTAGGTAGTCATGCATAAGTAATAAATTAATCTGTTAACATTGCTTTTATAAAGTCATATCAAAATTTAGCTTTTTGTTAATATTTGGAAAGAACTGCATGGATTTAAGATGGCAGACTCTGGAGCCAGACTGCTAGCTTTTGGAACCCATCTCTACCGCCTGCCAACTAGCATAAGCTTGAGCAACTTACTTAACCCTTCTTTCTACCTCAGTTTCCCCATTGCAAAATGGAGAAATAACTAATCTTCTTCATAAGATTGTGATGAGAACTAAATTATTTAGTATACGCAAAGCACCTAGAATAGTGCGCACCATAGTAAACATTCAAAACTTGTTAGCTTGAAATAAAATATTTCTATTTCCCACATTTTTTTCTGGTCAACATTGACTATCAATTATTGAAGGTTTATTCTAAAACTGCATGGCATTTGGTCATCTTTCCATCACCATCACATCATTTACATAGCAAATCCATGACTGCATTTCCTGGTCACCATTTCTATCCACCCTATCTTCTCAGTGAGATTCACTGAGTTCATATTCTGGGCTCACTATTCTAGAGTCAAGTATTTGTGAGTAGGAGGGCTCGGGGTACCAGATTCTTAGATTCCCAGAACTTTGAGTATCAGTTTTCTTCCATGGGCTATCTGCAAATTTAAACATGCTGAGAAGACAGAAGAAAGGGTCCAGAGATCTGAGACAAGGAAAAAAAAGGATAGACACTGGGACCAGGAAAAGAGAGAAATGGTTACCAGGATGAAAATAGACATGATTCCTGACTTCAAAGGGTTTGTAATCTGGTGGAAGAAACTGATAAAGGCACAGAATCACTGCAGTAGAGCCCTGAGTTAATGAATATAAGTACTAGTGGCACACAGAGGGAGGAATGACAAGTCTACCTGGGGAATTAGGGACGTTTTCACAGAGGATTTAACACTTGAGTAAGTCCCTAAGGACAACTAGGTGTTCCCCGGCTTGAGACAAACCATATTTTGCAGAGCATGAGGCCTGCAGAAGCATGATGTGTTCGGGAAGTAGTCACTCACTGTGGCTATAATAGAGAGAGTGAGGGTGGAAGCAGAAGACGTAGAGGAAGAGGTGGGGGAGTTGAGAAATCATGTGCCCAAATAGGTTTAATATGTCTCTTTCATCTTTCTTCTCCTCCTCCCGCCATCCTCCCTAGTGTGACTAAATGAGAGACACTTGGAAGTTCCTGTTTCTGGTTCTGGGGAAGGCAGTGAATCCATGCAACTCTGAGAAGAGTGGCCCGGGGTGACCTGAGCATCTGGAAGGGCCATTTTCAGTCTTTAAGCTGGGACAGCTGAGTGGCTAGTGGTGTCACCAAGTGACTCAGCAGGATTGGGGACTGTTACTGAATTTTATCATGTCACAGCTAATAGTGTCAGCAAAACATAAAGCATTACTTGAAAATTATTGTCAGATGGAATTTCTTTGGTTGCTTTGTTGAAAATTACATGCATGCTGTGTTGGTATAGATAGCCAGCCCTGTGTGTGCGTGCGTGCGTTTTGTGTGTGTGTGTGTGTGTGTGTGTGTGTGTGTGTGTGTGTGTTGGTTTTTATAGCGTGCAGTCCCCAGGAATCCTGAATAACAAACATGTCCTTTTAATATTATTTGTACACATATCTGTGTATTCAGGTCGAGGGTACAATGGAGGCTTTTTATGTCTGTGGAAGTGTCCGAACAGGGATGAAAGGACAGAGAGTTGCTAAGAATCTAACAAGACACGACCAGTTGTTTCTCTTCTAGTGACAGAGTGTCAGCTTTCCTCTGGCCAATCCTCTTCCCAGCCCAGGCCTTTATGAATGGTGAAACAAATACTCCTTCTTCTTGTATGTTCTAGTCTAGATGGTGCAAAATCCTTCAATCTGGCATAAAAAGGCAGTTCAACCCAGAAAATACTTTGCCTATGTTTTCCTGGGACTCTCCTCAGTAACATTCTCTGCAAATTCTGCCTGCCGAGGCAGTATGAGAACCCAGAATAGCTTTACTGAGAAGAAAACTGATATGAGAAGTGGACAAGAAGCTGACAAAAGAGGTCTCTTTAGAGTATAAGCATAAAAATGCAAAAAAACACAATTCGCTAACTAGTTTTGTAACATATTAGGAAATAACTCAATCTCTGGCTACCTGAAATTGCATTAAATTAGGAGAAAAAAAGTCACCACGTTCATTTGCATAATATGAGGTGCTTATTAAGTCTACTGGATGGTGATGCTGCACAAAATATATTTTCCATATTTCACTGTGATTTGCTCTTAAGGTATCAGAAACTAAAACTGGATACACTTTCTCTTGGCATCTCATAAAAATGTTCTTACAGAGTCAGTCTAATAGTTCAGCACCGGCAGCACCAATCTTGTGCAGTTCTCCTGAAAGTTTTCAGCAATAAATCTCTAGAAATGTCCACTTAAGCAGTAGAGATCATAAATACTTCACGAGAGCAATAAAATAGAACAGAATTTTGGAAGTTATAATTTTAGTGGATATAACTGCACTATAAAAGGAAGTCCTCTGGGACCCAGAATAAATGCAAAACTCCATCCAAGTGAATTGCAGTGCTAACCCATCTGCAAGTGGTAAATTATCCCCGGTCCCAGGTGTGGTACATTATCCTAAGGGTGTCCAGTGATTAAAGGTAAGAACGTGGCTAAAATCCAAGGGATCAGTGAACGTTAATGATGGCTGGAAATTGTCAACAATTTCTCTGGAAGTTTGATTCGTTCCTATTTGCTCACATTAGCCATGTCCAAAGTTCAGTGGATTGTCTATGATCAGTACATAGGTACTCTGGTTAGAGAGGCCCAGAGGTTGAAAAAGAGACTTTGGCTCTTCATTTGCCCCAAAAGGAGTTCATACCGGATGAAAGTAGAGCCATAATCCTATTATCTGTAAGCCCTTCAGGTTTCCACAAAGAATAGACACTTACTGTGGTTTTTGTCCTAAAATTCAACTGATGATTGCAAAGCAACATAAAAGTTGCATTACAGTTGTGCTCTCTCTGGTACATCACTTATCCCATTTAGTACAGATTTGCATAGCTGTTATTTTTCATTTAAATCTGTGTCAGGGTCTTAGAAACTACCAAAGGGTCAAGGATATGTTTAACTGGTTTCCTAAGCTCTTCCCCCACTCCTCACACCCATACACATGTAAAGAACACTATGCATTGTTGAATGCAAGTGATTATTATTTCATGATTACATCCATAACTTTTTTGTAGTGTTTGGGATCAAAAAGTTCCCATCTTTTATTCTTTTTCAGCAAGTTCTTGAATTGTCCCCTATGACCCAATCTAATTTTTTTTTTGCGGTACGCGGGCCTCTCACTGTTGTGGCCTCTCCCATTGCGGAGCACAGGCTCCGGCCGCGCAGGCTCAGCGGCCATGGGTCACGGGCCTAGCTGCTCCGCTGCATGTGAGATCTTCCCGGACCGGGGCCGGAGCACAGGCTCCGGACGCGCAGGCTCAGCGGCCATGGGTCACGGGCCTAGCTGCTCCGCTGCATGTGAGATCTTCCCGGACCGGGGCACGAACCCGTGTCCCCTGCATCGGCAGGCGGACTCTCAACCACTGCGCCACCAGGGAAGCCCCCCAATCTAATTTTGATTGGTGCCATCTAGAAAACTGATGAGAACAATATTGAATGAAGGTGGCAGGGATAAGAAAGTTACATCTGAAGAGCAGATGAAGAAAATTTTTATGCAAGGAAGCCCAAGCTTCCAATTTTTAATCACCATTTGAATGTGGCCTATTAAAATGCCAAATCACTTTGCAATATTGTGTTATGTCTTCAGAGCTTAAAATAGTCACTGTGAAATAGTCATTCCACTCCAGTTTTCCCATCTGAAAATAATAACATATTGTACCTTTTGCTGTTGCTTCTAATTTTTTGGGTTTTATTATTGTGAAACTGAAATGTCAGCCTCCTGCATCTAAGGGTCACCATCTAGTTTATCTGGAAAATAAAGGAACAAAAGGATTTGTCTCATGTCAACTCTTGAGTCACGGACCTGGCAGTTATTGTCTATGTCATGTGCTCCTCTTAGCTTTGCTTTCTCCATGGCCTTTGGTCACTGTTCTGTTCACTGCTGTTCACCACCTGAAACTTGGGTCTTCTAGGTGATATAGTGCCAATTCAAGAGGTTCACACTTTCCATCACTAACCCGTCACTTTGCTCCCATTAATACCCAACCACAAAGTTTATGGGTGTTGCAGCTTTTGATGTAGCTTGGGGATCATTCCAAGTAAAACCCTCTAGCTTCCTCCCAGAAAAAAATTGCCTGATACTCTATGTGGATTGGTTGTACCCATGGCCTTTTCTCAATCTGGACACTCCTGGGATGCAGTAATCATCACCTGGGGCATTTCCCTAAGACTAAGGTAGCAAGTCCAAAATAAATTCATGACAACAGTGGGTGAGACTTGGATGTGGGAGGAGGAGAGCCTCCAGAAAATAGTCTATAATGGGTTCTGCAGTTTAAAGTTTGGTTACCACTCAGGTTTGTCAGTCAGTGTGAAGTGAAGCCAGCCTATGCTGCTGGGTGGACATGTGTTGTTTCATAGCCAGTATCCTTCCCCTTATTCCTTTAATAGCATCTTTACTTTCCTTGAGGATCAACTCCACCCACTTTCATTCCATGTGGTTTAGGTGGGGCTAGCCCAACCTCTGGAATCAGAGGTGAGCTCATGATACAGATCTGGACAATCAGTATTGTGGTATGGCCATGGTGATTGGTTAATCACTCTTTGCTCTAATCAAAGTAATCCCAGGAATTTTTCTGGGGCAACTAGGAAAGACAAGGGTTTTTTTTTTTGTTTTTTTTCCTAAGACTGCTAGCAGAGAGGATGAAGTAAATCTGACTTTCCATCAGGCACCATAAAAGCATAAAAATAAGGCCAACCAAGAGGAAAACAGGGCTGACATGTAAAGAGAAATTGGCTCTGATGAAGACACTTGAGACTCCTAGATCCAGCCATGATAAAAGCTGGTACGGCTGGAATTTTCAGTATGGAAACTAAGATTTTTTTTTTTTAACTTAAGCCAATTTGGGTTGATTTCCTGTCACAATCTGAAGTTCCTTGAATAATATACTTTTGAACTTATCCTATGGCACCAGATGTTTCATGGATTCCAGCATAAACATACACACACCTATACACTCTTCCCTGGGATAAACGATAACCTCAAAAATATTGCCGTCTAAATCTATATTAAGAGAGAGAAGCACTTTTTTGTGAATATAATATACTCTGCACAGATAGCTGTCTGAACAATGACTATAGTGCTTTATATTATTATGTAAGAAGTTTTCCTTTCCATCTATTATTTCTAGACAATAATCTTAAATCTTAGTGATGCAAAAGAAATGAACTCCATCCGATTTTCATGATAAATAACAGAACTACGTATTTCTTTAGTTATGCAAACAGTTAGCTGGAATTGAAACTAACATGTTTAAAATTCAAGGTCAAATTTTTAGGCATGCATTCCCCCTACCTCATTATATCTCTATAAACAGGTTATAACAGTATAGAATTTATTTCCCTGTTCAAATTCCTGAATAAAAGGAATGAAGGAGAGGCAGGGCAGAGGCTGGTTCTTCTAGTAACATTTGAATTTAGGCAACTTTAGTCAATGTTTATAAAGAACACAAAATCTATTTATATTTTTCCAAATTCATTTATTGTCTTTCTCAACATGCATATATTCATTTTCATTTATGAGAAGAGAGTAGTTTATATCAGATAGGAACAGAGCAATGGAAGGAAGAAAAGTCGAGGGATCACTATACTCCCCTAGAACAAATGGCATGCATTTGTTGGGAAGTCTTTATCACTGAGTTCAAGGCATGACTTAATTAATTATGCTCAACTTGAAGAACAAAGAGTTCTAAATGTCTTTATGTAGAGAATATTCATCTAAAGGCTAAATATCTCAGTAAACCAGAGTTTAGATACCCATACTTCTATTAACTTGTTCCTGATGTATTGTGTTTGTGTGTGTGAAGGCAGAGGAGGAGAGGCAAGACCATTCTATTATCTTTCCATTTGTCCTGGCAAAAATGAATGAGGTTGTTGAATAAGAGATGGAATCCTAGTTTGAGTATCAGAATTTTAAAAAAATTTTTTTAAAGAAATTATTCCCATTCAAAAAGACTCCAGTCTATTTTTCACATTTATATGATACCAAATGGCATGGAGTTTTTTCATGGTCAGTGACAATTAAGTACACTGCCCCCCCTCCAGCATCCTGGTATCAGTATGAAAATTTGCTTGCCTAATCAATAGTTAGTTAGCCCTCAGTCCAGTGCATATTCTGATTCAGCATATATATTTAGTTTTTCTTAAGTATATCAAAGTTTTGAGGTATCAGGAACAATAAATTTTGTGTCTTCTTAAATATCCCTTCTGCTCTCTGACACCCCATTTCAGCAATTCTTTTAGCCAGTCTAAAGCGAATACAAGACTTTTAATTTGTTAGCAGTAGAATACAAAGTTATTTACTTATTTTAGGCATTTTTTAACTGCCTAGATCTTTTTTTTAACATATTTATTGGAGTATAATTGCTTTAAAATGGTGTGTTAGTTTCTGCTTAATACAAAGTGAATCAGTTATACATATACATATGTCCCCATATCTCTTCCCTCTTGCATCTCCCTCCCTCCCACCCCTCTAGGTGGTCACAAAGCACCGAGCTGATCTCCCTCTGCTATGCGGCTGCTTCCCACTAGCTATCTATTTTACGTTTGGTAGTGTATATATGTCCATGCCACTCTCTCACTTTGTCCCAGCTTACCCTTCCCCCTCCCCGTATCCT
>NC_041223.1:36053826-36055460 GCF_002837175.3 Physeter macrocephalus | reverse complement strand
CTCCATACTGTTCTCCATAGTGGCTGTATCAATTTACATTATTCCCACCAGCAGTGCAAGAGGGTTCCCTTTTCTCCACACCCTCTCCAGCATTTATTGTTTCTAGAGTTTTTGATGATGGCCAATCTGACCGGTGTGAGATGATATCTCATTGTCGTTTTGATTTGCATTTCTCTAATGATTAATGATGTTGAGCATTCTTTCATGTGTTTGTTGGCGATCTGTATATCTTCTTTGGAGAAATGTCTATTTAGTTCTTCTGCCCATTTTTGGATTGGGTTGTTTGTTTTTTTGTTATTGAGCTGCAAGAGTTGCTTATAAATTTTGGATATTAGTCCTTTGTCAGTTGCTTCGTTTGCAAATATTTTCTCCCATTCTGTGGGTTGTCTTTTCTTTCTTTTTTTTTTTAATGGTTTCCTTTGCTGTGTGAAAGCTTTTAAGTTTCATTAGATCCCATTTGTTTATTTTTGTTTTTATTTCCATTTCTCTAGGAGGTGGGTCCAAAAGGATCTTGCTGTGATTTATGTCATAGAGTGTTCTGCCAACTTTTTCCTCTAAGAGTTTGATGGTGTCTGGCCGTACATTTAGGTCTTTAATCCATTTTGAGTTTATTTTTGTGTATGCTGTTAGGGAGTGTTTGATTGTTCTAATTTCATACTTTTACATGTAGCTGTCCAGTTTTCCCAGCACCACTTATTGAAGAGGCTGTCTTTTCTCCACTGTATATCCTTCCCTCCTTTATCAAAGATAAGGTGACCATATGTGTGTGGGTTTATCTCTGGGCTTTCTATCCTGTTCCATTGATCTATATTTCTGTTTTTGTGCCAGTACCATACTGTCTTGATTACTGTAGCCTTGTAGTATAGTCTGAAGTCAGGGAGCCTGATTCCTCCAGCTCCATTTTTCGTTCTCAAGATTGCTTTGGCTATTTGGGGTCTTTTGTGTTTCCATACAAATTGTGAAATTTTTTTTTCTAGTTCTGTAAAAAATGCTAGTGGTAGTTTGATAGGGATTGCATTGAATCTGTAGATTGCTTTGGGTAGTAGAGTCATTTTCACAATGTTGATTCTTCCAATCCAAGAACATGGTATATTTCTCCACCTATTTGTATCATCTTTAATTTCTTTCATCAGTGTCTTATAGTTTTCTGCATACAAGTTTTTTGTCTCCTTAGGTAGGTTTATTCCTAGATATTTTATTCTTTTTGTTGCCGTGGTAAATGGGAGTGTTTTCTTAATTTCACTCTCAGATTTTTCATCATTAGTGTATAAGAATGCCAGAGATTTCTGTGCATTAATTTTGTATCCTGCTACTTTACCAAATTCATTGATTAGCTCTAGTAGTTTTCTGGTAGCATCTTTAGGATTCTCTATGTATAGTATCATGTCATCTGCAAACAGTGACAGCTTTACTTCTTCTTTTCCAATTTGGATTCCTTTTATTTCTTTTTCTTCTCTGATTGCTGTGGCTAAAACTTCCAAAACTATGTTGAATAATAGTGGTGAGAGTGGGCAACCTTGTCTTGTTCTTGACCTTAGTGGAAATGGTTTCTGTTTTTCACCATTGAGGACAATGCTGGCTGTGGATTTGTCATATATGGCCTTTATTATGTTGAGGAAAGTTCCCTCTATGCC
>NC_041223.1:36044883-36053390 GCF_002837175.3 Physeter macrocephalus | reverse complement strand
GAAGATTTTTAATCCCAGTTTCAATTTCAGTGCTTGTGATTGGTCTGTTCATATTTTCTCTTTCTTCCTGGTTCAGTCTCGGAAGGTTGTGCATTTCTAAGAATTTGTCCATTTCTTCCAGTTTGTCCATTTTATTGGAATAGAGTTGCTTGTAGTAATCTCTCATGATCCTTGTATTTCTGCTAACTGCCTAGATCTTAATCTCTAGAAGACTGTTGACTTTAGCGTAAGCTATTATACCATTCTGTTTGATAAAAACCCTCTCCCTGGGACTTCCCTGGTGGCACAGTGGTTAAGAATCTGCCTGCCAATGCCAGGGACATCGGTTTGATCCCTGGTCCCGGAAGATCCCACATGCTGTGGAACAACTAAGCCCGTGCGCCACAACTACTGAGCCTGTGCTCTAGAGACAGCAAGCCACAACTACCGAGCCTGCGTGCCACAACTACTGAAGCCCACGCACCTAGAGACTGTGCTCCGCAAGAAGAGAAGCCACCGAAATGAGAAGCCCGTACACCGCAACGAAGAGTTGCCCCCACTCGCCACAACTAGAGAAAGCCCACACGTAGCAAAGAAGACCCAACGTAGCCAAAAATAAATAAATAAATTTTAAAAAAACCCCTCCCCCTTCTCAGCTAAGCAGGTCTGTTCCAGTCCCATGACTGTTCAGTTTAACTGCTCACTGAGGACTATTCCTTCTTCCTTTAGGCCTCCCTCCCTGCTTATAATATAGCCCTCCTTTATCTCCCAGAGAAAAATCCAAAGTCTTTAGCATAGCATTTGAGAACTTCCATAGCATGAATTCTCCATTTTTATTAGATTGAACCATCTACGTTTCCCACCCATGCAGACTTCCATCTTCCTGGTTTTAAAAGTTGAGGAAATTCTCTATTTATATAATATCATATACAAATATGTGATCATCTTAGCTTTTTAATCAATGATTGTCATCTAATAACATGTTTATTATTTTTCCTGATAATGCATTGGTATCTGCTGTTTTTTCTCATGTTATACGTGTTTGCCTGTTAGAAAAAAAAAACTATGGTCACAATGGATAATAATATCAATGTGATATATTCTGTTTTAAAATCTTATATAGAGTTTTCATTCAAATATCTGTAAATAAACTTAAATTATATAATTTTTGGCCATTTTGAGTTTTGGTGCTAAAACTAAATACAAACTGTCTGTGATGTTTCAACTTATGATTTTTTGACTTTACAATGGTGAGAAAGAGAAATGCATTCAGTAGAAGCAATACTTTGAATTTTGATCTTTTCCTGGGCTAACAATATGCAGCAGGATACTCTCTTATGATCTGGGTACCCACAGCGAGTTGCAGCTCCCAGTCAGCTGCAGGATCACAAGGGTGAACAACTGATACACTTATAACTATTCTGTACCCATGCAACCGTTCTGTTCTTCACTTTCAGTACAGTTTTCAAATTACATGAGATATTTAATACTTTATTATAAAATAGGTTTGTGTTAGATGAGTTTGCCCAACTGTAGGCTAATGTAAGTGTTCTGAGCATGTTTAAGGTAGGCTAGGTTAAATTATGATGCTCAATAGTTTAGGTGAATTAAAAGAATTTTTGATTTAACAGTATTTTCAAATTACAATGGGTTTATCAGGATGTAACCCCATCATAAGTCAAGGAAGATCTGTATGTTCCATAATGTGAATGGAATAGTAACATATTTTACTTTTCTATATTTTTCAAGTCCATATAACATAAAAACATTGATTCCATAACAGTTTTTGGAGAAAATAAATAAATAAATTTTAAAAAAACCCCTCCCCCTTCTCAGCTAAGCAGGTCTGTTCCAGTCCCATGACTGTTCAGTTTAACTGCTCACTGAGGACTATTCCTTCTTCCTTTAGGCCTCCCTCCCTGCTTATAATATAGCCCTCCTTTATCTCCCAGAGAAAAATCCAAAGTCTTTAGCATAGCATTTGAGAACTTCCATAGCATGAATTCTCCATTTTTATTAGATTGAACCATCTACGTTTCCCACCCATGCAGACTTCCATCTTCCTGGTTTTAAAAGTTGAGGAAATTCTCTATTTATATAATATCATATACAAATATGTGATCATCTTAGCTTTTTAATCAATGATTGTCATCTAATAACATGTTTATTATTTTTCCTGATAATGCATTGGTATCTGCTGTTTTTTCTCATGTTATACGTGTTTGCCTGTTAGAAAAAAAAAAACTATGGTCACAATGGATAATAATATCAATGTGATATATTCTGTTTTAAAATCTTATATAGAGTTTTCATTCAAATATCTGTAAATAAACTTAAATTATATAATTTTTGGCCATTTTGAGTTTTGGTGCTAAAACTAAATACAAACTGTCTGTGATGTTTCAACTTATGATTTTTTGACTTTACAATGGTGAGAAAGAGAAATGCATTCAGTAGAAGCAATACTTTGAATTTTGATCTTTTCCTGGGCTAACAATATGCAGCAGGATACTCTCTTATGATCTGGGTACCCACAGCGAGTTGCAGCTCCCAGTCAGCTGCAGGATCACAAGGGTGAACAACTGATACACTTATAACTATTCTGTACCCATGCAACCGTTCTGTTCTTCACTTTCAGTACAGTTTTCAAATTACATGAGATATTTAATACTTTATTATAAAATAGGTTTGTGTTAGATGAGTTTGCCCAACTGTAGGCTAATGTAAGTGTTCTGAGCATGTTTAAGGTAGGCTAGGTTAAATTATGATGCTCAATAGTTTAGGTGAATTAAAAGAATTTTTGATTTAACAGTATTTTCAAATTACAATGGGTTTATCAGGATGTAACCCCATCATAAGTCAAGGAAGATCTGTATGTTCCATAATGTGAATGGAATAGTAACATATTTTACTTTTCTATATTTTTCAAGTCCATATAACATAAAAACATTGATTCCATAACAGTTTTTGGAGAAAAGTCTTTAGGGAATCAGGTTCAGATAATAATTTTAGGAATAATTCAATTTTTTAAAATAATGAATCACTTTGGTAATTTTATATTTTTGCTAGAGGATTGCTTCTGTCTATAAAATTGTCACATTTATTAGCCTATTTTCTGATAAAAAGAATAGCATTTCCCTTTCCCCAATGCCTGGTTGGCATAGTCATCTGAAAGGAAATAAGTCACAGTGTTTAAAAGCGCAGACTCCTGAAACCAGACCTCTCGCCACTTATTATTGACTCCTTAGGTAAGTATTAAACTTTACATTAGTATTAAACTTTAAAATGAGGATGATGATAATAATAATACTTCTATTGCAAAGTCGATGTGAAGATTGAGTTACTATATAGAGAACACTTAAAAATGCCTAGGGTGTAGAAAATGTTAGCGATTTCTTTATCTATTGGTTGTTTAATAAGCACCTCAAGCTTAAGAGGTCCAAAACAAAATTTTGATCTACTCCTGATCCCCAAATCTGCTCCTTCTTCTATAATCTCCTTCTAAATAAAATGTACCACACTTTCACCAATTTACTTAGTCCAAAAAACTACTACCTATCACTGGTTCCTCTGTCTCTCTCATCTCTCACATCTAATTCATCAGTCTTATCTTCTCTAAATTTAAATATCTTCTAAATTGGACAACTTTTCACTACTTCTATCACTGCTAATTCTACAACACTGTCACGTGACTACTGCCATGGCCTCTTAAGTGATCTCTCTGCCTCCCCTCCCATTCCACTTCATTCTCTTCTCTACACAGCAGCCAGCATCTCCTCCTTAAAAGACAAATCAGATCCAATTATCTCCTAGCTAAAAATTGCTTGGGTCTTCCTATAACACTTAGAATAAAATTCAAACACTTTATCCTGACCTAAAAGACCTGCATACACTGGCTCCTGTCTCTCTGACCTCATCCCCTATCAGATCCTGCTTGCTTCATGCATAGAATCTTCCAGCCAGTGGGTGTCTTCAAACACAACAAGCTGCTTTCTATCTTGGAAGTGGTACTTCCAAGTGAACTTCACTCATGCTTCTCAGGTTTTCTTTTCTCCGCTTAAGTGAGACAGGATGGCTAGAGGGGCCTGGGGTTGTGTATTTCCCGTTTCCTACATGGAAGGCTGGAGGGAGCTGGGGTTCGGTATTTCCCTTCTCCCATGTGGAAGGCTCTTGCTGACTAGAGTTAGATATTTATCTTCCCCCAATTAAGTTACGCTCTAGTAAAACCCCAGAATGTTTTAGGCTTTGGCAAAATAGTTTCTCCTGAGGGAGTGTCTTGTTAAGAAGAACAGAGCACTCTGGCGAATTTCAAAATGGTTTCTTTTTCTCTCTTTCTGCTGGAAGTATGAGGAGATTTTTCTTGATACTCACTGTGAGGACCTGGTGGAGCCCCTGGAGGTAAAAGTAACAAAAATTGTGGGACCCCTCAGATGACTGGGTCCCCCTGGAGTTCTCAACCCTCAAGCTTGTCCACATTGAGCCTCCGGCAATTTGTCAGTTATTTTGGGTGGGCCAAAAGGTTCTTTCGCTTTTTTCCATAAGATGGCTCTAGTAGCACTTAGTTGTCTTTAGCGTCATTCGAAACAATTTTGTTAGATTATTTGTGACAGCTGTCATATCAGCTTGCGTTTAAAAAAAGACTTATCAAAATTGGTGAATTTTTGTGTAGCCATTTTAATATTGAAGATGGAAGGAAAAAAGCAGCATTTTCGGCTTATTATGCTTTATTATTTCAAGAAAGGTAAAAACAGAACTGAAACGCACAAAAAGATTTGTGCGGTGTATGGAGAACGTGCTGCGAATAATCGAACGTGTCAAAAGTGGTTTGCGAAGTTTCGTGCTGGAGATTTCTCACTGGACGATGCTCCACAGTTGGGTAGACCAGTTTAGGTTGATAGTGATCAAATCGAAACAATAACTGACCACAATCAACGTTATAGCAGATGGGAGATAGCCGACATATTCATAATATCCAAACCAAGCGTTGAAAATCATTTGCACCAGCTTGGTTATGTGAATCGCTTTGATGTTTGGGTTCCACATAAGTTAAGCAAAAAAAACCTTCTTGACCATATTTCAGCATGCGATTCTCTACTGAAACGTAATGAAAACAAATTCTGTTTTTAAAACAAATTGTGATGGGCAATGAAAAGTGGATACTGTACAATAATGTGGAACAGAAGAGATTGTGGGGCAAGTGAAATGAACCACCACCAACCACACCAAAGGCCAGTCTTCATCCAAAGAAGGTGGATGTTGTGTATATGGTGGGGTTGGAAGGGACTCCTCTATTATGAGCTCCTTCTGGAAAACCAAACGCTTAATTCCAACAAGTACTGCTCCCAATTAGACCAACTGAAAGCAGCACTCGATGAAAAGCGTCCAGAATTAGTCAACAGAAAACACATAATCTTCCATCAGGATAATGCAAGACCGCATGTTTCTTTGATGACCAGGCAAAAACTATTACAGCTTGGATGGGAAGTTCTGATTCATCCACTGTATTCACCAGATATTGCACCTTTGGATTTCCATTTATTTCAGTCTTTACAAAATTCTCTTAATGGAAAAAATTTCAGTTCCCTGGAAGACTGTAAGAGGCACCTGGAAGAGTTCTTTGCTCAAAAAGATAAAAAGTTTTCGGAAGACAGAGTTATGAAGTTGCCTGGAAAATGGAAGAAGGTAGTGAAACAAAAGGGTGAATACGTTGTTCAATAAAGTTCTTGGTGGAAATGAAAAATGTGTCTTTTATTTTTACTTAAAAAACCAAAAGCACTTCGGTTTTGGCCCACCCAATAGTTCAGGTTTTCCACCTGACACTGGTTTCCATGGAGGTTTCTGCCCGTAGGTTTCTACACTGGTAAGTTGAGATTCTTTGTATCTTTCTGTCTGTCTCTCCAATTTGGGGGGCAGCAGTTTGCCCTGTGATCTCAATTATCTGACAGATCTAAGAAGAGTTGCTGATTTTTCAGTTTATTCAAATTCTACTTGTTTAAGATAAATGGACTCTTTTACACTCCTTACATGCTGGACTGGAAACTGGAAGTTCCCCTTCGTTGGGTGTACGTGGGGCACTTTTTCCAAATCAGAATTTCTTTTATGTTCTTTGTTCAACTTATAAAATGGGGGAAACAGTTGGGGTAGAAAATGTTATTAATCATTAAAAATAAATAAAAGCATTTAAAGAATTGCACTGAGTTGGTGCTTAACTCCAGCTGTAGAAATATTGGGCACAGAGAAGATCTTCTAGAGGTTTAAATTCTACAATAATATATATGAGCAGTGGACTTACAAAATATTCCAACTAATGTTTGCATAGCATTTGTCCCTGGTTTAATTGAGAGATTTATTGATCATAAACACAGGCTATTTGTTATCCCCATAATATGGATGAGAAACCCTGGGCATAGGAAAATTTAGTAACCATCCAAGGTCACCCTCTGATCACCTGGTGTACACTATAATAAGTCTGAAAATCTAAATTTATTAATATTTTTGGCTCCTCCATGAAAATGGGCTTAGAAATATTCCTTATTTGATTGCTTCCCCACAGAATTTATCTCCTATCGATAGGTGCAAGATGAGTTAGGGAGCATGGAGGTAAAGTTAATTTTCTTGCATCTCAGGCATATTACTCATATATTTCTAGATTCAAAAACACGACCAACATTGGCAATCCCCCAACTACCATATTTATCAACATACTCATTCAGGGGATGCAAATAAATGTTTCAAATACATAACTAAGTTCCATAATATAGGGCAAATTATTGTAATTATTTCATAAAGAGTAATTTGAATGAATAAACATATATCTATGTCTATGCCTGTATCTATCTATATCCATTCTAAAACTTTACATTAAAACATTAAATATCACATTAAAACATGCCCTAAAGGAGGGCAAAGATCCAAAGCATTTTGAGAACCTGATAATTCTCCTATTGAATTATGAAAGAGAAACAGGCCCCATAAGTGACATTTCTCATTGATAATTTTTTAAAAAGAGTACACAAAATTGAGCCTCCTCCTTTTGTTGCTAAGTGTTTTATTTAACTCACTCCTCCTCCTATCATGAAAATAGAGTCAGTTCATAACACAGGGAAGAGAAGAGGTGTTGAGAATCAATCATTTAGCTTGTTGCCAAAATATAAAGTCACCACTGGGAGAAATATGATTCCTTACTCAAAAATGCTTGCTTTACACCACATTAGATATTCTCTAATTGTTGACATTACACAGATATCAATCTTGAAAATGCTATGGGAGAATACCAATGGACCTAGATACTACAGTGGAAAGACAAGCCAAGAGCTCCAAAATGATGGTTTAACATAAGAATATCTGACTTTAAAGGGACAGACATAACCTTAACATACATACAGTTTTTAAGTACTCATCTTCCTTTATTTCAATTGCCTTTGCATCAATGTGTCTTTCTCCCTGTGAGCATTTTTCATGGCTTGGATCATGGCTTGTTTATCTTTGAACCCCCAATTCCAACAAATTGTTTGCCTTCAAATTTGTAATCACAAAAAATGTACTAAATGAGTAAATGAAGGAATACCTGCATTTGTAAGTCTAAGAAGTATTTCTTCTTCTTTCTCTGGTAAAAATGATTAAACATCTCTTAATAGTTTTCAGAATTTCTTATTCTTTTACCGTGTATAGAAGAGTTGCTATCCTCATTTATGAATGGAAATATCATACATAATTCATAAAATGTAACCACTTAAACTTATTTTAGACCAATAAAACATGCTAGGAAGAAAGCATGGTGTTGGAGAAAAGGAAAAAATATTGTTGAGGTTTGATATAGAAGTTGCTTTTTTCCCCAAGCACAGTTACATGAATCCATGAATTTACTATTGCTTTCTACTCTCAAGGAAACACAAATTAGTTAAGGATAATAAAACCGACACTCAGCTTCATGTTTGTGGGTTGACTTGCTACATGAAATCAGAATGTATTTTCTGTGGCATAATATTTTTATAGTGAAGCAGCCAAAATACCACAAACGCATAGCACGAGCAAGGAGCATTCTGGTCCTTCCAGGCATTTCTGTGGCTTGGTGTTGATAAATGCAGGTGAGATATGGGTTGCAGTCAGGATCAAATTACAACAAACAGTGACTTTTCCAAAAATATGAGTTGCTAAAACAACTTCCCTATTACCTTGGGAGAGGATGCCTCTCCATCAGCAAGCTGGGACTTTAGAGCAAGTTCTCACAGTTGGATCTTTTGAGTGAGCAAAAATTCAGGCCCAGAAAAATAAAAACAATAATAAAAGACACTTCGCTCACATTTCCACAATCGCCTTGTGTGGCAAACACAGATGTAGAGTGTGACTTTCTTTTCTCTTTCCTTCTTCTCATTTCCTAATTGTATATTTTTGCCTGCTATTGAATTTAAAAGGGTAAGGTGATTGATTTCTTAATTTGAGAAATGATCAAAAAGTAATGAGTCTAGGGCTTCACTGGTGGCGCAGTGGTTGAGAGTCCGCCTGCCGATGCAGGGGACATGGGTTCG
>NC_041223.1:36016393-36044873 GCF_002837175.3 Physeter macrocephalus | reverse complement strand
GCTGCGGAGCGGCTGGGCCCGTGAGCCATGGCCGCTGAGCCTGTGCGTCCGGAGCCTTATCTCCGCAACGGGAGAGGTCACAGCAGTGAGAGGCCCACGTACCGCAAAAAAAAAAAAAAAAAAAAAAAAAAAGTAATGAGTCTAGTTTATGCGTTTATCTTATAGAATCATTCTCACTACCTTTCTAGGCCCACCTAAAAAGTATTTTTATCACTTAGTTGATTCCCTAATATATAAATCATCATTTATAAGCATGCAACTTGTCCACAGGGTTCTTTCCTTTGTATTTTTTCCCACTAATTTCTTCTTAATTTGGTTACATCAGATAACAGCATAATGTACCTTGGAAAACACAGTGTGTGGCACATAAGATATGCTCAATACCTTGTGGTTATTAATAGGCCATCTAAAGTAAGATACTTCTAAAGATTAAGAAAAAGCAGAGCCTCTGATTTTTTATACTCATATGATTTTAATTTGTTATTCTATAATAAATGTGAAATATATTCTATAGTTAGTTATCTAATGCTATTACTGTATTCACACTACATTTTCACTTATTCTTTGTGATTGATAGTCTAAGGTAAAACTTGTGTTTTGAGATAATGTGGCTTTTCTGAAGTTGATAAGCCTTAACGCCATTTCTCATGTGGATCAATTTCTCAGTATTTTCAAGAATATATCTTGAGAATAAGTATTTATGTGGCTCTTGACATAACAACTATGGCTCTCGTTTCATTTCAAACAGTCAACCAAGTAGTATGGGGTCCACACATCTGGATCCACACAAATTTAAACAGTGTTGTACCATAGTTCTACTTTATATGAAAACCACTTTAACACAGTGCTGAAAACAATACTAAAACTTTTAGATTATTCTCACAGAATGAAGCTCTCAACACATCATCCATCATTTTCCTTTGTTTCACTTCCCTGTGACATCCCTTCATACTACTCTCAACAAACTCCCTGTGGATATTTTGACCTTAAGACAACTGCCACCATTCTTATAGCTACACAAAAAGACATTTATTACAATCAGATCAATGCAGAACTGATGCAGTTAAACCATTTTCAAATTAGTTCCCTCTCCAATTAATCTCTGATGAGTGCTTTCCACTACCTCAAAGGTTCCAACCAACTGATGTTTTGTTTTCATTTTGACAAAGACAAATTGAATTTCTCATTGCCCAGGAATACACTTGCAATGATTACAATTATTCGTACTTGCATTGGTAAAAATTTCATTCCTCCAGAACATTTAGTAATAGAGAACCACTCATGTTGGAAACAGTAGAAGGGCAGTTACCACGTAATCTAATTTCAGCCTTTGTATTGATTATTTCCATTAGCAATGTAGAAAATAGTATAAGTTGATTGTAATCAAGGTGAAAATGTGAATCAAATGGGACAGGATAGATATTAGGCAATGAAACAGCTTTCAAACTTCTACACAACTTACGTGGCCCTGTGAAGTCTGATAGATACTAATGATTCGTTGCCCCCGATAATGGAACCAAGCGCTGGGTTCTGAAGTTAGGAAGCACTCTGGGTGGCTCAGACATAGTTCTGACAATGCCAAAACAAGCTTGGAAAAGGAAACAGTAAGTCTAACCATTGATTTGGCAGCATAAAAACCCAACGAATATGTTAATCGATGTTTGTTTTAATATTGAACATAGTCAATTCCTTTTTATGTAAATCCAACCCATTAAAGAAGACACCCTCTGAAGGAGAACAGTTGAGCAATAGAGGTCAAGTGTGAACTGAGCCATTCTTCCTTAGAAGTAACAAGAGGCTGAACTTTTTTGATAAGTTTTCAAAATGAGATGGAAGGGAGAAGTGTATGAAAACTATGCTTCTCTTTAGGTTGTATATGCCAGCATTATTTAGCATTTGCAGAGTAAGAAAAATTTTCCTCACAAAATTTTGGTGCTCAAAGGCTGTAAAATATGAAGGTTATTAGCTAAGCATTTGCAAAAGACCTTTGAAATATTAAAATCTTAACATTTTATTTCAACAGTGAGGGTCCCTGTAGTTGTGAAGTGTTATGCACTGAGATTCCAATCTTTGGTTTTGGGAATTTGTCTGCATTAAAATATATTTCGAATGAATTTTATTTTTCTCTTAAAACTTTCTCTGGTTTATAGTTGCTAACATGTTGCAAGACGTATAAATTCAGTTGATATAACAAAGATGTGTATAGGTACCCTGCTAATTCCTAAGCATATCCTTCATACTCAAAAGAAACAAAAAAAACACATTATGCTTGATACCTGACAGGGTATAGCTCATTCTACTGTGAGTTCTACTAATCAACGTCTCCTGATAAAACAAGATGAAAGTCATATATTGGAAAATACAAGTCAAGGCTAATAGTGCTTTCACTTAACTAGGAATGAAGTGGAACATAATTATGATAATAATAATGACAATAACAACTTATATTGAGAACACACATAGTACCTGGTTCACAATATGGCAATTTGGATATTCTCTTTTATTTAAACATTAAGCAGATCATAAGGTCAGTATTATCATTCCCTTTTTTTTTTTTTTTTTTTTTTTTTTGGGGTATGGGGGCCCCCTCACTGTTGTGGCCTCTCCCATTGAGGAGCACAGGCTCCGGACGCGCAGGCTCAGCGGCCATGGCTCACGGGCCCAGCCGCTCCGCGGCACGTGGGATCTTCCCGGACCGGGGCACGAACCCGTGTCCCCTGCATCGGCGGGCGGACTCTCAACCACTGCGCCACCAGGGAAGTCCTATCATTCCCATTTTATAGATAAGGAAACTTAACTAGCCCATCCTAAAATAATCACATAGGTGGTTAATGTGAAACTGAAACTCAAATCCAGATCTGACTGTACTAAAAGTCTATTCTCTTTTCACTCAGCAACCTTGCCTAAAAAACTAATAATAAAGTGAAACACCAGGGCTAAGGAGAGAATATGATATCTCACGTCAAGCCTATGTGCTTTCATGCTTTGAGGTCTTACTCCCCCATCCCCACCCCACTGAAAACCCAGCAGTTATAAAAAAGAAGTTTCAGAGAAAACAATTAAATGATAGAGCCAAATTAAAGAAAATTGAGACAGAGCTCTCTGTGGACCTGAAGTGGAAGAGAAACCACCGTGGACTGGTGAGTGTGTGTGTGTGTGTGTGTGTGTGTGTGTGTGTGTGTGTGTACAGGGCGGAATGGCAGCGGGGAGCATGGCTGTCATTTGTCTGTTTGCACTCAAATCCATTCCCTGCCTTCTCCTGTCTATACTGCAGGTAGCCTCATTTCCCAGGCCCCCTTGACAGCTGGCTTTGGCAAGGTTGGGTCAATGAGAAGCAGTGGCAAGAAATTAATGAGCAGGAGAAAAGAACATCTATGTTACCTTGCTCCCCCTCTCTGCCTCACTGGCATCGGGCTGTGACTGTGTCCCTCTAGCGGATTCCACTCCTTCCAGACCCATTTCCTCCATGGTCCCACCTCTCCCAGGATGGTTTTTGTTTTGGCCAGTGGTGTTGGTGGTTAGTCTCTGATAACAGCAACTTGTCCTCAAGTCTCTCCAGTCATAGGGACAGTGTCATCTTCTCACTGTTGATAATCTCTAGGATGACTTACTGTCCCCTGTTTGTCTTTTCAACTCACTGTGTAAACAATTATCTGAATTAAATACCCTTTCTGAAATAACTGGAGTGATTTCTGTTTTCTAGACTCTGACTGATAGTATGAGGTTGTTGAGTTTGGTGGGGAGAATAAAAGCTAAAGTCATATGTCCATTGGTTTATGAGTTCAGAAACCATGGAAAATTTAAGTCCTACATATTACGCAGATAATAGTATTGTATATTCAGTGGGGAGATTGAAGAGACTCTGTAGGGAGCTGACTTGGGGAACACATTAGCAAAATCCCTAATCAGTCATGATATGGGAACCCAGAGCCAACGATATAAGACATGGTGCTTGAGCGAAGGAGCCAAGATGGAGGAGGGACTAAGCAGAGGAAGCTGTAAGCCCACATGGGGTTAAACAGAGAGAGAGACAGAGACAGAGACAGTGACAGAGAAACAAGCTTATCCAGATGACCATCAAAACTAAAATTTCAAACTATTAAAACTAAATAACCCTAAGAAAAGGTGTCTGTAATTTCAGGATGTTAATACAATATAGATAAAATGGAAAAAAAAAAAACCTCAAAGGGACTATTCTAAAATTATAAAACTAAGATCATCAAAGAGATTAAATAAAAATAAGATCAGTTAAAAAGAGAAAATTATGGGAAAAGAACAGGATTGCAAAACTAGAACTGATGGTTATGAAAAATAATCAGTAGAAACAACAGATATTATATACTTCATCTCCCCCAAATCTTGAAATATCAAAATTATTGAACATGTATTACAAAACAAATGTATTGACTCTGTTTGAGTATACTCCATTGGGTAAATCTAGACAAACTTAGCATACCGTCATGTTCTCTCCTTCTGATTATACCATACGGAAGTTCAATTCATTAAGTCACTGAAAGCAGCCAACTCATATTGGTGGAATCTCCCTCAAGTCTACTTATTTGACCAAACTAAACGTGGTATAAGTACATTTTTTAAGATTTTCAGTGGCCATGGATGGCATATCATGGCTTCTGCTCTAAAAAATGTGCAGGTGGAAATCAACTCAGCTATACTTTAAGTGGTCAACATTTGAGGATTTATTATTTATTCATATGCTGTAGAGGGTGATGGATTGATTGATTGATTGATTGATGATGCCTTAAGCGATCCTGGAACTGCCTAGGAATGCTAGTGTGGCTGGCCTCTTTGCCAAGAGGCTTGGCTAGCTATTTACACAAGAGTCCTGGTTAGGATCCTCATTTTTCACAATTAATGTATCATTTACTTCATTTAAGTAAATAAATAGAATTTCGATTGATCAGCAACACACAATACCTGGATTGCAAGCCTATGCCAGAGGATAAATCTTCAAGTATTTGTTGTCCGGTATTTGTCAAAACCAATTGAGAGAAAATATATTTGTGGAAGGAAACATTAAAGATAAATAATCCTCTAGTCTAACTGATATATATCCTTAATTCAATCTGCACCATCAGAAAGCCTTAAACACCAGGGTACACTATTATCATAGCTCTCTAGAGACCTATTTTTACTGAATTGTACTTTGGTATTGGATCCTAGACTTGTACTGAGAGCTGCAATAAGATAAACAAAATAAAAATAAACTCTTCAGTTAGGTAGGCTAAACTGCTTTAACAAATAGACCCAAACATCTATATGTACCTCAAACATAATAGAAGTTTATTTCTCATTCATATAACAGTCTAAAATGGGTGCTCCCTGTAGGTACACAATTCTCATCCATGTGATGATTTGGGAATATTTTCATGAAGCCCTAGGCCTTCATCATCATGTGTGTCAAATGGTAGAAGATGATGGAGATCCTGGAGGGGCACACCCCTTCTTAAAAGGCTTAGCCAAAAAATAGCATTCATATCTTATGCTCACTTGCCATTCACAGGAGTTCCATTCACACATGAAAGGTCACATCTCACTGAAAGGAGTATTGGGGTATATGTGGTCCCTAACTAGGCAGCATCTTCCCATTGATGATTCTACGGTGGAAAGCAGAACAGAATTCGGTGGACAGGGGCACACTCTCTGCCACGCTGTACTTGTTACGTGTAGAGGACATTGATTATGACTTGGAAAAGATAAAGGTGTAAAATTTCTTTCAAATATAAGCCAGAGTAAGCTTTTCTTTTCTTAAGAAATTGATGTACCTTTCATTTTGAATAATGTAAATCATGTAAATGTACATGACTTTGTTGGTTGGTTGTTCAATTAGTATTTTCTTAATTTTTCTCTTTTGCTTTGACCAAAGGGAATCTTAAATCAAATTGTGAATGAAATTTAATAACTGGGCAGGATACTAAGACTTGTATAAAATAAAAATTATATATTTATTATATATGAACAAGATAAAGCATTCAAAAGGACAAAATGATGTCAACATTTTGACTCCTCTTTCCAGATTCAACAACTTTTATAAGAGTCTTCAGTACACTTCCAGAGCTATTCCATGCATATTTAAGCATATGCATTTTTTCATTTTCCTAAAATGTGGTTTTCTCTGTCTATATACATATTTCTTACATGTTTCTTGTTAGCTTTATACTTCTAATTATTTTATCTTTTTATTGCTGTTGTAAATAGGGTCATGGGGCCTTTCTTTTATAACATATTCCAATTGTTTATTATATAATATGTGAATGCTACTAGTTTTTTAGCTGCTCCTTTTAGATTTTACAAGTATACTATACCATCAAATCTTCTATAATAATTACAGTGTTACTCCAACCTCAACAATGTTATTCCTATTATTTATTTATCTTATTTAGCTAATACTAGAACAATCTTAAATAATAGATATGATAGCATATTTGTCTTGTCCTAACATTACTGGGAATGTTCCTAAAGTTCCTCTTTTAGCATTTTCCCCTTAAAATAAGATTATTTTCTCTTTTATGGTAGAATTTATTTAATTTATATTCAATGAATTTAAATTTATTTTTAGTGCTATTAGTTGTCAGGTTTGGTTATAAAAGTTCAGCTAAGCTGAGTAAAACAATTCAGAAATGTATTTTCTTTTTCTATGCCATAGAGCACTTAAATAAATGAGTTTTCCACTCCATACACTAAAACATACTCTTGGCCTAATGCTTCAGCATGGAGGGGGAAGACATTAACACAATACAAATTCTTTCCTTGTTTTTATGACATTTGAACTATTTACTTGGGGGTGTGGGTTGTTTTGGAAATTTATCTTTCCTAGAAAATCTCCCATTTTGTCAAGATGTGCTAAGTTTTTGAATGAAGTTAAAAGACATTATGTGGACCTTTTAGATTCCTCCCAATCTATAGTTATTTCCCCCTTCTCAATTCTTATCTGTGTATTTGTGCTTTCTCCTCTTGTTTTTCCTTGAGTAGTTTATTTGCTTACCTAATTTTTAAGGAACTTGGTCTTGGATTTATTCAGTAGCTCTAATTTTTTTCCATTTTCTAATTTATTAATTTCTGCTTTTCTCTTGCTACTATATTCTTTCTCCTTTCCTTAAGACTATTTGTTGTTCCTTTCTACCTTCCTGGAAATGCTCAATCCACTTCTTTTTATTATTTCTTCCTTATGAATATAAATATTTAGGCTGAGATTTTTCCTAGATTCTGATATGGGTGTTTTAATTTCATTTTCTAAGTATTTTTTTATTTTGATTTTCTTTTGTTGTTTAAGGAAGAAGTTTTGTTTGGTTTTAATTTCTAAATGGAAGCATCTGTTACTTTCTTATTTGGTTATTATTTCTTCTTGTATTACATTGTGATCAGAGAATGTTGTTTGTATTATTTCTCCTGTTTTACATGTATTTAGATATTTTTAATGTCCTGTATGTAATTAAATTTTGTGAATGGTCATTGAACTTGTAAAAAAGCCACATATTTTGTTTCCAAGCTACATACAAAGTTTGTCATATCAGTTAGCACTATCATATCTTTTGTTTTGTTTTGTCTATGTCTTCAGTACCCTTAAAAATCTTTATCCACTAAATCTATCAAGGGCTAAGAGAGTGAATAAATATCAGGTATCAATGTTGTCTCTCTATTTTTGTGTGCGTTTGAGTTTGGTTTTGCTCTAAGAATGTCAATGCTACATTTTTGGCAAATAGTTATTCATGTATGTCATCTTTTCATTGCAGAGTACACTCTTTATCATCACTGAGGACTCTTCTAGGTCTTTTAGTGTTTGTGCCTGGTTTTCAACCATTTTTGATATAATGATATGTGTCCCTTTATTTTATTTTCTTTTGTCTGGTATGTTGTTATCTATCATTTAATTTTCAATCTTCCTGAGTCACTTTGAGTTAAATAAATCTCTTTTTTTTGCTGGTTTTGCTTTGTGATCCAATTTGAGAATTCTGTTCTACTAATAGATGAGTCCAATTCATTTGTACTTATTAATATGGCTTGTATGTTTATTCTCAGTCATGTCGCCACACTTTATATTATGTTTTCTGTTTTATAGTCTATTTTAACCTTCCCAATGTTTTATCGTTCTGATCAAACTGTATTTTCTTTGGCTCTGGTATTTTATTTATTTCTACTTTATTAGATGCATTGTTAAACAATGCTTAAAAATGTATTGTTCTACAAGATGGAGGAAAATAGATACTTATGTGGATAAATGTGTGCATGTAGAATATATACTTATTTATGTACATGTGTCCATTTATACATTTCTAGGTCGATCAAAAAATTTTACATTGTTCATATCACATATAGCCAGAGAGGCAATTCTACAAGAGAAAGAACACAGGAATAAGACTCAAAAGACCTGGATTCTTGTTCTGGTTCCAAATTGTACTAGCCAGAATACTCTGGGGATATTATTAATCTTCTCTATAATATTGATAATATTTCTTTTATGGTAAAAGTTCTTTAAAATATAAAGTATTTTAAAGTGTTCTTCTAGAAATACCAGCTCTCGGTCTATTTTTTAAATTTCTCGTATAATCACCCAAACAATAAAATTAAAAGTCAAAACTTTAACCTTAACATTATGAGCGAATCTGACTTGGAAATCCTCATGTACACAGATTCAGAAACATAAATAGTTGATAACCCCATTGAATGTTATCAGATCAGTAACCCTCTGCAGTAATTTTGACATTTGTCCATCAGAGGTCACCCTGACAGGGCATATAATCGGCATAAGCACTTCTGGTGACTTTTAAGTACGAGGGACAGAAGGCACCTGATGAGAGGACCACAATGAAAACACGCCCCTGCGTCTGTTATCAATGGCAGCAGGTGGCTTTGGACCTGGAAAGTAATAGGGCGGGAGTCCCTCAGTCATTTAGAATTAGTCATGAGGAGGCTACATATTCACAACATGAAAATAAAATAGCAAAACTCCTCACACAAAAAAGAAATCAGAAGATGAGCCAGAGTGTGAAATGTAATGTGAGCTTAGCTGGTGTCTGGGCTACTACGTCATCCTTCTGTTCTTTGTTATGCCTCAAATGTTGTGCCTCAAAATAGAAAACAAAGGCCACTGGCACCTCCTGTGTGACAATCTAAATCTACATTAATTTACAATCTCAGTTCCCGTGTCACCTAGGAGCCTCACGGACATAAATCATGGCTGTAATGTTACTGTAAATAACGGCTCACTGGGCTGTTGTTGATTCATTAACTTCTCACTGTTTCTAACAACACTTCATTTCATGACACAGGGGATCTCTACAGGCATAAAGAAAAAGACTCTAAGGATCTTTCACAGCTCACATCACTGTACGTTACATGTAAGGCTGTTCTTTCAGAAAAAAATTGTACACTATGGCTTTTAGAGGTAAATTAAACTAATTGGCTCTTATAACCGGAAAAGCGATTATATCTTGTAAATGAGTATGTGTACAAGACAAACATATACCTTCAAAAGCACAAGATACTTCTATAGAATTAAAAATTGAAATTCTACTAAAGAGTAGAAAGAAAGTTGCAACTGTCTACTGCCTTCTAAGTGCACTTAGATATGCTCTCTTTTGGGATCCTTACAGAAAATCTGTACAGTGTATGTTAATGTTCTTATTTCACAGGTGAGAAAACTGAGGTACAGAGAGGTTAAGCATGTTTTCTAAAGCCACTCAGCTTAGGGAATAGTAAATACAGGTATCAAACCCTGGTGTGTCTGATTCCGAAGCCCTCTTTCTTTCCAGTACACCACACTATTTCCTCTAGGGCCTATTAAATGAGGTACCCGTCTATGCAATGCAGGATATTTAAAACAGGTAATGCAGAGTCTGTAACACTAATTATTTTAAAAGTTAACTGATTAGAGTTCATGAATAAGTACAAGACAAAAGTATGAGGAGAGGTTTAAGATAGTAGTAAGGGGTTTAAATAAAATTGATTTACAAAATTCACAAAAGATTTCATTAAACATGGCATTTCAATCAGTTTTTAAAGAACTGGAAGAATTTTGTAAGGAGAATCTATATCATTAAACATACCTTATAAACTGTGAAACTGTATGCTCTGTTTACTTGGTTTTTGTAGACATGTGGCAAACAATTTCCATTTTACCTGGTGTGTTTGTGAAAGAAGTTAAGCCTTTGGCAGATAAGAGATTCTTGAAGGTAAGACTTACTAAATCTACACTGAGAATGTGCCTGGAAAAAATTTGCAGGCATTTTTCTAAAAATCTAGATTATCATATTTGTACCTTAGCCAAATTTAAAGTAATGAATCTGTTCTTGTTTATAAATGAACACTCCAAAAGTTTCAACAAACCACCATCCACAAAGAAGAATTTAGCATCAAGGTATGCCAATTAAAGCTCTGAGGTATATATTACAACGTGTATATATTTAACACCTGGATAACTTGTTGACATGAGTTGTTGGGAAATGTCTCCAGCAGTCTGAAATTCAGCTGTGTCAAGGTTCTGGGGTTAAAATTGGACTCAAAAGACCTCAACAAACCTGGTGATCTTTAGGACAGTGGGCCAAATTCTTACACACAACTGCTACTGACATCAGGGAAAGGGATCAGACTTCAGTGAAAGATGACCTTGAGTGATTTGGAGTAGCACTTGTCTTCAAATCTACTATTTAATTCACTTAAGGCTAACTGAGCCCGTGTAAGAAGGCAAAAGTTGTGTTTCAGCACCATGAATGAATAATATTTTTTTGCATCTATAGAAATCCCCCAACAAAAACATGCATAAATGGAGGTACAGTCATCTGCTTGATTTCTTCTCATGACAATGACCACAGCACTCTCCAAGGAAGTCCATAACAAGGTGGGATACTTCTGCTTGCTGGAGAATGATTTCTTCTTTTTAACTTTTTTTAAAATCAAAATTTCTTACCTGCTTTAGGTTTAGGCTAAACTATATTTTCACTTTTTCTCAGAGTAGCTTTGTTTTTTGTTTAGTTTGTAATTTATATTCCTCATGTGTTACATGTTTTTATAAATCTCTTTTTCATTGATGTAACAGTGACATGTCCTCTTTCTCAACTGCAAAAGAAGATAGCCAGGTTTTCAATGGGATAGGAAAACATTTACTTACTGCTTGTTTCTTTGTTTCTCTATTTCAATCACTTTCACATATGCTGGCAGCTAAACACAATGGTAGCTGAAAGTGGCATTTAGTGTTTCAAAGCACACTGGAAAGGTGACGTCCATCTCTGTAGGAATCAGGAAGCTCCACTATGAGGATCTAGGAACAGTGGGTGTGCATCGGAAGTTCCTGGCCAAGTTCACATCTACAATCATCCTGCTTCCTTTAGAAATCTTCACTCTTGTTCTTCTCTCCCCATCCTTGATGCTCCAAACAGACAGAACTGCCCTCACTTCCTATCTATCACATCCATTCTCACTTTTAATCCTTTTTATGTGCCTTTACTCAGATACCATCTATTGTAAATGACTAACAAGGCTCAGTTAGAAGACCTTTATATCAATATAGCTCATTTCCTATCCTTACTGAGCACTTACATTGCAAATGCCTGCTTACTTGTCTGAATCTCATCCCTTATTGAAAGCTCACTGAGAAGGACATACTTTGTTGGTCTTGTTCACAATTATATATCTCACAGTGTCTGGCACATGGTAGGCATTCAGTAAATATCTACTCAATGAATAAATGAGTGAATGAATGAATGAATGACTTTCATACCTGTATGAGGAACACTAGAGTAATACTTGCTGACTTTATACATAATTGATATTATTGCCCAAATCTAATGTTATTGACAGTATTACAACTTTTCAATAAGCTAGATAATAGATCTAAGCAATCTGGGCATAGGTGGAATTTCCTATACAGCCAGAATTTTAAAAATCAGCTTTCTTGATATTTCTGGATTTATCTAATTATTCTAGAGTCCATCTGGTCTAGTCTTTCTTAAGTTATTAAACATTCCAGAGAAGTTCAACAGGAGATGAAGTCCACTGAGCATTCATGCTGATTCCTTACCCTGGCCTGAAGAGCTGGATAGAAAAGTGACAGCTTTAGGACCACACACCTGAGATAGTATTCTTTCTCAATACTCACCTGTAACTCCACCTAGCCAGAATGTGTGTGACTGCTTCTCATTGATAGAGTTATGCCAGGCATCCAGCCATATAGATCACTTTTAAAAGCTCCAGTGCACTCCTTGCTAAATACTGATGGATTGAATGAGACATCTTTAACCTTTACTCTGCTTTCTACTTTCTGACATCTGTTAATGACACATTCACAAATTTAATGCAATTTCAACTCTGAGATAGACTGGAATGCAGACTATTTTGGGATCTTGGGGCTAGGGAAGGGGAAGAAACAAAATGTTGGAGTTAAAAAAAAAAAAAGGATTGTGAATGGAAAGGGACCAGGACGGCAGGGGAGTAAGGTTGTCACGTATAATGAAGATTTAGTGCTTCAGCAATAAATCTAATTCAGCTAGAAGAGCACGCTGCCAAAACACCGTGCAAGAAATACCCCCAAGGTATCCAAAGGGGTCTCTTTAAACCCTGTTCACTTCACATTGCATATTTGAACACAGACAGTTGCAGTTCAGAGAGCACACATCTGGGTCACTGTGCAAATCCCCACTCTCCTTTAAAAAAATAAAATACACGCACTCCACCTACTCTAGACTTATTCTACTGCTGAATCTGCCAAGGAAAACTAATTCATTTTGAAATACAAAAGCCAAAACACAAAGTGGAACGAACCCGCACAGAGTCATGCTCTGCTACTTTATGTATCCAAAGAAAGAAAAGTATTCAAAGCCCCAGTTCTCAGATTACTACTCCATCAGGCAACTGTACCTAAGATTTTTTTTTATTATCCTTGTTTTCTGCGATGAGGACCAGAAGTCTCCAAGAAATCATGAGCTTTAACAAAGCAATATCCAGCACCATTCACTTCTCTTGCATTTAATGTAGAATTAAGCGCCATACTCACAGTTTGACATGGTATGCTTTTTGTACATTTTTTGGTTAATCGTGATAATTTAAGGAGAAAGGCTTTGTAAACTTTAAAATGCTATCTCTAAAGAGAAAGATTTTATAATTATAAATAGCTGTCCTCTCATTTTTATTTTACACCTTGATATTTCACTATAGAAAAGCAAATATGTGTAATTGTCTCATTATTTGGATTCTGAAGACCAATTCTTTATATTGAAGTTGCTGTATGGAAAAAATGTCCTCTGAGCTTTCCAAAATCATTCAATTAAAAAAGAAATAGTATCTAAGTAGGTGCTTACTAAGAGAGTTCCATCACAATCATTATAGTAATAGAGAAAACCAAGGTAAAACAACTCAATTTTTGCTTCTAGTAGGGGTGATCCAGGCAATCTTCAATAAACTATTCTCCCTTCAACGTTTATTTCAGATGGCTAATACAAACATCAAAACAATAGGCTAAGAAGAGAAAAGACCCCCCACCCTCATTTATCTTATTTTTATTTTATTTAAGATCATGTTTTATTGTGAGAGGTCAAGATAATCAAGAAGTCTAAATTATGGTCCCCACCCTCAAGTTGCAGTCTATCTAGTTGGGAGACAGGTATAAGCACTTGATGAGTTAAATAGCAATACATCTTAGATGTAGCAGCCAACAATGTAGAGATATCACAAAAGAAATTCAGACAATAATTACTGAAATGGCAGATCATTGTAAACCACAGTGGTTTACACAGTTTCTCTGTGAAATACTGCTGATTCTACAACTTGCACAGAACTGTTCAAACTATTTGATTGATGCAGTTGATGTGAAAAAATGTCCTAAACAATTCTATAATGACTCTACAAATATTTATATATGTAATGAGAACTTGAATCAATAGAAGTGTTGTTGATAGTAACAATACTATCGCTAAAAAAATGGAGTTTACAAAATCTTTTTTACCTACTTTATTGCATTTTATCCCTCCCTATAAAGCATCAAGTATCCTTATTTGATGAAAGCTAAGGTTGGGAGAAAATGAAGAGACTGCCTAAATTTACATTAGTTCATGGTGGTTTTGATTCAATTTTAATCTTTTGATTACTAGTTAAATGTCATTTCCTCTATAGAATTATAAAAATTATCATAAGGAAAACAATATTTATATGACTCAATGACATTTTAAGCTTGATGATAACTAAGGACTGACCATATAATTTCTGAATTGTAATAATTAACATTTACAGGGTACTAAGTTAGAGCTAAGAATATTTACATATACTACCTCATTAAATCCTTAGAGTAATTTTCTGTTTGGGACACTTTTATTATTCCCATTTAGCATATGGAAAAACTGAGTTAGAGTCAAAATTCTAACCCTGGCCTATGCAGGGTCTAGAGGTTTCCTCCATGGTCACCTATGCACAATCTTGGCATGTTGGTTTATATTAATAGGAAAAGGCTCTTCATAGCAAAAAATGTTTCTTTAGCAGCTGTACATTGGATTGAATTTGAACCCACAACATCATAATTATGCTGAATAACTTGATGGCTTACCACACTTCGGAAGTTAGCCTATAATCACTTTATATTCAACCTCAGAATAAAAGAAATCATGTTAATATAAAATATTGGAAAAGCTTTAGAAAAAAATATTTCAGTTACGCATAGAGTTCACAGGTATATTCAATCTCTAAGTTAGGTGAAGCAAAGCTAGAATGGCATCTAGTAAGATAAGACAAAATAAGCCTCCAGGTATTAAACAATTTTATGACTGTTGGAGAATACTTTCTAATTCTATCAGCTGTGAATTTCTAGTATCAATCCAAATGTTTTTAAAATGTCAGGAACCATATTTAAAATTTTTCTCAGTTCAATTAAAATGAAGTTAACTATGGAAAACATGTGCTTTTCCTATACTTCTAACAAATATTACTATGTTTAATTAATGATTATCAGATTTACAGTTGGTAAAATAAGCAAGCAATCAATGTACACCTAAAAGAGAATTCCGGTCCCAGATTCCATATATTCTAAACTGTAGCTTTCTTTGCCCTAGAGAGTTTTCAATTAGCTTCAAAATAACTAAAAATATTCCTTAGTTATAATAGAGGTCTATGAGCCAAAAGTTCTTTGAAACCACACAGATCCTTAGTTGTACTAGTAGAAATTCTTATTCAGTAGTTTTGTGGTGGCACTAGAGTATTCAGATTTTTTAAAGTTTTCTCTTATTTAATAATCCAGCATCAATGAGGGGATCTGCATCTGGAAACTCTTGGGATAGAACATTTCATTACCTGACCATACTGATGCACCAGGTGTTATATGTATAGTGAAAATAAATTTAATATGAACAGTTTAGAGATAGCATTTTATGGTGGGTTAGTTTATGGAAAAAGTGGCATAAATCAGATCTAATCTTAATATGGTAAATTTTGGGATTATTATTACATTCCTGATCTTCCACTCAGTATTAACAGAATTGACCACAAACACCACATTAATTCAACTACAATGTAATTGTCTCTATACTGTAAAAAATATTTTTTGCCTCACTTTTTTTTTGCGGTACGCGGGCCTCTCACTGTTGTGGCCTCTCCCGTTGCGGAGCAGAGGATCCGGACGCGCAGGCTCAGTGGCCATGGCTCACGGGCCGGGCCGCTCCGCGGCATGTGGGATCCTCCCGGACCGGGGCACGAACCCGTGCCCCCCGCATCGGCAGGTGAACTCCCAACCACTGCGCCACCAGGGAAGCCCCTTGCCTCACTTTTAATTATTTTACTAGTAATCAATATAGCATAACAGGCACAGATAAAAACATAAATGAATCAAAGTAATATATAAAGAGAGAAAATTAGGCCTTAAATAACTAAACCAAGAAGTTTAGACTTAAATGTAACTAGTAAAGATTCAACGCAATATATATTTTTGAGCCTAAAGCACCCAGTATTCCCAGGCAGTCTCCCATCCAAGTACTAACCAGTCATTGCAATATTTTAAACAGGGAACTAACATGATTGAACTTGCGTTTTAGAAAAGCACTCAAGAGGCAATTGTGGAGGATGGACTTGCAGAGGAAGAGATTAGCAGCAATAGGAACAGTTAAGAAGTAACGTGATGAGAGTTGAAAACCATGGCAGTGTACATAGAGAGGCAAAGAATAATAATAACTAACATTTAAATAATGCTTACTCTGTGCCAGACCACATCCTAAGCAATTTACACATATTAACTCATTTAATCTTCACTACCCTATGAAATAGTGTTATCAATTGGCCTCTTTGGGGTAATAGCCCAAAACATAGTGCTTTAAAATAACAACCATTTGTTTAGCACAACAGTCCATAGGTTGGCAGTTCTTCTGATCTTGGCTAGCATCACACATTCTCTGTGGTCAATGTCCAGTTTGGCTGAGGTCTGGCTGGTCTAAGATGGCTTCATTTGGGAAGGTTTCTCTCTGAACCACATGGTCTCTCCTTCCTCAGAAAGTTGGCTCCAATTTTGAGAGAACATCAGTATTCAAGGCCTTTTAAGACCTAGGTTTAGAATTTACACACTATCATACCTTCTTTATTCTATTGATCAAAGCAGTTCACAGTCCAGCCCTGATTCAAAGGTGGAAAAATTAACTATCTTTTTAAATTTTTTATATTAAATGTAGTTGGCATACAACATTATGTTAGTTTCAGGTTTACTACTCAATGATTTGACATTTATATACATTATGAAATGATTACTATAATAAATCTAGTAACCATCTGCCTCAAATAATAAGTTTTCTTTGCTGTGCAAAGAATCTGTAGTTTGATGTATCCCATTTGTTCATTTTTGCTTTTGTTTCCCGTGTCTGAGGAGACATATCCAAAAACAATTGCTAAGACTGATGTCAAAGAACATACTGCCTATATTTTCTCCTAGGAGTTTTATGGTTGTAGGTCTTACGTTTAAGTCTTTAATCTATTTTGACTCAAATTTTGTATACAATGTGAGAAAGTAGTCCTGTCTGATACTTTTGCATGTAGCTGTCCAGTTTTCCCAACACCATTTATTGAAGAGACTGTCTTTTCTCCATTGCATATTCCTGCTACTTTTGTCATAGATTAATTGACCATATAAGTGTGGGTTTCTTTCTGGGTTCTCTATTCTGTTTCATGGATTTATGTGTATGTTTTTGTGCCAGTACTATACTGTTTCAAATACTGTAGCTTTGTAATATAGTCTGAAATCAGGCTGTGTGATACATATACCTCTGTTCTTCTTTCTCAAACTTATTTTGGCTATTTGGGGTCTTTTGTGTTTCACAAATTTTATTTATTTTGTAATTAATTTTTATTGAAGTGTAGTTGATTTACAATGCTGTTATTTTATGCTGTACAACAAAGTGAATCAGTTATACATATACATATATCCACTCTTTTGTAGATTCTTTTCCCATGTAGGACATTACAGAGTATTGAGTAGAGTTCCCTGTGTTATACAGTAGATTCTTATTAGTTATCTATTTTATATATAGTAGTGTGTATATGTCAATCCCAATCTCCCAATTTATCCCTCCCCCCCTTTCCCCCTTGGTAAACATAAGTTTGTTTTCTACATCTGTGACTCTATTTCTGTCTTGTAAATAGGTTCTTTTGTACCATTTTTTTAGATTCCACATATAAGTGATTATCATATGATATTTGTCTTTGTCTGACTCTTCACTCAGTATGACAATCTCTAGGCCCATCCATGTCACTGCAAATGGCATTATTTGATTCTTTTTTATGGCTGAGTAATATTCTATTGTATATAAATTTTAGAATTATTTGTTCTAGGTCTGTGAAAAATGCCATTGGTATTTTGATAGGGATTGCATTGAATCTGTAGATTGCTTTGGGTAGTATGGTCATTTTAACAATATAAATGCTTCCAATCTATGAGCATTGTATATCTTTTCATTTGTTTGTGTTGTCTTCAATTTCTTTCATCATTGTCTTGTAATTTTACAAGTACAAGTCTTTTACCTCGTTGGCTAGGTTTATTCTAAGGTATTTTATTCTATTTGATGCAGTTGTATATGTGATTGTTTCTTAATTTCTCTTTCTGATAGTTTGTTAGTGTATAGAAATGCAACAAATATCTGCATACTAACTTTTTATCTTGCAACTTTACTGAATTCATTTATTAGTTCTAATAGATTTTTGGTGGTGTCTTTTGGATTTTCTATATACAGTGTCATGTCATATGCAAAAATGACAGTTTTACTTCTTCTTTTCCAATTTGGATTCCTTTTATTTTCTTTTTCTTGTCTGATTGCTGTTGCTAAGACTTCCAATACTATATTGAATAAAAGTGGTAAGAGTGGGCATCCTTGTCTTGTTCCTGATCTTAGAGGAAATTCTTTCAGCTCTTCACCATTGAGTATGGTGCTGACTGTAGGTTATCATTTATGACCTTTATTATGTTGAGGTATGTTCCTCTATACCACTTTGTTGAGAATTTTAATCATAAACGAATGTTGAATTTTGTCAAAAGCTTTTTTTGCACCTATTGAGACATTCATTATTTTTATTCTTCAATTTGTTCATGTAATATATAGCATTGATTGATTTGTGAATACTGAACCATCCTTGCATCTCTGGGATAAATTGCTCTTGATTATGGTGTATGACCTTTTTAATGCATTGTTGAATTTGGTTTGCTAACATTTTGTTGAGGATTTTTGCATCTATGTCCATCAGTGATACAGTGATATTGGCTTGTAATCTTTTTTTCCTGTGGCATCCTTGTCTGGTTTTGTTATCAGGGTAAGGCTGGCTTTGTAGAATGAGTTTGGAAACATTCCCCCCTCTTCATTTCTTTCTTTGGATGGGGGGAATAGTTTGAGAAGAATTTTTCTTTAAATGTTTGGTAGAATTCACCTGTGAAACCACTGGTCCTGAACTTTATTTGTTGGGAGTTTTTTATTATTATTACTGATTCAAATTCATTGTTGATTATCAGTCTGTTCATATTTTCTATTTCTTACTGATTCAATCATAGAAAACTGTACATTGCTAGGAAATTATGTATTTTTTCTAGGTTGTCCATTTTATTGCCATATAATCATTCATAGCAATCGCTTATGATCCTTTGTATTTCTGTGGTGTCAGTTGTAATTTCTCCTCTTTTGTTTGTAACTTTATTTGGGCCCTCTTTTTTTTTTTTTTTTTTTTGATGAGTCTGGCTAAAGGTTTATCAATTTTGTTTATCTTTTCAATGAACAAGCTCTTAGTTTCACTGATCTTTTCTATTATTTTTTAGTCTCTATTTCATTTACTTCTGCTTTGATCTTTATTATTTCTTTCCTCTTACTAATATTGTTCTTCTTTTTCTAGTTCCTTTAGGTGTAATATTAGATTGTTTACTTGACATTTTTCTTGTTTCCTAAGGTAGGCTTTTATCACTATAAACTTCCCTCCTAGAATACTTTTGCTGTGTCTCATGGATTTTGGGTTGTTGTGTTTCCATTTTCATTGGTCCAGGTATTTTTTATTTCCTCTTTGATTTCTTCAGAGACCCATTGGTTGTTTAGTAGCATATTGCTTAGCTTCCATGTGTTAGTATTTTCACAATTTTTTTCTTGTAGTTGATTTCTAGTCTCATAATTTGTAATTGGAAAAGATGCTTGATATGATTTCAGTCTTCTTAAATTTATTGAGACTTCTTTTGTGGTCTAGCATGTGATCTATTCTGGAGAATATTCCTTGTTCACTTGAAAAGAATATGTATTCTGGGCTTTTGTAAGGAATGTTCTATATATATACATGTTAAGTACATCTGGTCTAATATGTCATTTATGGCTTTTGTTACCTTATTTTCTGTCTGAATGAGCTGTCCATTGAGGCAAGTGGGGTGTTAATGTCCTCTACTATTATTGTGTTATTCTCAATTTCTCCCTTTATGTTTGTCAAGACTTGCTTTATGTGTAAGTGCTCCTATGTCAGGTGCTTACATATTTATAATTGTTATATCTTCTTGTTGAATTGATTCCTTTATCATTATGTAATGTACAATTTTGTATCTTGTTACATTCTTTGTTTTAAAAAATCTATTTTGTCTGATGTAAGTATTGCTACCCCAGCTTTCATTTTTTCTTTTTTTCTTTTCTTTTTCTTTTCTTGCGGTACGCGGGCCTCTCACTGTTGTGGCCTCTCCCGTTGCAGAGCACAGGCTCCAGACATGCAGGCTCAGCAGCCATGGCTCACGGGCCCAGCCGGTCCGCGGCATGTGGGATCTTCCAGGACCGGGGCACGAACCTGTGTCCCCTGCATCGGCAGGCGGACTCTCAACCACTGTGCCACCAGGGAAGTCCCACCCCAGCTTTCTTTTGTTTCCATTTACATGGATATTTTTTCCATCTCCTCACTTTCTATCTATTTGTGTCTTTAGATCTGAAGTGAGTCTCTTATAGGCAGCATACATATGGATCATGTTTTTTAATTCATTCAGCCACTCTATGTCTTTTGATTGGAGAATTTGGTCTATTTACATTTAAAGTAATAATGGATAGGTGTATACTTATTGCCATCTTGTTAACTATTTTCAGGTTGCTTTTGTATTTCTTTTTTTTTCCCTTTTTTCTTCTTTTGAATTGATGCCTATCTTTAGTGATCTGTTTTAATTTCTGTCTTTTCTGTGTGTATCTAATTAGATTTTTGGTTTGTGGTTACCATGAAGTTTGTATATAAAGTTGATAATCTATTAATTTTGAATGCATTATAGCAACCCTGCATTTTACTCCCCCATCCATGTTTAATGTTTTTTTCACACCATATTTTACATCTTTTTGTTTTCTGTATCCCTTAACTTCTTATTGTGGGTATAGATGATTTTTTTTACTTTTGCCTTTTAACGTTCCTACCAGGTTTTTTTGTGGTTGATCTCTTACCTTTACTGTATGTTTTCTTTTAGCAATGAGAACTTTTCCTTTTGTAATTTTCATATTTCTGGTTGTGGTCTTTTCTGCTTAGAGAAGTGCCTTTAACATTTCTTGTAAAGCTGGTTTAGTACTGCCAAACTCTTTTAGCTTTTGTGTGTTTGTAAAACTTTTTCTCTCTCCTTCAAATCTGAATGATAGTCATGGTGGGTAGAGTATTCTTGGTTGTAGGTTTTTTCCTTTCATCACTTGGAATATATCATGCAACTTCCTTCTGGCCTGAAATATTTCTGCTGAAAAGTCAGCTAATGGTCTTATGAAGTTCCCAGGTATATAACTAGTTGCTTTTCTCTTCTCTTTTAATATTCACTCTTTACCTTTAATTTTTGCCATTTTAATTATAATGTGTCTTGGTGAGGACATCTTTGGGTCCATCTTGTTTGGGGATCTCTGTCCTTTCTGAAGCTGAATATCTGTTTCCTTGCCCAGGTTAGGGGAGTTTCCAGCTATTATTTCTTCAAAAAAAAAAGCTTTCTCCCCTTTCTCTCCCTTTTCTCCTTCTGGAACTCCTATAATGTGAGTGTTAGTGTGCTTGATGTTGTCCAAAAGTTCTCTTAAACTGTCCTCATTGTTTTAATTCTTTTTTTTTTTTTCTGTTCAGCTTGGATGATTTTGACTACTCTCTCTTCCAGTTTCTAGATCTATCCCTCTGTATCATCTAATCTACTGTTGATTCCTTCTAGTGTATTTTCAATTTCAGTTATTGTATTCTTCAGCTCAATTCAATTCTTCTTTATATTTTCTAACTTAAAATTCTCACTGTGTTCATCTATTCTTCTCCCAGGTTTGTTGAGCATCTTTATAATCATCGCCTTGAACTCTTTATGGGGTATACTGCTCATCTCCACTTTGTTTAGTTCTTTTTCTGAAGTTTTGTCTTGTTCCTTCATTCAGAATATATTTCTCCATCTAATCATTTTGCCTAAATCTCTGTTTATTTCTATTTATTAGGTAGGTCAGTTAAATTTCTAGATTTTCAAAAAGTGGCCTTATGTAGGACACATCCTATAGGACCCAGCAGCACACTCTCCTCTGGTCACCAGAGCTATATACTCTAGGGGTGCCCCTACATGAGCTGTGAGGACCCTTCTTATGGTGAGGCCAACCACTATAGGCATGCTGGTAGGTGGGCTGGCCCCAAGCCCACAGTGGCTGTCAGCCTGGTGGTAGGCAGGGCATAGTCCCAGTGCAACTGGCTGCAAGGCTTGAGGTGAGGAAGGGTTGGCTGACACTGGCCCACTGGCAGGTGGGGTTGGGTACTAGGGTAGCTGGCTGTGGAATCCAGGGGGCCCAGGGCTGGTGCCATCAACTTCATCTCTTGATGACAGGAGCTTCAAAATCACATTGCCAGGGGAAGAGTAGAGAGAGGAGGAAAAGATTGTGGTGATGGTTGATGTCTACCTTTGGTAGGTATTATTACCATGGCTCTTTTGCAGATGGGGAAACAGAAACACAGATTTGTTAGCTAATTTACCTTAAGTTATTCCCCAAACAGTACAGCTTCAGTGTCTGTTGTCAAAGGAATTTTCTTATATGTCTCTACATTTTTAATGAATGGAAGATGGTTAGGAAAGTATTGGCAAGAAAAATCAATATAATTTAATGAGTGATTAGATTTGGGAACAGTCAAAGAAGGAATAAGAGAGGATTCAAATTTGGAAAAGTGACACTATTAAGAGGAGTCAGCATTTATTGATTACATTAACCACGAATTAAGTAATATAGAAGTATAAAACATTCAAGACTGAGCTACCCTCAGGTTATTCAGGTGGATATGTTTATTGGGCTGCTGGACATGGAGTGTTTCACTCAAAAGAAAGAGCTCTGGATAGAAATACAGATTTCACATAGTTGGTTTGGTAATTGAAAACATGAGACTGGATGAAGAGACCCAGAAAGAGCTTAAAGAAGGCCAAGGACAAAATCTAAAGAAGTATAGATGCAATGCAGAGGAAGAGGAGCCTTCCAAGGAACTTTTAGATGATAAAAACAGTGCACAAGCTCCTGGCAGAAACACATGTACATTTAAATCCATTTGTGATATGATAACATCATTCTAAGATTCAAATTATTTCTATAAAATATTTAAATATGAGATCCTACACATAATCAGGCATACTAGAAGACAAGGCAACATGAACAAAAGCAAACCAGCAACAACAATAAAAATTAGATGATAGAAAAAAGACCAGTAGGGGCTTCAGATATTGTCATTCACTGATCGACATTTTTAAATAACTGCAAATGCTGTGCAAGGAAATAAAAGACAGAATAGAAATTGATGAAAGAACTGGAAAATACTGAAAACATCCAGATGGAAATTCTGAAACTCAAAAATACAATAAACAAAATTAAAAATTCAATCAGTGGGTTTAAAAACAGGTTAACACAATTAAAGAGACAGTAACCTGAAAGAAAAATCAGGAAAAAAAAGTAGCCAGAATAAGAACATAAAGTGTGTAAAATACAAAAGAGTACAGAGGACACAGTGAAAAGGACTACCTATAAAGTTTTGTAATATCAGACAGAGAAAGATACTTGAACAGGTACTTGAAAATGATAATATCTAAGTGGCCAATAGACATTGTAAAAATGTGTTTACTTTGTTATAAAGCAGAAACTAACACATTATTGTAAAACAATTATACTCCAATAAAGATGTTAAAAAATGTGTTTAACTTCATTAGTATTCAGGGAAATGCAAAATGCAAATTGAAAATACATTGAGACACTACCACATACAAAAGCAACTAAAATTTTAAAAGACAAAAATTGCCAAGTTTGGCAAGGATGTGAAGTAAGAGGAATTCACATACACATCTAGCCATGTAGGAAAAATAGGAAGCCAATGATGAACAAGACCTAGGAATGGGAAAGAAGCAAGTGTACAACTGGAAGTTTACCTTTACAGAGATGAAACCTACTTTTCTTTGAGAGGACAGAATGATGGATGGATAGATTTGTTTGAGGCTAAAATTTTGAGGAAACTTTATCTGAGGAAGTTCTGAGTGTGCTCTGTGTTTTTTGTCCATGAGAGTGAGGCTCTTGATGAAGGGGAGGAAAGCAGGCCTGGGTAGTTGAATTTCCAAATGTTGAAGAAAATTTTGGAATAGCTGTTGTGAAGAATGGAAGTGAGACCTGACTAGGCATGTGTAGAAGGGTGGCTGAGAATACTGTTAATGAAAATGATGCAATTTAGGTGAGTCCTATGGTACTGTTTTAGTGATTTCTCTGGTCTTAGTGGCACAGTAACTATCTTGATTTATAAAGTATGTCATAGGTCTTATTCCAGTTGTCTCTGAGGCCCATACTCACTGTAAAAGGGCATTATATATCTGTTCAGAAATAATTATACCTAGTTATATACAAAAATGTGCAAAGGCACGATGGTGAGAGGCCAGTGCACTGCGATGAAGAGTGGGCCCCGCTTGCCACAACTAAAGAGAGCCCTCGCACAGAGGCATGTACACAACACAGCAAAAATAAATAAATTAATTAATAAACTCCTACCCCCAACATCTTCTTTAAAAAAAAAAATGTGCAAAAGAAGTGAAGACAAAGCAATTACATTGAATCTAGAATACAGTGGTGAGCTTGACCATGGAAAGCCATTTAATCCACATACTTGGCTAGAGGCAGTCAGCATTGAAAGTATCTTAGGCACTCTAGTATCTGTGTCCCTGAAGCCTTTTCAAGCAAAATGGTGTAGGCCCTCAAATGTCACTAAACCTCAGCAAGAGATTCAGCCAACTTCTTTGGTAGACCATTCTAGTTTCTCCCAATTCTCATGGCCCAGACATACTTTCTTATATATTTCATGGTCTATTTAACTTTCCCTGAAATCTGGAAAACCTCAAAAGTCTGTTGACAGCAAGGATTTTTAAAAGTCTTTCCTAAGACAGCCAAAACTGTAGTTCATGGCCTGCATAGAAACCTTGATTTTTACAAGCAGACCAGTGATATAGGTTTTTCCCCCTACACTCAATTATTATATATTCCCTCATTTCAGTTCCGCTTTGCATATGAGTTTTACAAAGCTGAGTTTGATGAGATGAAATGTTGTTAGGAACTAAAAAGCGAGTTCATGGCAACACCCCACCAGAAATATATTTAATTAAAATGACTCACCCTAACATAGCAAAAGAGCAGGTAATTTTGTAAATTGTCCCCCAAATTTTCTCCTTGCCTTACTACCAAAACTCATGTGGTCTTTAAAAAAAAGTCTTAAAAAAAGGTCCAGAGTAGATAGAATCTGGAAGGGAATACATGTTTGCTTGGTACGCTTTTGCATTTCATTATCCCACCAAACATCAGAACAGTCAGGACCAAGTTTGAAAACCCAGGAGAGACTTTCAACAGCAACCTTATCTTGTTTGAAAGTTTGCTCTGAGGTCACATGGGGCGAGCCAGAACCCAGCTGACAGTGTGTCAAAAGACCTCCAGCTCGCAAAAGAAAGCATCGTGAGTGCACAAAGGTCGAGCATCTTTGGAAGTGGGTAAATTGGAACAATATGATATGCCATGTCTAAAAACATATCTCATTCTCTAACTTTGCAAAAGCAGTTTGTGGCCTAGATTCTTGGAAGCAAAGGAAATGAAAATGAATAAAGGTAAGTTAATGTCAGAAGTGCTGGACTTTTTGTTGCTATTGGTGGTAGTGGAGTAAAAAATAAAAATAACACCAATACATGCCTAAATATATAGGCAGCATTTCCTTCAAAAGCCTGATAATTTTGGGCAAGCCCAAACAGCACGCACCTATCGTCCAATTCGAGGGAATCAGGACAGCATTGGATTTCACAGATAGCACCACAGACAGCTATTAAGGCCTAATCCAGTGTCACCTTTCTGCCCAGTGCTGACTAACTACCAGCCCAATTTGCTGGCTTCATTCTCTCTGTGTTTCTTCATTGTTTCAAGCTGGGGGAGACTTATCTTAATAATGGGTCAATCCTCAGCCAAATGTGTTCAATTGAAGGCCACCATGGGAGAATGGCAGGATATTGTCTTTCCAACAGCAAGTGAATTGCAGGCAGCTTAAGGCAATATCCATTTCACTATAATGCTGGTTTATGTTACAGCTCTTTTCAAACTTCTAATTGCCCTGTATTGCTGACATTTATAGACATGCCCTATTTTAAATGAAAACACAACACTGAGGTCAGGAGGAGGTGCTGGGACAGCAGAGACCCCAGGTGAAGCCAAAGGGGGAAATTACTTTAAAACTTCTACATGCCAAACATGTTTGAGAAAAGGAAGAAAAAAAATAAAGTCTTAGGGCAGAAAAAACATTAATCACGGCCCCATGGTATAAATTAATAATAACTATATTTAATTCTCCTATGTAAACATTCTATGGTTGGATTATATAATTTTTAAATGAAAGTAAATATTATTCATGTGGCTTGGTAAGTCTGGTAAGTCTCAGCTTATATGGAATAACTTTGAATATCATTTTTTTTCTTCCAATTTCACTTTTATTTTTTAAAAGCAAACATACCAAGCTAACCAGGTTTGTCAGCTCTTTTGGCAATCACGGTATGTTATGAGTCTTTCAGATCATTCTAAAAGTCACAATGAATAAAATAATATTTCACATTTATGTAGGGCTTTTCACCTAGTATCTTATATGGTTTTATAAGCAATAAATCATTCATTCCAGAATTGACACTAAAGAGCCTCGAGTGCAGTTCCAGTAAGTAAATTTTCCTATGTAGCTCCAGAAGAATATAGACTATAATCATTTTCATTTGTTTACTCATGAATTCATTCACCGAGTTACTGAGTCATTGATCCATATACTGAACATATATTTATGTCATGTTCATATGTGTCTAAAACTGTGTAGATTTAAGGTTATATAAAGAAGTATTAAAGAGCTTACACTTTAGTTGAGTTCTGGTTAGGAAATTAATTGTTTAAGATCCTATCTGAATAGCCAGAACAAACTCTTTTCAACGCTATATTCTCCTAATCTCCCTGTGAATGTCTAATTGAGGAATAAGAAATTATTAAGGAATAGTCAACATTAGTGTTTTTCTTTTTATACGTCATATATATTCATAGAAAAATTTTGGAGAAAAAGAAGAAGTCACCATTTAAAATTTTAAAATCACCATTAATTCCACTACAGGAAGATAAACATTGTTAACAATTTGGCATACAAATTTCTTATTTTTAATTTTTCTTTGTGTGTATAAAATATATCCACTTTTTATGTAAATAAGGTACATAAATATGTATGTTGATTTATAACTGATATTTCAGTTATTATATTTCCCATATGATTAAATTTGAGCTTTGCATATTATGAAGTCATACGTAATGACCAAATGATTTTTGTCTTTAATTCCACTTTAAGTTGTGAAAGGACACTGGACCACAACTCAAATTCACATGAAAAAATAAAGAACACAAGTAAAGTTAACTACAGAACCCGGCAACGACTAAAAAGGATTATGCAATATGACCAAGTTGGATTTATCCTAGGGATGCAAGCCTAGTTCATATAATGAAAATTAATCAATGTAATATGCCATGTTAATAGAATAAAAGTAGAAAACACATAATCATCTCAATAGATAGTTTGACAAAACCCAATACTCTATAATGATTTATAAAATTGCTCAACAAGCTACAAATGGTGTAAAAACTTTGAATTCCTTTTGTTAAATGTATTCATATAAAAGCTATAAAACATTATTGAAAAAAATTAAAGATCTAAATAAATAGATCAACATTCTGTGCTCTTAAATTGGAAGACAAAGTTGTTAAGACCACAATACTCCCCAGACTGGTCTTTAGATTCAGAGATCCTTTTCAAAATTTCAATTGCTTTTCTTAAAGAAATGGACAAGCTGATCCTAGAATTCATACAGAAATGCAAGGGACTGGGATAGTCAAAATAATCTTGGAAACAAACAAAACTGAAGAACTCACAATTCCTAATTTCAAACTATTATAAAGCTACAGTAATCAAGAAAGTGTGATACTGGCCGAAGGCTAGACAATAGGTGAGTGTTATAGAACTGAGAGAACAGAAATAAACCTAGTGTCTGTGGCCAACTAATCTTCAGTGAGGATGCCAAGACTATTCAGTGGAGGGGGGCGGGTGGGAATCGTCTTTTTCACAAATGGTACTGTGAAAACTGCATGTCTCCATCAAAAGGATAAATTTAGACCCTTAATTCATATCATGTAAAAATTAACTCAAAATCAATCAAAGACCTAAATGTAAGAGTTAAAGCTATCAAACTCTTAGAAGAAGGCATCGGTATAAATATTTGCAATCTTGGATTAGGGAATGAATTCTTAGATATGACATCAATAAAACTTCCCAAACATAAAATAGATAAGTTAGACTTCATCAAAATTAAAAAAACTCTTTGTGTTAAAGGATACTACAAGGAAAGTAAAAATACAACCCACAAATTAGGAGGTTACTAAATAGTGGTGATGGTTGCACAGCTTTGTAAATATTCTAAAAACCAAAGCATTGTATACTTTTTTTTTTTTTTTTTTTTTTTTTTTTT